>NC_045635.1:16606944-16931716 GCF_009829155.1 Mustela erminea | reverse complement strand
TATCCATATTGGGGTGTGGATGTATGGTCCGTTCTTTCTTTTTTGATTCTGAGATCTCTCTGAGAGGAAGTATTGTGAATCAAGTTTTTATACATTGTGTTTAATTTTAGTTCCTTAATACATGATTTTAAAGGCATATATTTGTGTTTTAATTTTAGTCTGTGTATCTAGCTGGTCAGCATTGGTATGTTTGTGGTATATAACATATCCAATAATGAAATTTTATCTTGTAATTTTGCACATATAGGAGATTAGAATGGACTTCTCATAGGAACCAATTAAAGGTTGAGTGTTGCCTCCATCATAATTTTTATATATATCTGAAACATTGAGAAATTAGGAAGGCTTTAGGCAGTTGTCATATGAGATACAGATGTATCAGATGTCAGCTGAAACAAAATATTGGGAGACGACTGAGCAGCTGAGATGCTAATATATCACACATATAAGCATTGAAATGGCTCATGGTAAAGTTGTACATACTTTGTTTTGGGAGGCCTCCAGCTTCACTGGCGGACTCTAGTTTCACTAGATTCTTTAACACCTTCTAGACATCAATTGTATATCTTAAAAACATCAAATATTAAAGCCTTTAGTACTTCAGGTTCTCCACAATATTGGTGATTTTTAAAATCCATTTTTTTTTAGATAAAAAACATGGTCATCAATACACCATCTTGCCTCCTTCATAGAAAAGTTCATGACATCATATGCATTTTTTCTAAATGCTCATCCTAACCCTAATCAGCAAATCAAAGATCAAAACATGTTTTAACCTCCAAATACATAGAAAAAAAGAATTTGGTAAAAGTAAATATTGAATCCCTATTTTTAAAAAAATTCTAGTACAGTACAAACAGAAAACATTATCTTCTTAAAATAACTTTTTGGGATCCTTTTCTTCTAGCAAGATGAAGTAGCTTCATTCTTTCCAGGTCCTCCCCCCCACAACTAAAAAAACCTGGACACAGCACAATCATAGAGTCTCTGAAGAGTAGAAAAAAGAAAGATGACAGCCTAGATACCTAGTGACTTGCGGAAAAAGACAGTGGTGTGTTCTCTGGGTTTCCTTGCTTCCTCCCCAAATCTTGGTCAGGACCTGGCAGAAGTCTCCAACCAGAACTGTCATGACGTGAAGACAAAAAGAGTTTTAAGAAAAACCATTTCTTCTTCTCTAGCCAAAGAACCCAGAAAAGGGTGGCCTAAGAACAGAAAACTTCTTTAGCAATACCCACTCTAAACCAGACAAACAGCAAGCGAAAAAGTACACCTCGTCCCCCATGCGTTCAGTGGTATTCCACTTGGTGCAACTGGCACTCTGATTTCACCACTAGGTGGTGTTAGCAACCTAAGTGGGGATCAGAAACAGGCAGCAGTTGCCTGATTTTCTTGTGGAGGCAGTAATGATTGGCCCACGTGGGCAGTTGATCTTCCATCCTCTGCTTGGTGGAAACAGGGGCTGCTCTAATTCCCTTACCCGGGTTCTCTTGGTGGGACTGGGTTGGGAGAGTATTTTCCATCTCCCACCTGGCAGAGCAGGCAGTGCTCAGATTCCCCCAACAGGGTAGTTTCAGTATGGTTCAGATGTGAGCTGAACCTCTAGTCATATTTAGTAGCACTGAGGTTTAATAAGATAGGAGGGATGGGACTTGTCACTACTAGGCTTTACACCCTTCTCCATGTCACAGGGCTCAGTGGAAAGCTGAGCCTCTACACCTTCTGGGATCAATGAGACTGAATAAGGTGATTCAAGTCAGGGCTAGTAAGCACTCCATTTTCCACCTACCTCTGGTGTCAATAAAGCAAGTACAGAGCTACACTTTCAAGTTCATCTAGTAGCACTGATATTGAATGATGTGGTGATAAGCAAGGCTAGATAGCACTTCTCTTCCCTTGTTAATAGTGTCAAAGGGGCCTAGTAGGGAGCTAAGCCCCTATACCAACCTGCCAGTGTCCTACTTTCACTGAAAAGGTGTCAGCAAGACTGAAGGAGGAGATGACCTTCCACCCCACTTATCTGCAATGAAGCAGTGTGAGTCAGTGCCCCACTTTCGCCAGGATGGAGTTGGCAGGACCCAGTGGAAAGCATAACACACACTCCACCAGGTGTGGGAGTTATACCTAAACAGGTGAACTGCCTGATAAAGAAGATTAAATAGAATCCATTGTCTCATCATGCAATTTCCAACAAGTTGAGGATATAATAAAAAGCCTTGGTATAGCAAGAACCAGTAAAATCAAATATTTATGAGAAAAACAATAAATGGGTGTATATTAATCACATCAAAAGGAATCAGATGGTGAAATTATCTGACAAAATTTTAAAAGCAGGCATTGCAAAAATGTGTTAACAAGCAATTATGAATTCTCTTTAAAAATTGAAAATCTCACCAAAGTAAAAGAAGCTGTAGCAAAAAAAAAGAAATTATAGAAGTAAAAGTATAATAATTAAAATGAAAAACTCAATGGGTCATAGTAGAGAAAAGAGATAGAATAAGTGGACTACAGGAAAGTAGAGTTTACCCAATCTGAACATCAGAGAGAAAATAGATTTAAAAAAAATTAGCAGTCTCAGGGACCTGTGGGACAATATCAAAAGACAGCATTTGTATCATCAGACTTCCAAAAAGAGAGGAGAGAGATAGTTGGACTGAGATATTATTCCAAGGAATAATAATGGGTGAAAATGATCCAACTTTGGCAATAGAAATAAACCTACAGATTTAAGAAGCTGAGCAAGCCCCAAATAAAATAAAGCCAAAGAAGTTCATGTCATGACACATTATTAAATTCAGCTTCTGCATACCAAAGAGAAAGAAAAAAATCTTGAAAAGAGCCAGAGAGAAATGTTTTATTAAAAGGGAACATTGATGGGTATTTCAGCAGATTTCTAATAGGAAATTATGGAGATCGAGAGTAAGTGGCACATTTTCCAAGCACTGATTTAGAGTTGCCAATGGTAAGCTTTATATCTGACAAAAATATCCTTCAGGAATGAAGGGGCAAAAAGACATTTTGGGACAATGAAAAACTAAGATAAATATTTGTTTGCAAACCTCCCATTAAGGAATGGCTAAAGTAACTTCTCTAATCAGAAAGGCAATGATAGATAACAGAAGAAGGCTTGGAATTTCAGAAAAGAAAGAAATTGAATTCGTAAAAATAGGGGCAACTATAACAGATTATCCTACTTCTCATGAATTTCTTAAATCATATTTGAAGGTTGAAGCAAAAATTATAACACCAGCTGCTGTGGTGCTTAACATATGTATAGGACATGCTTTAAACAAATATATTTTTAAAGTGATGAGGATAAAGGGACCTAAATGGAAGTCATGTTTCTATACTTAACTCAAAGTGGTAAAATGTTGAAAAAAGCACATTGTGATGTTACATATGTATATTATAATACCTAGAGCAACTGTTAAGAAAACTATACAAAGAAATGTATTCAAAAACACTATAAATTTATCAAGAAAGAACCCTTAAAAATGTTCAAATACCCCACTAGGAAGTAAGAAAAGCGAAGAAGAGGAATGAAACAGAAAACAAATAATAAAATGGACAACTTAAGCCATAACATATCAATAAATAACTTAAGTGTAAATTGTTTATATACACTAATTAAAAGAGATTCCTGGAATAGCTAAGAAAATCCTCACAGTCCACTTCCAGTTTTAAGCCCAATATGCAAAGAGCTTAGAAGTTGTCATTACTATCCTTAAATGAAAAAAATCTGAAGAAACTGGAAATCAACAGTGCATCTTAGATCAGAGAATTGTAGTCACAGGGCAAATCATAGATCCTCAAACTGGAGAGACAAAGGAACACAGAAAATCCAAGCTTACCAGAAATCAGAAGGTGCAGTTGGAGTCTGGTAAGAACACATAAAGGATCATTGACAAATTTCTGGAGACTGAGAATGGACTACATTAAGAGATAAAAACTCCTAGGGACTCAGCCTTGGGGGGGGGCATAGTTCTGTGAGTTGTATTTCCAGGAGCTCCACCAGATTCTCAGGGTAGAGATTGTGAAAAATCGCCTCTTGCTTTTGGCAAAGGAAGGGGAAAATTTACTAGTTTGAAATATGCCCAGAACATTATGTTCTCATCAATAAAGACCTTGTCTTTAAGGAAACTATTTTACCACATCCTAACCCACGTGGATTTTACCAGAGCCTAACCAGTGTGAAAGAAGGGAAATACCCATCTTTAGCTCCCTCCAGTCTTCCTATTTCACTTAAAGAAGGGCAAAACGTTGGGAAGCTCTCCTGAATGTTACAGCCCAGAGGCACAGGCCAAGTAAAAGATGAAGATGTATTTATGGGGATATATAATGTTTCTCCTTCCCCCACATCTTTCCACAACATCAACATGGCTCTTCTATAATAATAGGGGATTACAGCTTAAAGGAACTATAAGGCTCAGGCTATATTTAAGAGGGAATTTCTGGGGAAACCCAAAGACAATAGAGAAGACAAAGACGAGGGAGCTATAGGAAATCTTAGTCTCCCATACCTACAGTTACAGCACACAAACTCAGCCTAACTCCTTGCCAGATAAATGTAAAACCTCACACTAAAGTCCTGTTCACCTAAGTTCCTTTCCTGACACATTGTGTTTGCTTTCAACAACAAACAAACAAACAAAAATAAAGCTTACAATAAGGTAAAATGAAACAAACAAACGAAAAAACCAAACCAAAAAATCATTCTGAAGAGTCAAACATCAGAACCAGACCCAGATATGGCAGAGATTTTGGAATTATTACAATGAGAATTTAACATAAGAAGTGTTACTATCCTAAGGGCTATAATAGAAAAGTGGATATATGCAAGAACAAATAGGTGATGGAAGTAGATAAATGGAAACTAAGAAAGAATCAAAAGGAAATTCTAGAAATACAAACATAAATGATGAATGACTTTAGTGGATTCATTAGAGACTGGACATAGCCAAAGCATTAGTGAGCTTGAACAGATTATCAGTAAAAACTTTCCAAACTGAATATATGGAGTGACTCTAGCTTATGTATGAATGAAATAAATGACAGCAATATTACTAAGGATGTAAGAGGGATGAATTGGTAATATTACACTATAAGGCACCCACACTACCTGAGACATGTACAGTGTTATTTGAATGTGTACTGGGATTAATTATAAATGTATATTTCAACACTAAAACTTAAAAGCTGAGACTATCAAAGTGGTTAAGATAGTAAGACATAACTATATCACAAAAAGGCAGAAAAGAGTGAAAGACAAAAATAGAAACAGAGAATAAGGGCAATACATGGAAAACAACAACTAATATGCTAGATATTACTCCAACTATATCAATAATTTTAACATCAGTGGTCTGATTATACAAATTAAAAGACAGATATTGTCAGAGTGGATGAAAAAACAAGACTAATGTATGTTGTCTACAAAAAAATTCATCTTTGAATATAAAAACATCAGCTTATTTTATGGGGCCAGCATTACCCAGATAATAAAACCGGACAGGGACACCATGAAAGGAAGGAAGGAAGGAAGGAAGGGAGAAAGGGAGATGGAGGAAATTATAGGCTAATGTTTCTGATGAACATAGATGCAAAAATCTTCAACAAAATATTAGCAAACCAAATTCAACTATACATTAAAAGCATCCTGCAACATGATCAAGTGGGATTTATTTCAAGGATTCAGTGATGGCTCAACATCTGCAAATTAATCATCATGATATACCACAATAAAATGAAAGATAAACCTCATATGACCATCTCAATAGAAACATAAAAAGCATTTGACAAAATTCAACATCCATTTTTGATTAAAAAAAAACTCTAACAACATAGATATAGAGCAAATGCATGTCAACATAATAGAGGCCATATGTGACAAACTCAAAACTAATATCATTTTTGATGGTATAAAACTGAAAGCTTTTTGTCTAAGATCAGGAATAAGACAAGGATGTCCACTCTTTCTACTTTTATTCAACTTAATACTGGAAGTCCTAGCCGCAGCACTTATGTAAGAAAAATAAATGAAAGTCAATCAAATTGGGAAGAAGAGGGACGCCTGGGTGGCTCAGTTGGTTAAGCGGCTGCCTTCGGCTCAGGTCATGATCCCGGCGTCCTGGCATTGAGTCCCACATCGGGCTCCTTGCTTGGCGGGGAGCCTGCTTTTCCCTCTGCCTCTGTCTGCCACTCTGTCTGCCTGTGCTTGTTCTCGCTTCTCTCTCTGTGACAAATGAATAAATAAAATCTTAAAAAAAAATTGGGAAGAAGTAAAACTATCACTGTTTACAGATGACATGATACTATATATACAAAATGTTAAAGGCACCAAAAAACTGTTAAATGAATGAGTTAAGTAAAGTTGCAGGGTATAAAATTAATATATACAAATCTGTTGCATTTCTATATACTAGTAACAAACTATCAGAAAAAAAAATCAAGAAAATAATCCTATTTACAGTCACATCAGAAACAAAATGCCTAGGAATAAATTTAACCAAGGAGGTGCAAGACCTGTACACTGAAAACTATAAGGCATAGATGAAAGGAATTGAAGAAAACACAAATAAATATAATGATATTTTATGCTCATATATTGGAAGAATTAATATTAAGATGTCTATACTATTCAAAACAATCCACACTTTAAATGCAATCCTTATCACTTCCAATGTCATTTTTCACATCACTAGAACACATAATTCTAAAACATATATGGAACCACAAAAGACCCAGAATAGCCAAAACAATCTTGAGAAAAAGAACTAAATCAGAGATACCATGCTCCCTAATTTCATACTGTACTACAAAACTTAGTCAAGACAGGCACAAAAACAGATCAATAGAATAAAACAGAGAGTCCAGAAATAAATCTATGTATATATGGTATATTCAACAAAGGAGTCAAGAATATGTAACAGGGAAGAGACAGTTTCTTCAATAAATGATGCTGAGAAAACTGAACAGCTACATGCAAAAGAATGAAACTCCACAGCTATCTTACACTACATATAAAAATTAACTCAAAGTGAACTAAAGGCCTAAATTAAGACCTGAAACCATGAACCTACTATTAGAAGAAAACATTGGTACTGAATTCTTGGCCATTGGTCTTAGCAACGTTGTTTTTTAGAATTTTTATTATTATTTATTTGACACAGAGATATCACAAGCAGGCAGAGAGGCAAGCAGAGAGAGAGAGGGGGGAAGCAGGCCTCCCATTGAGCAGAGAGCCAGATGTGGGGCTCGATCCCAGGACCCTGAGATCAGGACCTGAACTGAAGGCAGAGGCTTAACCCACTGAGCCACCCAGGCACCCCCTTAGCAACATTTTTTTTTTTTTTTAAAAAACCTGTCTCCTCAGGCAAGAAAAACAAAAGCAAAAATTTTTTAAAAATGAAATTACATCAAACCAAAAAGTCTTGCACGGTGAGGAAAACCATCAACAAAAACAAAAAGACAGCCTAATGAATGGGAGAAGATATTTGCAAATCATGTATTCAGTGAGGGGTGAATATCCTAAATAAATATATAAAGAACTCATAAAATGAAACACCACAAAAGCCAATGTAATTAAAATATGGGCAGAGGATCCAAATAGACATTTTTTCAAAGAAGACATACAAATAGCCAACAGACACGTGATAAGATGCTCAATCATCAGGGAAATGCAAATCAAAACCACAGTGAGATACCATCCCATACCCATAAGAATTGCTTTTATCAAAAAAGACAAAAAAAATAGCAAGTGTTGGTGAGTGTGTTGAGAAAGAGAAATCCTCATGCACTATTGGTGGAAATGTAAATTTGTGCAGCCCCTAATGGAAAACAGTATGGAGGTTTCTTAAAAAATTAAAAATAGAAATACCATACAATCCTGCAATTCCACTACTGGATTTGATGAAAATGAAAACACTATTTCAAAAAGATATATGCATTCCTTTGCTCATTGTAGCATTATTCACAACAACCAAGACACAGAAACAAAGTTTCCATCACTGGATGTACTGTTGAAGAAGATGTAGTATATGTATACAATGGAATACTACTCAACTATAGTAGTATTTCAAAAGAATGAAATCTTGCCATTTGTGACAACAGGGATGGACCTGAAGGGTATTACGTTAGTTGAAATAAGTCAGAGAAAGACAAGTACCACATGATTTCATTTATATGTGGAATTTCTTTTTTCTTTTTTTTTTAAAGATTTTATTTCCTTATTTGACAGAAAGAGAGGGAGAGCGAAAGTGAGCATGAACACAAGTAGTCAGAGTGGCAGGCAGAGGCAGAGGGAGAAGCAGGTTCTCTGCTGAGCAGGGAGCCCAATGCAGGGCTCCATTCCAGGTCCCCGGGATCATGACCTGAGCCTAAGGCAACTAGACGTAGTGTGTGATCATTTCACTATGTGTATAAATGTCAAATCACCATGTTGTATAACTGAAATTAATATTAGATGTAAACTATATGTCAATAAACTCCCTTCCCCTCCCCCCAAAAAACCCAAAGTGGTTCACAGTTGGAATGGCTCTTAGGCCCATAGGCCCATAAGCCCATGGGCAAGTTGTAAATCTTCAGTATGGAAAGACATCACCAAACTAAGTTTGAGGAATTCTTTTTTTTTTTTTTTTTAGAGGAATTCTTTTTTTTTTTAAGATTTTATTTTTAAGTAATCTCTACACCCAACATGGGGCTTGAACTCATGACCTCTAGATCAAGAGTCATATGCTCTACTGACTAAGCCAGCCTGGTGCCCCAAGGCTCAAGGATTTCTAACAGATAGAGATTCAAGGATAAATCCCATTGTCGATTTCATCAATTCCAAAGCACAAATTTTTAGACCTTATATCTCTGTAATTGGGGTGAATCTCATAATTGAGGTATTTTACAATTGCTGTCAACAAGGAAGCAGTGAGATGGAGCTATGAATGCCTATTCATGCATAAACACTACAAGGGCCACTATCAAATTTTATAGGAAGAGAGTCATACTTGGAGAAAGTCTTGGAGACAAAAACGAAGCACTCTTTTAATTCCTCCAAACCAAATGATTGTGTGGAGGAAACGTTCAGAGTAAGAGTGCTTCTTAACATTCAAAAAATGATAACCAAGAATGGTTCTTCATGAATTACTGGGCCTCTAAGTTACCAGTAATGTTTTAATACTTGCTGGGTACAGATGATACCTGATTTATAATGGTTCAGCTTATAATTTTTTGACTTTACAATGGTGTGAATGTGTTACTCATTCAGTAGAAAATGTACTTCAGGATGTCTGGGTGGCTGTCTTTTGAAGCCTGCTTCTCCTTCTCCCTTTGCCTGCTACTCCCCCTGCTTGTGACTTCTTTCTTTCCCTCTGACAAATAAATAAAATCTAAAAAAAGAAAAGAAGAGAAAAAAGAAAGTGTACTTTGAGTTTTTTATTTTTTTTAAGATTTTATTTATTTATTTGACAGAGAGAGAGAGAGAGAGATATCACAAATAGGCAGAGAGGCAGGCAGAGAGAGAGGGGGAAGCAGGCTCCCTGCTGCACAGAGAGCCTGATGCGGGACTTGATCCCAGGACACTGAGATCATGACCTGAGCTGAAGGCAGAGGCTTAACACACTGAGCCACCCAGGGGCCCCATACTTTGAGTTTAAAATTTCGATCTTTTTCTATGTTACTGATACATGGTACTATCCTATCTTGTGATGCTGAGTACTGGCAGTGAGCCACAGCTCCCAGTTAGCCACACAGTCACAAGGATAAACAATCAATACATGTTCAACCACTTTGTACCCATACAACCATTTCATTTTTCACTTTCAGCATAGCATTCAATAAGTTACAAGAGATAGTCAACAATTTATTATAAAATGGGCTTTGTGTTAGATTGTTCTGCCCAATGTAAGCTAATGTAAGTGTTCTGAGCATGTTTAAGGTATGCTAGGCTAAGCTATTTTTTTAATTAAAAAACTGTTTATTTGAGAAAGAGAGAAAAAGAGCAGAAACAAGGGGAGGGACAGAGGCAGAGATAGAACAGACTCCCTGCTGAGCAGGGAGCCTGATGCAGGGCTTGATCTGAGGACCCTGGGATCATGACCTGAACCAAAAATAGATACTTAACCCACTGAGCCACCCAGGTACTCCATGGGTGAGCTATTAAGTTCGGTAGATTAGGTGTAAGAAATGCATTTTCAACTTATGGTATCTTTAGCTTATGATGGGTTTATCAGGACATTAACTCCATCCTAATTCAAAGAAAGACTGTACTTCGTGAGATTCACCCCTGTTGGGTATAACAATAATTGATTCATTCTCATTGCTATGTAGTGTATCAGTTACATACTTAGTAAAATTTATCTGTCCTTTCTACTGTTGATGGACATTTAGAGGAAAAATAACCCATTCACACTTAAGGGGGCAAAGGCATATGAAAATATATCTTCCTGTCTTTTTGAATGTTCCCACCACTGAAATAATTTGACAAACATGTTTTTTTTTTCATTTTATTTTATTTTTTTCAGTGTTCCAGCATTTATGACAAACAGATGGTTCACATATAGCTACTGTAAACAGACAATAGAAGAAACAAACTTTTGAGCTCTTCTAGAAGCCACCTAAATTAGAGTATACTTTTGGTTCATTTTTTTAAAGAGTGACTTAGCTCATTAGTGATTAAATTAAAAGAAATTTAAGGTAAGGTGAAGGAAAATCTGTAAAACTTTGAGTGCCATTCTTTCATTGTTGAATTGACAAATGGCTTTCCAAATTCAATGTTTATTAAGTTTCAGAAGTAAATTCTCTCTAGACCAACTTCTTAGAACTTTACCAAAAAATGCTCAAATCTGGAGAAGAAGCCACAAGAAAGATGGTAACTCTAAAGAAGTAAAAGTCAACAGAAACCTTAGTGTATCTCCATAGGAAAAAAAATGTTTCATTTATTCAAGAATATTGTTCTTTTGCTTTAAAAAACATTATAAGGCCTGAAGAATCCATATTATTTTAAAAAAGTAAAATTGAATTAATTATGAGTACCTTAAGTCATACAAGTATAGAACATGAATGTTTGTGTGATTTTTGTACATATAAGTATTTATCTTTTCTTTCTGTTACCTATATGATTGAATACAAAAAAATTAAACTATAAATTGTAAGGAAATATACTTTGTTGATGAGAGACATTAACATTATTAAAAAATCAGTATTTTCTTATATAATACTGGACCTTCCCAACTTCTGTTTGATAGAAATGTCAGTAGTTTGATTTGAAGAAAGTAGACTCTTGAGTTTGAAGACAACAGTAGAAAAGTAATTTGAAGTCAAATTGGAAGAGGCTTGCTGTTCAAAAGAACTTAAACTTGACAGTGGTAGACAGTGGGAGCCATTGGAATTTAGGAGTAGGTTCATAAAGAAAGATGATTAAGCTGTGGATTTTTAAGGATAACTTAACTGTAATGTAAAGGGAATTTATGGAAGAAAGATGGAGAAAGAGTGGGCTGTTAGGATATCTAACCTAAAATGAGGGGTAATAACAACCTGAAATAGAATAATAGCAGCAGAAATAAAAACAAGAGGTGACATCATATATGCAGTCTTGTGTCATCATTACATCTATCATGGAGTGGAGAAATAACTATCTTAAATTATTTGACCCCCTCAAACACTGCTGGACATTTAGTTTTATCTAAATTCTCCCAATGTTAACTGAATAAATCTTTCATATAATGACAAAAATATATATTCAATAACAAACAGGTGAGTAAGACTACTCTATTTGCCTTGGTAATCTCATAGAAGGAATGCTCCATATACAGTTGAGTAATAAAAAAGAGATGGGAAAAGGTGCTGTAACAAAATATTTACTCTTTCTGAGGCTTAGCTCTAAAATTCCATGATATATTTTTCCACTTGTATGCTCATACATGCATTTCTCTGGCAGGAAACATATAACAAATAATGGGAACTATCCCTGAGGAAGGCAACTAGATGGCTGGTGAAGAGTTTGAGAAAGATTTGCTTTTCAACATATATTTTTCAGTACTGTTTGTATTTTGTACCATCTGAATATATTATTTATTTTTAAATTATTTTTAAAAAGCTTTTAAGGTTTTATTTTTAAATAATCTTTACACCCAACGTGGGGCTAGAACTCACAACCCTGAGATCAAGAGTAATGTGTTCTACTGACTGAGCCCCTAAAATATTTTTTCTATGTATGATTTCCCAAATTTTTTCTTGTAAGAAATTATGAACACTTGGAAAAAAATAAATGAGAAGTAGTTATTAAGACAAGTGGTGAGGAGACAGTTGATTTGGAGGGTAGGTGAGAGAGAAATATGTCTCACTCTAATATATCAGCATAGCTATTTGGATGTGAGTACCAATCAGTGATTTAAATGCTGAATTTTTTCACATACAAAGTAGGAAAGCTGGTGGTTACTGAACTAAACTTTGTTCTATTTCCTAAAAATGTCCCTTTAAAAAGAAATTTCTTAAAAATCTTACACATAGCTTTGTAGAATAGAGATAGGTTATTTTTTTTTAATTTTTTATTTTTTATAAACATATATTTTTATCCCCAGGGGTACAGGTCTGTGAATCACCAGGTTTACACACTTCACAGCACTCACCAAAGCACATACCCTCCCCAATGTCCATAATCCCACCCCCTTCTCCCAAACCCCCTCCCCCCAGCAACCCTCAGTTTGTTTTGTGAGATTAAGAGTCACTTATGGTTTGTCTCCCTCCCAATCCCATCTTGTTTCATTTATTCTTCTCCTACCCACTTAAGCCCCCATGTTGCATCACCACTTCCTCATATCAGGGAGATCATATGATAGTTGTCTTTCTCTGCTTGACTTATTTTGCTAAGCATGATACGCTCTAGTTCCATTCATGTTGTCACAAATGGCAAGATTTCATTTCTTTTGATGGCTGCATAGTATTCCATTGTGTATTTATACCACATCTTCTTGATCCATTCATCTGTTGATGGACATGTAGGTTCTTTCCATAGTTTGGCTATTGTGGACATTGCTGCTATAAACATTCGGGTGCACGTGCCCCTTTGGATCACTACGTTTGTATCTTTAGGGTAAATACCCAATAGTGCAGTTGCTGGGTCATAGGGCAGTTCTATTTTCAACATTTTGAGGAACCTCCATGCTGTTTTCCAGAGTGGTTGCACCAGCTTGCATTTCCACCAACAGTGTAGGAGGGTTCCCCTTTCTCCACATCCTCACCAGCATCTGCAATTTCCTGACTTGTTGATTTTAGCCATTCTGACTGGTGTGAGGTGATATCTCATTGTGGTTTTGGTTTGTATTTCCCTGATGCCGAGTGATATGGAGCACTTTTTCATGTGTCTGTTGGCCATCTGGATGTCTTCTTTGCAGAAATGTCTGTTCCATTCTCCTGGATTGGAAGAATAAATATTGTGAAAATGTCTATGCTACCTAAAGCAATCTACACATTTAATGCAATTCCTATCAAAGTACCATCCATCTTTTTCAAAGAAATGGAACAAATAATTCTAAAATTTATATAGAACCAGAAAAGACTTCGAATAGCCAAAGGGATATTGAAAAAGAAAGCCAACGTTGGTGGCATCACAATTCCGGACTTCAAGCTCTATTACAAAGCTGTCATCATCAAGACAGCATGTACTGGCACAAAAACAGACACATAGATCAATGGAACAGAATAGAGAGCCCAGAAATAGACCCTCAACTCTACAGTCAACTAATCTTCGACAAAGCAGGAAAGACTGTCCAATGGAAAAAAGACAGCCTCTTCAATAAATGGTGCTGGGAAAATTGGACAGCTACATGCAGGAAAATGAAATTGGACCATTTCCTTACACCACACACAAAAATAGACTCAAAATGGATGAAGGACCTCAATGTGCGAAAGGAATCCCTCAAAATCCTTGAGGAGAACACAGGCAGCAACCTCTTCGACCTCAGCCGCAGCAACATCTTCCTAGGAACAACGCCAAAGGCAAGGGAAGCAAGGGCAAAAATGAACTATTGGGATTTCATCAAGATCAAAAGCTTTTGCACAGCAAAGGAAACAGTTAACAAAATCAAAAGACAACTGACAGAATGGGAGGAGATATTTGCAAACGACATATCAGATAAAGGACTAGTGTCCAGAATCTATAAAGAACTTAGCAAACTCAACACCCAAAGAACAAATAATCCAATCAAGAAATGGGCAGAGATAGGTTATTTTAAAATCCTGGTAGTTCTTAAAATTTTTAATTCCAGTATAGGTGGAAAAATGTCTGTTCATGTCTTCTACACATTTTTAATTGGATTATTTGATTTTGGGGGTTAACTTATATAAGTTCTTTACATATTTGGGGTACTAACCTTTTATCAGATAGGTCATTTGCAAATATCTTCTCCCTTCAGTGAATTGTCTTTTAGTTTTGTTAGTCATTTCCTTCACTGTGCAGAAGCTTATTATGATGTAGTCCCAATAGTTGGTTTTAGCTTTTGTTTCCTTTGCCACACATATTGAGAAAAACGTTGCTGTGGCTGATGTCAGAGACATTACTGCCTGTGCTCTCCTGTCTCACATTTTGATTCATTTTGAGTTTATTTTTGTGTATGGTGTGAGGAAGTGGTCCAGTTTCATTCTCTTGCGTGTAGCCATCCAGTTTTCCCAGTGCTATTTATTGAAGAGACTTTCTCCCACCAGATACCAGATATTCTTTCCTGCTTTGTCAAAGATTAATTGACTATATAATAGTGGGTTTATTTCTGGTGTTTTCTTCTTTTCTATTAATCTATGTGTCTGTTTTTTTTTAAAGATTTTATTTATTTATTTATTAAAGATTTTATTTATTTATTTGACAGAGAGAGATCACAAGTAGGTAGAGAGGCAGGCAGACAGAGAGAGAGGGAAGCAGGCTCCCCGCTGAGCAGAGAGCCCGATATGGGACTCGATCCCAGGACCCTGAGATCATGACCCGAGCCGAAGGCAGTGGCTCAACCCACTGAGCCACCCAGGCACCCCTATTTATTTATTTTTAAAATTAAATTAATTTATTTATTTTCAGAAAAACAGTATTCATTATTTTTTCACCACACCCAGTGCTCCATGCTATGTGTCTGTTTTTGTGCCAGGAGTATACTGCTTTGATTACTACAGCTTTGTGACATAACTTGAAGTCTGGAATTGTGATATCTCCAGCTCTGCTTTTCCTTTTCAAAATTGCTTTGACTCCGGGGTCTTTTGTGGTTCCATATAAAATTTAGGATTGTTTGTTCTAGTTCTGTGAAAAATGCTATTGGTGTTTTGAAAGGGATTGCATTAAATGTGTAGATTGTTTTGTGTTGTATATACAGTTTAGTAATATTTGTTCTTCCAATCTATGAGCATGGAATGTCTTTCAATTTCTTTGTGATGTCTTCAGTTTCTTTCATTGATGTTTTACATTTTTCAGAGCACAGGTCTTTCACTTCTGTGATTAAGTTTATTTCTAGGTTTATTATTTTTGGTGCAATTTTAAATGAGATTGTTTCCTTAATTTTTCTTTCTTCTACTGGATTCATTTACTAGTTCTAATAGTTTTTGGTGGAGTCTTTTCAGGTTTTGTACATATAGTATTATGTCACCTGCAAATAGTGAAAATTTTATTTTTTACTAACCAATTTGGATGTCTTTTCTTTTTGTTGCCTGATTTCTGTGGCCAGGACTTCTGGTACTATGTTAAATAAAAGTGGCAAGAGTAAAATCCTGGTAGTTTTATTTGGGATTTTTTTTTTTAAGTCCCAGTTGGTTGCTTGATATGACAAAAAACAACAACAACAAAAAATCAGATAGCAAATTAAGTTGCTTGTTTGACAAAGACAGATTGCTTAACTTTGCCTAAACGATATTGTTTAAAGAAATTGCAGAAATAACAAGAAATCACAGAAATCACAAGAAATCACAGAAATCATAGAGATTTGTCTGATAAATAATAAATTTGTTTTTTATTTTCAAATTAAAATGGTGGAATAGAAAATGAAAAGATCATGCTATCATTCTGCAAGTTCATTGGCAAAACGAATGAACCGTGTGTTTTGGTTGCTCTGCAAAGACAACTTGACCTAATTGAAAGAGAAATGTGATTCCTAGTGACAGAGCTGAATAATTATCTTTTAGAAAAAGAGTGGAATAATTATCCATCTTCTGTATTTCTTCCACATAGAATTTATGATGACTTTTCAACCCTGGGAAATAATTCATGCCCCATGAAAGTCCAAAGCAGAGTCTCTAATATTAGCAGTTTAATTCAGAGCCTTTATTAGTAAAACAAGCACGTCTTCACCATCACAATCACTGATGAATCTGGAACTGTCCTTCATCTAGAAAGTGATATTGCTGCCTCACTATCTATAAGACCTTCACTCTGAGGTCAGTTTTGTTTTTTTGTTATTTGATTTCATTTTTGGCTTGTGCTTTTAAGTTTTTTTAAAATTTGTTTTTGTTTTCCCAGTAACTGTTTACAATTTATTCTTACATATGCATAATCTCTGGCTGTTTTCCTCCTGATGGATGAATTGATTTATTACGATGAATCTGTAGGCCAGAAACAAATTGATGCTAAACAGGCATACCCCCCACCAAAAAGAAAAGTCCATCAACTCTCCCTCCTTACCCTATAGCCAAAATAAGACACTCTTCCCAATTATTTGCTCATTTCTATTTAGTACTCAGGAAAGTTGTGAGTCCCTTTGAGAATTAATCTTGTTTATCTTTAGATTCTCAGTTCCTAGATTATATACTTAGTAAATTTTGTTTTGTATAGAGGAATATCTAAGCTTTAGAGCAATATCAGTTATTTGGCCAGGCTTTTAAAAACCAAGTTCATGGAAAAATACAGAAGGTGAAAGTACTTTCTTAATTGAGTCCTTCCATTTGTTGTCATTTGGAATGGTGGTTTTTCACAAGCTTAGTTTCAGAATCAGTATGTCATGCTTTTTACTCCATAATGTACAAGAAATGTGACCTATCATAGAATAAGTAAAGTTGTTAAGGGGTCAATTATGTTGATGAATTCAGCTTCACATGAGTAAACCCAACAACCACTCATTTAGTTCATTTGAGAAACATTTATTGAATAGCAGGTTGTGTGCTAAATGTTGTGGTACAAAGATGAATGAGAAATAAACCCAAATATGAAAATACTACACAGTCTAGTTGATCAAAGAGATTCCTACAGTGAAAGAGTTATATGACAGGGTATTAGGGGACAGCAGAGGACAGGCACCTATTCCAGCCCAGAGGACTCAGGAAAGGTTTTCTAAGCTGAATCTAAGAGAATAGGTAGGAAGTAGTTAGGCAGAAAAGATGGTTGAAGCAAAAACCTTAAAAACAGAAAGTACATGGTATGTAGGAGGAAATGTAAACATTGATTTGTCACAGAGGCATAGTGAAGAAAGGAGTGACAGAACAAGGCAGACAAGACAAGCAGTAGCTGATGTGGAGAAGAAGGGCAAAAGACTTGTGGGAAAAAAAAATTAAATTTCACTGCAACTTGCAGCCCACTAATGAGTAGGCAGAGTGACCTTCCTCTAGAAACTCAATGCCTCAATGTTAATACTTTGCTAGGGGTAAAAGACAACATTAGCTTGACATTAGCCCAGGCTCCAGGATCCTGTAAGTCTTCTTTAACATATAAAAATCCCTTTGGAAACTTCCTTTATCTTAACCTCCCCAAGATATATATTAGCAATCATCCTCCAAACATATGGCCCACTGATATATGTCTGCAGGGTCTCAGACTAAGGTTTTACTGGACAGTAGTAAATGACCTTATCTTAACAGCTCCTCAAAGTCCTGAAAACCTTACTTCCAAATTCCTTGGAGACTTATGCTATCCCTAACCCCTTCACAAGGTAAAAGTATGCAATCAATAATTCCTCATAACCCCAATGCAGCTCTTTCTGCCCATGAGTCCTGTCCTGTGCTTTAATAAAATTACCTTTTTGGCACCAAAGTCATTTCAAGAATTCTTTCTTGACATTTCACTTCTAGACCCCAACATTTCACATCAGTGGCTAGACAACAGAGGACCAAATTTTCCTTATTATGGAATTTGGAAGTAAAGGAAGTCCTTAGAAAGTTTTATGCAATGCAGTGACAGGTTTGAGTTTGCATTTTAGATAGATCATTTGATTGGGATGAGGATGAATTTGAAGAGTATACTATTGAAAATAGGGAAAGCAGTATTACAATAATATAGGTAAAAGATTGTGAGGGCTTGAATTTGGAAAGAAAGGGGAGGAGTTCCAGAAATATTTAACAGGGTTTGATGATTGATGGAGTGTGAGCTGTGTCGGAGAGACTCACAGGTTTCCAACTAGGGCAAATAAGTGATTGTACTGCTTGCAATGGAGTTACAGATTGAAAAAAAGAAGAAGGTTTGGGAAAAGGATAAGATGTAAATATACATGGCAATTTTGAGATAATGCTGGGGCATTCTTTTTTTTTAAATTTTTTATTTTTTATAAACATATATTTTTATCGCCAGGGGTACAGGTCTGTGAATCGCCAGGTTTACACACTTCACAGCACTCACCAAAGCACATACCCTCCCCAATGTCCATAACCCCACCCCCCTTCTCCCAACCCCCCTCCCCCCAGCAACCCTCAGTTTGTTTTGTGAGATTAAGAGTCACTTATGGTTTGTCTCCCTCCCAATCCCATCTTGTTTCATTTATTCTTCTCCTACCCACTTAAGGCCCCATGTTGCATCACCACTTCCTCATATCAGGGAGATCATATGATAGTTGTCTTTCTCTGCTTGACTTATTTCGCTAAGCATGATATGCTCTAGTTCCATTCATGTTGTCACAAATGACAAGATTTCATTTCTTTTGATGGCTGCATAGTATTCCATTGTGTATATATACTACATCTTCTTGATCCATTCATCTGTTGATGGACATCTAGGTTCTTTCCATAGTTTGGTTATTGTGGACATTGCTGCTATAAACATTCGGGTGCACGTGCCCCTTTGGATCACTATGTTTGTATCTTTAGGGTAAATACCCAGTAGTGCAATTGCTGGGTCATAGGGCAGTTCTATTTTCAACATTTTGAGGAACCTCCATGCTGTTTTCCAGAGTGGTTGCACCAGCTTGCATTCCCACCAACAGTGTAGGAGGGTTCCCCTTTCTCCACATCCTCACCAGCATCTGCAATTTCCTGACTTGTTGATTTTAGCCATTCTGACTGGTGTGAGGTGATATCTCATTGTGGTTTTGATTTGTATTTCCCTGATGCCGAGTGATATGGAGCACTTTTTCATGTGTCTGTTGGCCATCTGGATGTCTTCTTTGCAGAAATGTCTGTTCATGTCCTCTGCCCATTTCTTGATTGGATTATTTGTTCTTTGGGTGTTGAGTTTGCTAAGTTCTTTATAGATTTTGGACACTAGTCCTTTATCTGATACGTCATTTGCAAATATCTTCTCCCATTCTGTCAGTTGTCTTTTGATTTTGTTAACTGTTTCCTTTGCTGTGCAAAAGCTTTTGATCTTGATGAAATCCCAATAGTTCATTTTTGCCCTTGCTTCCTTTGCCTTTGGCGATGTTCCTAGGAAGATGTTGCTGCGGCTGATGTCGAAGAGGTTGCTGCCTGTGTTCTCCTCAAGGATTTTGATTGATTCCTTTCTCACATTGAGGTCCTTCATCCATTTTGAGTCTATTTTTGTGTGTGGTGTAAGGAAATGGTCCAATTTCATTTTTCTGCATGTGGCTGTCCAATTTTCCCAGCACCATTTATTGAAGAGGCTGTCTTTTTTCCATTGGACATTCTTTCCTGCTTTGTCGAAGATTAGTTGACCATAAAGTTGAGGGTCTATTTCTGGGCTCTTTATTCTGTTCCATTGATCTATGTGTCTGTTTTTGTGCCAGTACATGCTGTCTTGATGATGACAGCTTTGTAATAGAGCTTGAAGTCCGGAATTGTGATGCCCCCAACTTTGGCTTTCTTTTTCAATATCCCTTTGGCTATTCGAGGTCTTTTCTGGTTCCATATAAATTTTAGAATTATTTGTTCCATTTCTTTGAAAAAGATGGATGGTACTTTGATAGGAATTGCATTAAATGTGTAGATTGCTTTAGGTAGCATAGACATTTTCACAATATTTGTTCTTCCAATCCAGGAGCATGGAACATTTTTCCATTTCTTTGCGTCTTCTTCTATTTCTTTCATGAGTACTTTATAGTTTTCTGAGAACAGATTCTTCGCCTCGTTGGTTAGGTTTATTCCTAGGTATCTTATGGTTTTGGGTGCAATTGTAAAAGGGATTGACTCCTTAATTTCTCTTTCTTCTGTCTTGTTGTTGGTGTAGAGAAATGCAACTGATTTCTGTGCATTGATTTTATATCCTGACACTTTACTGAATTCCTGTACAAGTTCTAGCAGTTTTGGAGTGGAGTCTTTTGGGTTTTCCACATATAGTATCATATCATCTGCGAAGAGTGAGAATTTGACTTTTTCTTTGCCGATTTGGATGCCTTTAATTTCCTTTTGTTGTCTGATTGCTGAGCCTAAGACTTCTAGTACTATGTTGAATAGCAGTGGTGATAATGGACATCCCTGCCGTGTTCCTGACCTTAGAGGAAAAGCTTTCAGTTTTTCTCCATTGAGAATGATATTTGCGGTGGGTTTTTCATAGATGGCTTTGATGATATTGAGGTATGTGCCCTCTATCCCTACACTTTGAAGAGTTTTGATCAGGAAGGGATGCTGTACTTTGTCAAATGCTTTTTCAGCATCTATTGAGAGTATCATATGGTTCTTGTTCTTTCTTTTATTGATGTGTTGTATCACATTGACTGATTTGCGGATGTTGAACCAACCTTGCAGCCCTGGAATAAATCCCACTTGGTCGTGGTGAATAATCCTTTTAATTTACTGTTGAATCCTGTTGGCTAGTATTTTGGTGAGAATTTTCGCATCTGTGTTCATCAAGGATATTGGTCTATAGCTCTCTTTTTTGATGGGATCCTTGTCTGGTTTTGGGATCAAGGTGATGCTGGCCTCATAAAATGAGTTTGGAAGTTTTCCTTCCATTTCTATTTTTTGGAACAGTTTCAGGAGAATAGGAATTAGTTCTTCTTTAAATGTTTGGTAGAATTCCCCCGGGAAGCCGTCTGGCCCTGGGCTTTTGTTTGTTTGGAGATTTTTAACGACTGTTTCAATCTCCTTACTGGTTATGGGTCTGTTCAGGCTTTCTATTTCTTCCTGGTTCAGTTGTGGTTGTTTATATGTTTCTAGGAATGCATCCATTTCTTCCAGATTGTCAAATTTGTTGGCGTAGAGTTGCTCATAGTATGTTCTTATAATAGTTTGTATTTCTTTGGTGTTAGTTGTGATCTCTCCTTTTTCATTCATGATTTTATTTATTTGGGTCCTTTCTCTTTTCTTTTTGATAAGTCTGGCCAGGGACTTATCAGTTTTATTAATTCTTTCAAAGGACCAGCTCCTAGTTTCGTTGATTTGCTCTATTGTTTTTTGGTTTCTATTTCATTGATTTCTGCTCTGATCTTTATGATTTCTCTTCTCCTGCTGGGTTAGGGTTTCTTTCTTGTTCTTTCTCCAACTCCCTTAGGTGTAGGGTTAGGTTGTGTACCTGAGACCTTTCTTGTTTCTTGAGAAAGGCTTGTACCGCTATATATTTTCCTCTCAGGACTGCCTTTGTTGTGTCCCACAGATTTTGAACCATTGTATTTTCATTATCATTTGTTTCCATGATTTTTTTCAATTCTTCTTTAATTTCCCGGTTGATCCATTCATTCTTTAGAAGGATGCTGTTTAGTCTCCATGTATTTGGGTTCTTTCCAAACTTCCTCTTGTGGTTGAGTTCTAGCTTCAGAGCATTGTGTTCTGAAAATATGCAGGGAATGGTCCCAATCTTTTGATACCGGTTGAGTCCTGATTTAGGCCCGAGGATGTGATCTATTCTGGAGAATGTTCCATGTGCACTAGAGAAGAATGTGTATTCTTTTGCTTTGGAATGAAATGTTCTGAACATCACACCTGTGATGTCCATCTGGTCCAGTGTGTTGTTTAAGGCCTTTATTTTCTTGCTGATCCTTTGCTTGGATGATCTGTCCATTTCAGTGAGGGGAGTGTTAAAGTCTCCTACTATTATTGTATTTTTTTTGTGTGTTTCTTTGATTTTGTTATTAATTGGTTTATATAGTTGGCTGCTCCCATGTTGGGGGCATAGATATTTAAAATTGTTAGATCTTCTTGTTGGACCGACCCTTTGAGTATGATATAGTGTCCTTCCTCATCTCTTATTATAGTCTTTGGCTTGAAATCTAATTGATCTCATATAAGGATTGCCACTCCTGCTTTCTTCTGATGTCCATTAGCATGGTAAATTCTTTTCCACCCCCTCACTTTAAATCTGGAGGTCTCTTTGGGCTTAAAATGAGTTTCTTGGAGGCAACATATAGATCGGTTTTGTTATTTTTTTATCCATTCTGATACCCTGTGTCTTTTGATTGGTGCATTTAGCCCATTAACATTCAGGGTAACTATTGAGAGATATGAATTTAGTGCCATTGTATTGCCTGTAAGGTGACTGTTACTGTATATTGTCTCTGTTCCTTACTGATCTACCACTTGTAAGCTCTCTCTATGCTTAGAGGACCCCTTTCAATATTTCCTGTAGAGCTGGTTTGGTGTTTGAAAATTCTTTCAGTTTTTGTTTGTCCTGGAAACTTTTATTTATTTATTTATTTATTTTAAAAGATTTTATTTATTTATTTGACAGAGAGAAATCAGAAGTAGACGGAAAGGCAGGCAGAGAGAGAGAGGGAAGCAGGCTCCTCTCTGAGCAGAGAGCCCGATGCGGGACTCGATCCCAGGACCCTGAGATCATGACCTGAGCCGAAGGCAGCGGCCTAACCCACTGAGCCACCCAGGCGCCCCTGTCCTGGAAGCTTTTAATATCTCCTTCTATTTTCAATGATAGCCTAGCTGGTTATAGTATTTTTGGCTGCATGTTTTTCTCATTTAGTGCTCTGAAAATATCATGCCAGTTCTTTCTGGCCTGCCAGGTCTCTGTCGATAAGTCAGCTGCCTATCTAATATTTTTACTATTGTATGTTACAGACTTCTTTTCCCGGGCTGCTTTCAGGATTTTCTCTTTGTCACTGAGGCTTGTAAATTTTACTATTAGTGACGGGGTGTGGGCCTATTCTTATTGATTTTGAGGGGCGTTCTCTGAACCTCCTGAATTTTGATGCTCGTTCCCTTTGCCATATTGGGGAAATTCTCCCCAATAATTCTCTCCAGTATACCTTCTGCTCCCCTCTCTCTTTCTTCTTCTTCTGGAATCCCAATTATTCTAATGTTGTTTCGTCTTATGGTGTCACTTATCTCTCCAATTCTCCCCTCGTGTTCCAGTAGCTGTTTGTCCCTCTTTTGCTCAGCTTCTTTATTCTCTGTCATTTGGTCTTCTATATCACTAGTTCTTTCTTCTGCCTCATTTATCCTAGCGGTGAGAGCCTCCATTTTTGATTGCACCTCATTAATAGCTTTTTTGATTTCAACTTGGTTAGATTTTAGTTCTTTTATTTCTCCAGAAAGGGCTTTTATATCTCCCGAGAGGCTTTCTCTAATATCTTCCATGCCTTTTTCGAGCCCGGCTAGAACCTTGAGAATTGTCATTCTGAACTCTAGATCTGACATATTACCAATGTCTGTATTGATTAGGTCCCTAGCCTTCAGTACTGCCTCTTGTTCTTTTTTTTTGTGGTGAATTTTTCCGCCTTGTCATTTTGTCCAGATAAGAGTATATGAAGGAGTAAGTAAAATACTAAAAGGGTGGCAACATCCCCAGGGAAATATGCTTTAACCAAATCAGAAGAGGGGGGAGAAAGGGGATAAAGCGAGGTTCAAAAAGAAAGAAAGAAAGAAAGAAAAAGAAAAAAAGAGAAAAGAAAAGAAAAGAATTAAAAAAAGAAAACGAATAAAGAAAAATATTAAAAGAAAAAATATATATATTAGATAAACTAGTTAAAAAACATTAAAAAAGAAAAGGGTAAAAGTTAAAAAAAATTAGCAGAAGAAGAGAAAAAAATGAAAAAGAAAAAAATTAAATTAACTGGAAGACTACTAAAATCACAGGGAGAAAGCCATGAGTTCCATGCTTTGCTTTCTCCTCCTCTGGAATTCTGCTGCTCTCCTTGGTATTGAAACCACACTCCTTGGTAGGTGAACTTGTTCTTGGCTGGGTTTCTTGTTGATCTTCTGGGGGAGGGGCCTGGTGTAGTGATTCTCAAGTGTCTTTGCCCCAGGCAGAATTGCACCGCCCTTACCAGGGGCTGAGTAATCCGCTCGGGTTTGCTTTCAGGAGCTTTTGTTCCCTGAGCGCTTAGAGTTCCGGAGGACGGGAATAAAAATGGCGGCCTCTTGGTCTCTGGCCCGGAGGAGCCGAGAGCCCGGGGCCCCACTCCTCGGTGCGCCCTCAGAGAACAGCGCCCAGTTACTCTCGTCTGCCTGATCTCCGGCCGCGCTCCGAGCTCACTGAGCCTGCGACTGGTTCAAGGTAACCCCGTGCTGTGATCTTACTGTCGGCTCTGTCTCTGTAGCTGGTTTTCCTGTTCCAATACCCGCAAGCTCTGCGACACTCAGACACCTCTGATCCTTCTGTGATCCTGCGGGACCTGAGGCCATGCCTACCCGCGTGGGCTTCGCGCCGGTTTAGCCTCTGGAGCGATGTCCCTCAACGGAACAGACTTTTAAAAGTCCTGATTTTGTGCTCCGTTGCTCCACCGCTTGCCAGGAGCAGGCCCCTCCCCCCGGGGTCTATCTTCCCGTCGCTTTGGATTCACTTCTCTGCCAGTCCTACCTTTCAGAAAGTGGTTGTTTTTCTGTTTCCAGAATTGCTGTTCTTCTTCTCTTTGATCTGCTGATGGATTTGCAGGTGTTTGCAATCTTTAGATAAGCTATCTAGCTGATCTCCTGCTAGCTGAAGTAGTCTCAGCCTGCTACTTCTCCGCCATCTTGACTCCTCCTGCTGGGGCATTCTGATTGGAGCTGTGTATCAGACAGTTAGGTATGTAAGTATCCCTCCATGATGCTTTGGCTGTTGAAACTATGAGAATAGAGTTGAAGTATGAACAGAGAAAGTGTTAAGAGGAAAAGTATCATGAAAGACAACAAGAGAAGAATTTCAAAGAAAAACTTTCCAAAATGGCAAACACAAAGAGGCCCAAGTGGTAGGGACTGAAGAAAGCCCAGTAATATTTGATAGTTAGCAGGTTTTCTAGAAAATAATGAGAGAATTTTCAGTGGGGATAAAGGCAGAAAGTTTACTGTGTTAGCTTCACTGATGAATATTAGGTGATGAAATAGAGTTGAGTTTAGGCTTTTCAGAAATTTATATGAGAAAATAAAGAGATGATAGTAGCTCCATTTGTTTTGTGAATTGTACTTTTTTTAAATTTATTTTTTATTTTCAGCATAACAGTATTCATTATTTTTGCACCACACCCAGTGCTCCATGCAATCCGTGCCCTCTATAATACCCACCACCTGGTACCCCGACCTCCAACCCCCTGCCCCTTCAAAACCCTCAGATTGTTTTTCAGTGTCCATAGTCTCTCATGGTTCACCTCCCCTTCCAATTTCCCCAAACTCCCTTCTCCTCTCTATCTCCCCATGTCCTCCATGCTATTTGTTATGCTCCACAAATAAGTGAAACCATATGATAATTGACTCTGCTTGACTTATTTCACTCAGCATAATCTCTTCGATTCCCGTCCATGTTGCTACAAAAGTTGTGTATTCATCCTTTCTGATGGAGGCATAATACTCCATAGTGTTGATTGTCATATATAAGAACTTTGCCTAATCCAAAGTCACAAAGATTTTTTTCTTTAGTTTTCTTTTAGAAATTATATAGCTCTAAGTTTTACGATACAGTTTATGATACAGTTTGAGTTTATTTTCCCACAAGGTGTGACACTTAGGTCAAAATCTGTGTTTTAGCATATGTATGTCTAATTGCTTGAACATCATTTGTTGAAAGAAGTATCCATCCTCAATTGAATGTTTTTATACCTTTGTTAAAAATCACTTGGTTGTACTTGTGAGGGTTGAATTCTGGATTCTATTCAGTTTCAGTGATTGTTTTTGTCTTTTTACCAATATCATATTGTCTTCATTAGCTTTTATATAAGTCTTGAAATCAGGTAGTTTTGTCTTCCAACATTGTTCTTTTTTCCCAAAACTGTTTTTGGCTTTTCTAGTTACTTTGCCTTTCAATATAAATTTTAGAATTAGCTTATTGATGTCTATAAACTAACTGCCCATGTTTTCATGGGGGATTTTATTAAATCTACAGATCAGTTAGGAAAGAATTGACATCTTAACACTATTAAGTCTTCCAGTTCATGAACATGTTGTATGTTTCTGTTTATTTAGGTGTGATGTTGTAATTATTTATGATAAGAAAAATATATTTGGTCTTCATTCTCCATTTATGACACAGAGAGTTAGAACCCTTGAAATTTCCCAAGTGGGGAAAGTACTAAAAGTGTCTTCTGTTATGTTAATGAGGCAACTTTGAGAACACCCCTAGGCCAACTAAGTATGGCAGCTGGTCAACAGAGGAACCAGCCATGTGATTTGAGGGTTGAAACTTTCTGTCCTACCCACTACCACTCCAACACCTGGAGGGGAAAGAAGCCGCGGATTGAGTTCAGTCAGCAATGGCCAGTGATTTAATCAATCATGCCCTTATAGTGGAGCCTCCATAAACTCCCAAAAGGATAGGGTTAAAGAGCTGCTGGGTTGGTGACATGTAGAGATTTGGGGAGGCTGGCATGGTCAGGGAGGGCATGGAAGCTCCATGTCCTTTCCTCTAACCTGCCCTGTACATCTCTTCCATCTGGCTATTCCCTGAATTATATCCTGTTATACTAAAGAGGTAATCTGATAAATAAAATGTTTCTCTGAGTTTTGTGAGCTATTTTAGGAAACTAATGAAATCTAAGGAAGAAGTAGTTGGAACCTAATATTTATAGCCATGTGGTTAGAAGCACAGGTGATAACCTGGACTAGCAACTGCCACCAAAGTCTTGTGAAGCAGAACTCTTAATCTGTGAGATCTCATGCTGTCTTTGGGTAGTAGTGTCAGAATGGAATTGAATTACAGAACACCAGCTGGTGTCCTAAGAATTGCTTGATGGTGTGGAAAAACTCTTACCACACATTGGGAGTGGGTATAGAACCCAATTATAAGGTGTTCTTGATTCCTTTAATCAGTGTTTGATTTTCTTCATACAGATTTTGCATGTATTTTGTTAAATTAGATGTATTTTGTTCATTGCTAGTATATAAAAATACAAGTGGTTCTTTAATTTAAATTCATAGCCAACATATAGTACATCATTAGTTTCAGATGTAGAGTTCAATAACTCATCAGTTGTATATAATACCCAGTGCTTGCCACATCACATACCCTCGTTAATGCCCATTACCCAATTACCCCATGCCCCTACCACCTCCCCTCCAGAACCCTCAGTTTGTTTCCTGTCACTAAGAGCTCTAATGATTTGTCTCCCTCTCTGATGACATCCCATTCAGCTTCCCTCCCTTCCACTATGATCCTCTGCACTATTCCTTCTATTCCACATATGAGTGAAAGCATATGATAATTGTCTTTCTCTGATTGACTTATTACGCTCAATGTAATACCCTCCAGTTCCACCCACATCAAAGGAAAGGGTAATTATTCATCCTTTCTGATGGCTGTGTAATATGCCACTATATATATATGTGTATATATATATATATATATATATACATATACACACACACACACACACACACATATATATATATATATATATATATATATATATTTTTATGGTATCACTGATCTCTCAAATCCTCCCCCCGTGGTTTATCTTCTGATATATACCCTCAGATTTATTTCTCTGCACCTCCTACCTTGCAAAAAGTGGTTGATTTTCTATTTGTAGAATTGCAACAATTCTTTACTTAGATCTTAGGTTGAATTCACTGCTGTTCGGCATGATTAGATAACTATCTAACTAAATTCAAGGTACCAGATGAAACGACGGTTCCCTACTCTTCCACCATCATCCCTCCTCCTCTATAAGTGATTTTTTTATATTGACCTTGTATCCGGCAACTTTGGTAAAGTCACTTATTAGGTCTAGGAGATTCTTAATAAAGTCCTTAAGGCTTTCTATGTAGACACTCTATTATTTCACCATAGTGTTAGATTTGTTTCTTTCCAGTCTGGACATCTTGTTCTTTTTCTTCATGTACTGTACTGGATAGGATTTCTAGGATGTTGTTGGATAAGAGTAAGGAGAACAAGTGCCCTTGCCTTATTCTTCATCTTATGCAGAAACATTAGTCTTTCATCACTGAGCATGTTAGTTGTGAGTAACTCCCTCAAATAAACAGAGTTGACTGTTATTCCCTAAGTGCTGAGATTTTTTTAATTTAAAAGATATTAAATTTTGTCCATTTTTTGCATTTGCTGAGATGATATATTGCTTTTTTTCTTTAGTTTGTCAGTACAGTCAATTACATTGATTTTTCCCCAGCTTTGTTGAGATGTAATTAATGTCTAACATTGTGTAAGTTTAAGGTTTACAACATGATGATTTGAAAAATGTATGTACTGAAAAATAATTACCACAGTAAGGTTAGTTAATACACCCATCATCTTACATAATTACCATTTGGTTTTTGTGGTAGTAATGATAAGAATACTTAAGATTTACTCTGACTTATTTATCTGTTTGCTAATATTCCATTTGTATTGTTTGTTTTCATACCTTTGGCTTTTAAGTAAAAGGGTTCTTTATAGAGTTCTTTATACATTCTAGATATTAGTCCTTTGTTGGACATATGTTTTTCATGACATTCTCAGAGTCCATATATTTGTCTTTTCATTCTCTTCATGTTTTCTTTCACAGACCCAAAGTTTTTAATATTCATGAAGTTCAATTCTTCAATTATCCTTTTGTGCATTGTGCTCTTGGTATCAAGTCTAAGAATTTTGTACTTAGCCCTAAAGTCCTAAGATTTTCTCTGAAGTTTTTTTTCTGAAAATATTTATTTTTTATATCTTGTATTTAGAGCCATCACATATTTTGAGTTTACTTTTGTACAGGTATGAACTTAAACATGAGGTTCTTGATCCAGGAGAGGTAAGGTGGTAGAGGAGTAGGATGACCCTAAGCCGGCCTCCTCACTTAAACAAAGTGAAATAAATATCAAATCATTCTTATCACCCACCAAATCAATCCAAATTCTTATAGAATGAAGCTGCACATCTATTAAACAAGAAAAGTGACCCATGGAAAGTAGAAACTGTGGAGAGTTGATCCATGGGAACAAAGAGTGGTGGGCGTTCCACACGAGAGGGAGCCCTGACTAAAGAGGGAGTAGCAGGAGTGGGGGAGGAGAGAAAAATTGTGGGGGGAAAAGGAAAAAAATAGTGAAAACATGCAGAGGGAACTGCACAAGAAAACTATTGCTCACAACCATTGACAGAGGGAGGGCATCTGTGTGGCTCACTCAGTTAAGTGTCTGTTTTCAGGTCAGGTCATGATCCCAGGGTCCTAGGATTGAGCCCTGCATTGGGCTCCCTGCTCAGTGGAGAGCCTGGTTCTCCCTCTCCATCTGCTGCTCCCCCTGCTTGTGCTCTCTCTCTCTGGCAAATAAATAAATAAAATCTTCAAAGAAATATTTAAAAAATTGTTGGGTGTGGGGAGAAGGAGAGAGTTACATTACCACCAGTCTTCTGCAGACAGCAGAACACAGATTCTAAGGTATTGGAAGTTCACTACATAGCCAGGTTCAGGCCCTGGAGAACTGAGCAGTGGCCCATTTGGGGAACAGAGCTGAGCTTCAGGAGAAGGCAGCCTGAGGATCCCTAGGATCATACAGGGTGAAGTGGTTCCCTTACTTGGAGTGCTGACTATGGTGATTTGCCACAAACTTTGAACCACTGCTCATTCACACTGCTGCAACAAGGTTGGTTAAGGTTTTTAATTCATTTTGAGTTCATTTTTATGTGTGGTATAAGAAAGTGGTCCAGTTCCAGTGTTTTACAGGTAGCTGATCAGTTTTTCCAGTATTGTTTATTGAAGAGACTGTCCATTTCCCTTTTATATTCTTGCCTCCTTTGCTATAGATTAACTGAGCATAAATATGAATTTATTTCTGGACTTTCTCTTTTGTTTCATTGATTTATGTGTCTCTTTTTGGGCCAATACTATACTGTCTTGTTTATTGTGGCTTTGTAGTGTAGTTTGAAATCTGGCAGTGTGACATGTCTAGTTTTGTTCTTCTTTCACAAAACTTATGTATTCAGGGTATTTTGTGGGTTCCATACAAGTTTTAATAATATTTGTTATAGTTCTGTGAAAAATGAATTTTGATAGAGATGCATTGAATATATAGATTGCTTTCAGTACTATGGGCATTTTCACAATATTTTTCCAGTGTATGAACATGGTATCTCTTTCCATTTATTTGTGTCATCTTCAATTCCTTTCATCATTTTTTAATAGTTTTTTGAATATAGGGGTTTCAACTCCTTGAATAAATTTATTGCTGAATATTTTATTCTTTTCAATGCACTTGTAAATGGGTTTTTTTCTTAATTTCTCTTTCTGACAGTTCATTATTAGTGCATAGAAATGCAACAGATTTCTGTATATTATTTTAGTGTTTTACGACTTTACTGAGTTAATTTATTCTAATAGTTTTTTGGTAGACCTTTAGGGTTTTTTTTTTTTAAATATTCTATTTATTTATTTGACAGAGAGAGAGTGCACGCATGTGTGGGGAGGAGGTGCAGAGGGAGAGGGACAAGTGGGGCTTGATCCCAGGATCTTGGGATCATGACCTGATATTTTCTACGTATTAGTATCATGTCATCTGGAAATACTGACAGTTTTCCTTCTTTCTTACCAACTTGGATACCTTTTATTTTCTTGTTTGACTGCTGTGGCTAGGAATTCCAGTACTATGTTGAATAAAGTTAGCAAGAGTTGGCATTCTTATCTTGTTCTTGATCTTAGAGAAAAACTTTTGGAAAACTTTTTAGCTTCTCTGTGGTGTTAGCTGTGGGTTTGTTATATATGACCTTTATTATGTTGAAGTATATTATCTATATACCCAGTTGTTGAGAGTTTTTATCATAAACGGATGTTGAATACTTTCAGATGATTTTTTTTGCATCTCTTGAAATGATCATAAGATTTTTATCCTTTATTTTGTTAATGTGGTATATCATGTTTATTGATTTGTGGATGTTGAATCATTTTTACACCCCTGGAATAAATCCCACTTGATTATGGCCCATGATCTTTTAATGCATTGTTGAATTCTGTTTACTAATATTTTGTCGATGAGTTTTGCATCCATGTTCATCAGGGATTGATGTCCTTGTCTGGTTTTGGTATCAAGATAATGCTGGCCTTGTAAAATGAGCTTTGAATCATTCTCTTCTCTTCAGTATTTTGGAAGAGCTTGAGAAGGACAGCTATTAAATTTTCTTTGAATATTTGATAGAATTTACCAATGAAGCTGTCTGGTCATCTACTTTTGTTTATTGTGAGGTTTCTGATTACTTATTCATCTTCTTTACCAGTAATAGTCTGTTCAGATTTTGTATTTCTTCCTGATGCAGTCTTGGAAGATTGTATGATTGTAGGTATTTATCCTTTTCTTCTAGGTTGTCCAATCTGTTGGCATATAATTGTCCATAGTAGTCATTATAATACTTTGTATTTCAGTGGTGTCAATTGTAAATATTCTCTTTCACTTTACATTTCATTTATTTGAGTCCTCTCTCTTTCTTGCTGAATCTAGCTAATAACTTCTTAGTTTCATTGATTATTTCTATTGTTTTTTAGTCTCTCTTTTATTTCTTCTCTAATAATCATTAGTTCCATTGTTTTATTCACTAGGCTTTGTTTTTCTCATCACTTCAGGTATAAGATTAATTATTTGAGTTTTTATTTTGTTTTGTTTTGTTTGAGATGGGCCTGTGTTGTTATAAACTTCCCTCTTAGAACTGCTTTTACTGTATTCCACATATGTTGGAATGTTGCGTGTCTATTTTCATTTGTCTTAAGGTTTTTATTTCATCTTTGATTTCTTTATTGACTTGTGGGTTGTTCAGTAGTGTGTTGTTTAACCTCCATGTGTTTGTATTGTTCCAGCTTTTTTCTTCTAAGGGATTTCTAATTTCATACCATTGTGGTTGGGAAAAGATGCCTGATATAATTTCAATTTTCTTAAATTTATTGAGACTTATTTTATGGCATAACATGTGATCTGTCCTGGAAAGTATTACATATTCACCTGAAAAGAATATGTATTCTGCTGGTTTGGGGTGGGATTTTGTGTATATATCTGTTAAATCCATCTGGTTTAATGTTTCATTTAAGGCAATGGTTTCCTTTTTTTTTCCCCCCCCATATGATGTGATTTCAGTGTTGAAGCCCCTACTATTATTGTATTACTTTCAATCTCTTCCTTTATGTCTGTTAATAGTTCCTTTATATATTTAGGTACGCCTATGTTGTGTGCATAGGTATTTACAATTGTTATATCCTCTTACTGGATTAATCCCGTTATCATTATGTAATGCCTTTGTTTGTCTTTTTTTTTTTTAATTTGAGAGAGAGAGAGAAAGAGAGAGAGGGCGTGAGAAGGGGGAAGGTCAGAGGGAGAAACAGATTCCCCACTAAGAAGGGAGCCCAATGCGGGACTCAATTCAGGGACTCCAAGATCATGACCTGAGCCAAAGGCAGTCGCTTAACCAACTAAGCCACTCAGGTGCCCCTGTCTGTCTTTTGTTACAGGCTTTTTTTTTTTTTTAATTTATTTTCAGCATAACAGTATTCATTATTTTTTCACCACACCCAGTGCTCCATGCAATCCGTGCCCTCTATAATACCCACCACCTGGTACCCCAACCTCCCACCCCACCCCCGCCACTTCAAACCCCTCAGATTGTTTTTCAGAGTCCATAGTCTCTCATGATTCACCTCCCCTTCCAATTTCCCCCAACTCCCTTCTCCTCTCTAAGTCCCCATGTCCTCCATGCTATTTGTTATGCTCCACAAATAAGTGAAACCATATGATAATTGACTCTCTCTGCTTGACTATGTTACAGGCTTTTTTTTGAAGATTACTTTGTCTGATGTAAATATTATTACCTTTAGCTTTCTCTTCATTTACATTTCTATGGAATATCTATTTTTGTCCTTTCACTTTCAGTTTCTTTTTGTCTTTAGGTCTGAAATGAGTCTTTTGTAGACAACATATAGATGAGTCTTTTTTGTTATCCATTTAGTCAGCTTATATCTTTTGATTGAAGCATTTAGCTCTTCCACATTTAAAATAATTATTATTAAAGTAATTAAAGGTGCTTATTTCATTCTGTTAATTGTTCTCTAATTTTTTTGGAAGTCTTCTCAGTTCCCCTTTCTTTTTTTCTTGCTCTCTTGTTATTTGTTCACATTGTTAAACTGGATTATTTGCTGTTTTCAGTGTTACATTGTGTGAATTCTTTATATATTTTGGATACTAACCCTTTATCAAATATATCATTTGCAGATATCTTTTCCCTTTCAGTGGGTTATCTTTTCATTTTGTTGATTATTTCCTTTGCTGTGCAGAAGCTATTTATTTAGTTATTTAGTAGAGGCTTTTAATTTTGGTATTGTTCCAATAGTTTATTTTTGCTTTGCTGTCTCTTGCCTCAGGAGACATATGTAGAAAAATGTTGCTGTGGCTCATGTCAGAGAAATTAATGCCTATGCTCTCTTTTAGGATTTTTGTGATTTCAGGTCTCACATTTAGGTCTTTAATCCATTTTTAATTTATTTTTGTGTTTAGTGTGAAAATGTAGTCCAGTTTCATTCTTTTGCATGTAGCTGATCGATTTCCCCAATACCATTAGTTAAAGAGGTATCTTTTTCCCTTTGCATATTTTTTCCTGCTTTGTCTAAGGTTAATTGATCTTATAATGGTGGGTTTATTTTTGGGCTCTATTCTGTTCTATTGATCTGTATGTCTATTTTTGTGGCAGTACCATACTATTTTGATTTCTGCAGCTTTGTAGTACATCTTGAAGTCTGAGACCACGATCCCTCCAGGGTTTTTTTTTTTTTTTCTTTTTCCAAGATTGTGTAGCCGTCTGTGTTAAATTGAGAGTCACATATTCAAACACATACTAAAAGCACTACATTTTTATTATTCCATTCATGCTTTATGTATTTAATTTCATATTTTGCATCTTTTTGTTCTATGTATCCCTTGACTAGTTATTGTAAAAATAGTTGCTTCTACTATTCTTTTTCTTTTAATCTTTATACTAGTTTTATAAGTGGTTGATCCTACTACCTTTACTATGTATTTTTTTAAGAGTGAGATTTTCTTCTTTCATCATCATCTTCTCTTTGGCCTTTTCTTTTTTGCTTAAAGATGTTCCTATAACCTTTCTTCTAAGGTCAGTTTGGTGTTGATGAACTCCTTTAACTTTTGTTTGTCTGAGAAACTTCTTATCTCTCCTTCAATTCTGAATGGTAATTTTTTTTGTAGAGTATTCATGGTTGTAGTTTTTCTTTTTTATTCAGTATTTTGAATATATCATGCCTTTCCCTTCTGGTTTGTAGAATTTCTCTTGAAAAATTAGCTTATAATATTATATGTGTTCCCTTGTACATAGGTAGTCATTTTCTCTCACTATTTTTAAGATTCTGCCTTTATCTTTGATTTTTGACATTTTATTGATTAAATGTCTTAGTGTTTACCTTTTTGGGTTTATCTTGTGTGGGGCTTTATATGCTTCCTGGACCTGGACGTCTGTTTTCTTCCACAGGTTAGGAAAGATTTTAGCTATTATTTCTTCAAGTGAGTTTTCTGCCCTCTTTTCTCTCTTTTCTCATGAAATACTTATAATACAAATGTTAGTACACTTGATTTTGTCCTAGAGGTCCCTTATACTATTCTCATTTTTAAAATTGTTTTTCTTTTGCTATTCAGCTTGCGTGATTTCCACTACCCTGTCTTTTAGATCACTGATCCATTCTTTTGCATCCTCTAATCCTCTGTTGATTCCATCTCATGTAATTTTCATTTCAGTTATTGTATTCTTCTATTTTGCTTTTTAATATATTCTTCCTCTTTGTTGAAGTTCTCACTCTGTTCTTTCATTCTTCTGAATTTGATGAGCATCTTTATGAACAATACTTTGAATTCTTTGTTAGGTAGATTGCTTATCTTCATTTTGTTTTGTTTTTTCCTGAGGTTTTGTCTTGATCTTTCATTTAGAGATATTCCTCTGTTTCTTCATTTAGCCCAACTCTGTTTGTTCCTATTTATTAGGTTGATCAGATTCATCTCCTGTCTTGAAACAGTGGTCTTATTCAGAATGTGTCCTTTATGTTTAGAAGCATCATTCCCCCTTCTCACTAGAACCAGGACCTCCAGTAGTGTCTTCTGTGTGGTCTGTGTGTGCCTTCCTGTTGTGGTGGGATGAGGCTGGTGTAGGTGTGTTGCTCAGTGGGTCTGACTGCCTAATGCAGCTGGCTGAAAGGCCTATTTGTGGTGGCTGCAGGCTCAGTTGTTCATGGGTCTCGCCTCCAGTATGGCTGACCATAAGGGCTGGTTGCTACTGTTGCAGATATCCTAGTGGGTGGGCTCTCCTTCTACCCAACTTCACCAGAATTCTCTTTGGAGAGTACCATTGCTAGGTGAGGATACCTGTAGTGTGTGGTGGTATAGCAGCAACTTTGGAGAGGTGGTAGTCCCAGCCATATATGCCCACCATGTATGATGAGGTGGGAGCTCCTTTGGAAGTATGCCTGCCGGGGCAGTTGTATAGGGTGGGTAGTCAGTAGGGGAATGCTTTGATGGGACAATTGGGGGCTATCAGGGTATATGGAGAGTGTCAAATCTAATGCCTGTTAGAGTCAGTCCAGTTAGGCAGAAGGGGGTAAGAATAATGGTACCTGCCAGTGCTTTTTTTTTTTAAGATTTTTTAAAAATTTATTTGACATAGAGAGAGATCACAAGTAGGCAGAGAGGCAGGCAGAGAGAGGTGGGGGGATGCAGGATCCCCGCTGAACAGAGAGCCTGATGTGGGGCTTGATCCCAGGACCCTAAGATCATGGCCTGAGCCGAAGGCAGAGGCTTAACCCACTGAACCACCCAGGTGCCCCCTGCCAGTGCTTCTGTTCCCAGAGAAAATTCCTACTGATTCCTGCCCCTTCAGCACTTGCCACAAAATTAATCAATAAATCTGCTATAGGATTAGCCCAGATGCTTTTCAAACTTCTGCCTGTGTGCTAGTCTTGGAGTTAAGTGAGAGTGTGGAGGTCTGTGGTCTCCTATAGCCTTTGGCTCTCCTGAAGTTATGCCCCACTGATTTTTAAAACCAGACATTATGGGAGGTCATCTCCCCAGTGCAGGTCCCCAAGCAGGAGCTGCCTGATGTTGAATTTAAACCTCTTGCTCCTCAGGGATGACTTCCCCCACTGTGATTTTTCTTCCACATGTGCTTCACTGTACTTGGGAATGGGTCCCAATCAGACTACTTCTCGCTGCCTATTACCCTTCTTGATGTGTTTTTTTCTATATGCTTTGGGGTGTGGAAAAGCTGTTTTGCCAGTCTTCATGTCCTTCTTAGAGTTGCTCTATAAATAGCTGTAGTCTTAATGTATCTGTAGGATAAGGTGAGCTCAGGGTCTTTGTACTCTGCCATCTTTAATGGGGATCTCTGAGTCACTTTAAATTACATTCTCTGCTCAACATATTTTTGGCCTTTCAGGTAATATGAGTTTAGACTACAAATTCTTGAGGTAACCAGCTCCTGGTTATGCATGAGTTTTCAGGGGCGATTTTTCTTTTCTATTCCACCCAGTATCAGGCTCAAGATTAGCAAGTTTTTTTTTTTGAAAGATTTTGTTTATTTATTTGACAGACAGAGATCACAAGTAGGCAGAGAGGCAAGCAGAGAGAGAGGAGGAAGCAGGCTCCCTGCTGAGCAGAGAGCCAGCTGTGGGGCTCGATCCCAGGACCCTGAGATCATGACCCGAGCTGAAGGTAGAGGCTTTAACCCACTGAGCCACCCAGGCGCCCCTAGTAAGTTTTTTGTTTTATTTTGTTTTGTTTTGTTTCTGCCCTTTCTAAATGTAGTTTTTTAGTTTAGTTTTGACTTGATTTTCTAGTCCATGTACTTACACACCTTTGGGCCCATCTTTATGATGGGTTTCTTGCCATATTTCATACTTTTGGCATCCTGGTTTTATCTCCTGTCCTCCTTCCGTGTTATTACAGCTACAAGGCAAAAGCTTATGGTGTCTATGATCCAGTAGAAATCACAGGATGAGGTTAACTTTGACATTAACTTAAATCCCAGGTTTCACTGTTTTACTTCTACAGAATTCTTTCTTTTATATCAATTCACCAGTGCACTTAAAAAGATGTTCTTTTTAATTTTTTATTTATTTTTAAAAAGATTTATTTATTTATTTGAGAGTGAGAATGAACAAGTGAGTGTGAGTAGGGGGAGGGCCAGAGGGAGAGAACCTCAAGCAGACTCTCTGCTGAGCATGGAGCTTGATGTAGGTCTTGAACTCATGACCCTCAGATCATCACCTGAGCCTAAATCACCAGTTGGATGTTTAACTAACTGAGATACCCAGGCTCCCCAAAAATATTATTTTTTAATTAGGAGGTTGAATGGGGTAATTAGTCTTCCATCTGACTACCCTAGAAATGCCATTCATTCATTCATTCCTTCATTTAGGATGATAGCTTTAGGATGGAAATAAAGTATCTGTCAGAATTATAGCAATGATGTGCAACTGTTTTGAGAAATAACTGTTCTATATATTGTTTTAATTTTGGGAACTACCTTAGCATTATTCTTACCTTCCTAAGTTTTACCTAGGATATCAAATTCATTTATGGAAGTGGAAAATCTTGAAAGAGGAAATCTCAATTCTTTTTTCTTTTAGCTTTCAGAATAAAGACTGCTTAAGCCTTTATTCTCAAATCATTTGTCTGGATTTGATAACTGATTTAAGATTTGGATTCAGTGAACACTTTCTGAGCCAGAAGAGATGTTCAGTACTATCACAATATTTATTTATATTAATTATTGATTATTTAAACTCTATTGGTTTGTGGTTTTTCATAAAAAGGCTATATACTGCCCATAACAAAATTGACATATATTTCAGTGTACCTTAATTCTACCTAAAGTCAGTTAAGGTAAAAAAGGTTTATTCTATCACAAATTTTTGAATGGATAGAATATCAAAATTAAAATGGTAGTACATCAGAGCTGTGCAATATGACACATCAACAGAGACAGATAATAACAACGTTTGGTCCATAAATGTTGCCATAACATCCTAGATAAAGCAGGTTTCCTACTCTTATGTGCAGAAATGATCCACAAATTTTCACACATCCTTTCTTTGGGAGTAATCTGAGAAATAGGCAATTATTATTCCAATTTTCTAGACAAGTCGTTGTGTTTTATTTCTACGCTGATGGAACATCTAAATGGAAGTATGTACACTTCTTACATGTGATAAAGTTTATGCCAGTAAGACAATGAGCCAGTCATGCCATGGCTCATCTGGTCTGTCTTAACCTTTATTTATATACATTCTGCAGGCTGTACAATCAACTCATAACCAATTAAGATAGTAGTTATTGCTACTGCTTGTTGCTTAGTAAGAAACCAGAAATAGGTACAATACTGATTATAGAAGACAAAGCAATTCTTGTGACACCTTAAATATCAGTTGAACAGCAAAGTGACTATTAAATCATTATGAAATATATGCTTTAAACTTAGAAACAAGTACTTTATACAATGTCCCCAATAATGACAATTCTGGGAAATTATCCCACAGATACAATCATACATGTATACAAAAATCTAAATATATATGTATTTGCACACACACACACACACACACACACACACACACACAGAGGAATATTACCATAAAATAGAGTGAAATCTTGCCATTTGCAATGGCATGGATTTGGCTAGAGAGTATTATGCAAAATAAGCCAAATAAGCCAGTCAGAGAAAGACAGATACCATATGATTTCATTCGTACAAATGAGAAACAAAACAAATGAGCTAAGAGAAAAAAGAGAGAGGGACAAACCAAGGAATAGACTCTTAACTATAGAGAACAAGCTCCTCCAGAGAGGAGGTGGTGGAGGGGATGGGTGAAATAGATCATGGGGAGTAGGGAGTGTTCTTTGATGAGCACCTGGTGATGTATGGCATGTTGAATCACTATATTGTACACCTGAAACTAATAGAACACCCTATGTTGATTATACTTGAATTTTTTTAAAAAGTTCACTTGAAAAAAAAATGTAGTGTGCTAAAGTAGTTATAAGTATTATTTGAGAAATAACTAATGACCAGGATTGTACAACATGCTGAAAGCATAAAGCACTTTAGGAAAATAAATACATTTGTAAATAAATACATTTCTGCTGAAGTAAATATTCCCTTCAGAATATGTGAAATAATCAATGATTTAAAAATAAAAATAAAAATATACTTTCTTCAGCACTTAGTGATAGCTGTCAACAAACATTAACCACTAATGGTTATTGTTGCAAATTTATTCTGGCATTTGGAAACATGTTTGAGATTAATTAAGTTTAAGATATTAAAGAAAACTTTCAGAATTTTATTTAATGTCACTGTTGAGTTATATATAGTAGGTAGCAAACATTGGAAGCAGAATCATAAGGGATGGTATGGCTGAAAATGAATATAGATAGCACAGTGTTTATCAATTACAATCATAGTAGGATTACTAGGGGAAATTAGGATTTTTTTTTTTTGGAGTGTAATGACCTAAAAATACACAAATGTCCATGATGCCTTTGCCAAAGAAAAGTTGCTACAGTTCTTCCGACCTTCAGTTCGATCTTTTTGGCTATTGCTTTGCCTGAACATTTTCTTCATTTAGAAGAAATTACCTAAAACTTATTTATCCCATGGTTACTTTTTACTCTTATATAATGATCTAAAAATATCTCCTCTTTACTCTTTCCTGACATTTACCTTTTTTTGCCTTTCTCTAGAGCTCAGAGACCCAAGTTTAGGCTCAGCTTTGCTATTGACTTACTCTTTTAGTCATTTTATTTCTGTAGGCTTTACTGTCCTTATCTCTATAATAAAATATTTAAACAAAATAATCACTGTGGTCTCATCTATTTTTGTATTTTGAGATTATAAAAAGGTCATTCCTTCCATAATGCCTTCAGTGGCTTTCTGTTGCACTAACAAAATCGAAACCTCCTTCAACAGACTTTAAAGCTTTACATGATCAACCCTGCCTCTATCTCCTACTTCCATTTCATGTCACAATACTGTACTTTTTACAAACCAACCACATCAACTTCCTAACCTTTTAGGGATTAGCTCAAATATTATCTTCTCAGAAAGATTTTCCTCAACCCTTTTACTGAAATTAAACCACCTGTGGAAGTTACTCAGGCACTATCGTATTACTTAATTTATTTATTTAGATTTTATTTATTTATTTGACAGAAAGAGACACAGCAAGAGAGGGAACGCAAGCAGGGGGAGTGAGAGAAGGAGAAGCAGGTTTCCCGCCAAGTAGGGTGCCCGATGCGGGGCTCGATCCCAGGACCCTGGGATCGTGACCTGAGCTGAAGGCAGATGCCAAATGCCTGAGTCACACACATGCCCCAAGATTTTATTTATTTGACAGAGATACAGTGAGAGAGGGAACACAAGCAGGGGGAGAGGGAGAAGGAGAATCAAGCTTTCTGCCTATTAGGGAGCCCATTGCAGGGCTCTATCCCAGGATGGATGGGATCATGATCTGAGCTGAAGGCAGATGCTTAAGGACTGAGGCACCCAGGCGCCCCAATCACATTACTTTTTAAATTTCCTCAGATTCTGTTTATCACATTGTTAGCTTCATTTGTTTCTTCTCATGCCAGATTTGGATTTTAGCTTCATGGAGATGGTACCTGGTTTATCATAGTCACATATCTTCAATGCCAGAACATTTCCTGACATACAAAAGATGTTAAAAAGATGTTAAAAAGCACTTGCTCGATGTTAATTGCTGGAAAGAGCCTGATGGGTTAGAAATGATACATGACCCAAGAAGCAGCAGCCAAAAGAGGTCCTATGGTATATCATGGTGTTTATAGTTGTCAGTGAAACCCTGTAGTCTACTTATAACAACCACACAGCCAAACAGTCAGTCTAAATAGATGCCCTGGATAGCTTTGGTATAAACTATAGAAGAAATTGCAACATTTTTTGTCTTTTTCTTGGGAAGATAGTCTGTTGAGAGGACTGAGACTGCCTTTGTGAACTTGTAGGTCTCCACTGTTCTCTAACCAGAACTTTCTTCTTTTACCTATTCTCTGATGAAGCTCCAGAGATGATAATATTAGAAAATCAGAATTGAAATGGTTCATAGCACAATTCCAAGGAAGAAAAAGGGTGAGATTTGGATGATGCCAAATATTTACTTATTTAGCTTTTTGTTGTTGTTGTTGTTAGTGCTAGTGTGTAAGGTGGAGAGAAACCAGAATTTAGGATTTATTCAAGTGTCTATGTGACACAAAATCCTACAAGGAAGAAATATAGTAATCTTTTTTTTTCAAAAGTAACAAGAGCAACTTATTTCATATAAAAATATATATTAGGATCTCAGAGGCCCAAGTTTAGGCTCTTCTCTGCTGTTAACATACTTTAGTAGTCATTTTACCTCTTTAGGCCTTAGTGTACTTATATATGTCATGAAATAAATAAAATCATTGTGGTCTTTTCCAGTTTACTGTTTTGTTATGATATGAACCAAGTACTAATTAATGTGGACCATGGTCTTTACCTTTTTTTTTTTTTTAAAGATTTTATTTATTTATTTGACAGACAGAGATCACAAGTAAGCAGAGAGGCAGGCAGAGAGAGGAGGGGATGCAGGCTTCCTGCCGAGCAGAGAATTTGATGTGGGGCTCAATCCCAGGACTCTGGGATCATGACCTGAGCCAACGGCAGAGGCCTTAACCCACTGAGCCACCCAGGAGCTTTTTTATTTCTTTACCTTTTAAAAATTTGTCCCTTGAAATTGGATTTTGGAGTGAGAAATTGTAATGTCATAACTCAGAATGGAGCTGAGTATTTAGAATAAAATTAGAGATCTTATTGTATACATAGTTTTTATAATGCTTAACAAGTAGTAAACACCAATTCTTTGGGTACTATAATTGAATCAGACCCATGTTATGTCTTATTTCATCATATCCATCCTGTTGTGATAGAATGCCTTTGGATAAGTAGATTTTCCCCTAAAATCATGTTCAGCACATTTATAATATATAACCAAAATAAGATGATTGTGATCTGTTTTTTGGAAAGAGAACTAAATGGCCACTGGAAATGCTGGATTGATCTTCAGGAAGGTTTTTTCCTTTATTCCTAGATACACAGTAAGAAGTGTTTCATTTTAGAATTGGCTTTGTCCATTTATATGGATCAATATGATTGACTGTTATGAAAATCACATCACAGCTATTTTTCCTACTTTGAACAAAGTGACCTTTTTCATTCACATTCACCTGCTGTCTTCCATGTGTCACAGAATAATCAATAGCCATGTGAAAAATTAGTCATCTATCTAAAGAAAATGCAACTTGCTAAGACCCATTCTTCTTTTACTTAATTCACATTAGCTTGGAAGTTCAATTGTAGTGATTAAGTCAGATTGTTTACTTAGGCAACATATGTAGAAGAATCTTTTTTATTTATAATGTTTTGTGTAAGTAACAGTCATGTTACTCATGATACAACACAAAAATTTAATTGTTTTGTGTTATGCCTGAGATGGACATCATCCTCACCATGTGTTTATCCACAATGTGAGGAGACATGCTATGGTAGCATTTGGACAACAGTCACAGCATAGTTGAAAAATAATCTAAACTACATGGAGAAAGCATTTGACTAAGAGACCCCAGATGAGCCCCAGAACTAAAACAATCCTAAGGATTTAAGATACACAAATATGATATAGTTATACAGTGATTTATAGACTTTTTTTGTAGTTTTTTCTATATTTTTTTTCTCATCTGGATGAGCAGAGCAAGCATTATGATTATTTTTTAGAGATAAACAAGTGTCTCGCTCTTAATAGACATTGAGTCAGTGGTTACTAAAAATAACAGCACACTTCATTTGGGCATTTACTATATGTTTACGTTATAATATAATTTAAAATATCTCTACTACTTTATTTTCTGTATATCTGGGGAGAAAGATGCTGACCAAAAGTAAATAAATTTTGACACTGACTGTATTGCCAGGTGACATGTCATTATAAAAGTAATTTCTGTTAGTATTCTAATTGACTACATATAATGTTAGAAATTTTGTGTTGGTTATACAAATGCTTTATTACAAAAATACAAGATAGCTTCATGAAAGTTGTCTAATGTATTGATTTGATACCTACTTACCTTGACTTAAAACTTTACATTTTATTTTCTGTTCAGTTCATCCCCAATTAAGTTTAAAATGAAAACAAACATGGTATGGGCATAAGTTATTTAAAAGTAAACCATCTGTCATTGGAGTGAAATTAGGTCATGGGATTTATGGCAGCTGTTGGTTTAATGAAATGTACCCTCTTATTGTATCTTTGAATCACTCAGGTTTTGTATGTCCACTCCTCTATTACTCATGCCTGTTCCCATGTACTAGCTGCTATTCTGTTCCACAATGAGAAGCATAGTTTTCAACTTCCTCTACTTTCAGAAGGCATACTTTATTGAAGGTCAGTTTATGAATAAAAATTATATGTTATGTTATTGTAGTACAATCATTACTCTGATTTATTTGCACAAAGTTAATTAGAACCAGTTCTTTGAATTCTGTTGATAAAAACTCACCTTTTTGAATTCAAGAGAAACATTGTACCTTCCTTTTATCATTCTTAAGCAGCTTTCTGGCATAATAATGATATTTTAAATTGGGATAAAAATTTCATACAGTAGGCACCTGGGTGGCTCAGTGGGTTAAAGCCTCTGCCTTCGGCTCAGGTCATAATCCCAGGGTCCTGGGATCAAACCCCACATCGGGCTCTCTGTTCAGCAGGGAGCCTGCTTTCTATCTCTGCCTGCCTACTTGTGATCTCTGTCTCTCAACTAGATAAATAAAATCTTTTAAAAGAATTTCATACAGTAATAAGACATTTAAAGTTGTTAGTATTTCTTCTATTTTAATGAAATATTGAGAATGACAGCCATCCACATTTCTTTTAACATTGCTTAGGTCACTTAGGCCTTATATTGTGTGAAGAAATAATTATCATTAAAACATTGTCTCTTACTCAATAAAAAAAATTCTACTTCAGATTTAATCAAATAGCTGCCAAGAATGCTAAAGAATGAGATGTTTTTTCTTGTGAAGACAGTAAAAACTTCCTCTTTGCTGTGGCCAAGAATGCTCCATCCAGAAACATTCTGAGAGACTCCAGAGAAGACTTAAGAAAACATACGGTTTTTGCAGCTTAATGAAAGAGCAGAGCCTTTACTTCAAGAACTATAATTATAGAGACCTATAATCATTCTGCTAAATTAGGATAGGGAATTCTCAGCACCTCAAAGTAATTATCTAGGGGGTATGAAAGAACTGAGAACACCTGGAAACTCTGAGAAGGTACATGACCTGAGGCAGAGTCAGATTCATGGGCATGTGACCTGTGTAGTTGCACAGGGCCAAGGGCTCAGAAGGGCCTTGCACTTAGTTTAATGTCCTGTTTTTGGTTTCTTGAAATGTTTAATAATTTTTGAACAAAGGACCCCCATTCCTTTTGACCCACATAAGTAAGTAGTCAGTTCCTGACCTGAGGTCACCTAAGAGAGCAACTTTTATGAGACAGCTGGTTAGCAAGAAAGACCTACACTAGCAGTTTTGCCAGTAGGATACATGGAGCAAACTACAAAGTTCAAAATAGTGCAAACTGAGCCCTCCTAGTAGGGGAGTATTGATTTGTAGACTAATGAATATTTTTGGAGAATTTGTAGGAGGAATGGCAAAAGGATAGAGATGGCTGTTTCTTTCCTTTTGGTACCTTGGGCCCTACCTATGTAAAAGGTATACCCCTTGCCAAAAGAGGGATTTCCCAATTGGCTTTCTAGATCAGCATTTTCCAAACACTTCTATTTGCCGAATCCTATCACAAAAATGTATAAATACATATCTCTCCAACACAGATTTATTAGTTTAAAAATATATATCTTTACTGGGGTGCCTGGGTGGCTCAGAGGGTTAAGCCTCTGCCTTTGGCTCAGGTCATGATCTCAGGGTCTTGGGATCGAGCCCCACATTGGGCTCTCTGCTCAGCAGGGCGCCTGCTTCCTCCTCCTCTCTCTCTGCCTGCCTCTCTGCCTACTTGTGATCTCTATCAAGTAAATAAATAAAATCTTTATATATATATATATATATATATATATATATATATATATATATATTTACTAAAGATGGGGACGGAAGTGTTTTTCTTCAAGATTCTTCTCTTGGGTCTAAGAATTAAATTAACATGAGACAGATTAACAGGAGAAAAAAACTAAACTTTTATTATGTGCACATGGGGGCCTAATTATGAAATTGAGACCCAAAGTAATATCCAAGGCATGTTGTTTTTATAAATTTTAGACAAATCTATGAGGAATTGACAGGACAAAGAAAACTTAACTTTGGGGGCTTCAAATAGTAAGGAATTCTAAACAGTATGTGGCCTAGGGTAGTAAATTAGTAAAAGTAACAAGGTTTGTTTATACAGCCTTTTCAGCTTTGAATTCTCTATCCCTGGTGATAAGAATATCTCTTTACCTCCCATTATATATAGGAGGGTACCTTTCACCTGGGGGATTTATTTTCTGCTTTCTGAGGACAAAGGAGGGTCAAAGTAGTCTTCCTACATTTGTGTGTTTCTTAAGTAACTTTAATTCAAAATACTTAATATACCAAAGTGACATATTTTGGGGGACCTGCCCTGGGCTCCTACACTATAAAACTTTATGTCAGCACTGTCAAGTAGAAATATACTGTGAGCAACACATGAGAGCTACATATGTAATTTTAAATTTTCTAGCAGCCAAATTAAAAACATAAAAAGAAACAAGTAGAATTAATTTTAATGTTTTAATTAAGCCAGTATTTCAAAAATATCATTTCAACATAACATCAATATAAAATTATAATGAGATATAGTTTTAAATAATAAATCTTTGAAATCTGTTGGGTATTTAAACTTTGAACATCTTAGTCCAGACTAGCCACATTTCAAGTGTTTGATAACTATGTGTGACTAATAACTATAGTATCTGAGACTGTAGTTTTATATTTTTCATATATAAAATATAGGAGCACCTGGGTGGCTCAGTTGGTTAAGCTCCCAACTCTCAGCTCATGTCTTGATCTCAGGATCATGAGCTCAAGCCCTGCACTGGGTTCCATACCCAGCCATGGAGCCTACATAAAAAATTGAAAAATAATTAAAAAAAATTTAAAAACATAAAATATAAATTAAAGATATATGACAATAAAAATTATATAAAAGGAAGTTCCACATTCTAGTTATTTTCCCCCATATCCTAGTGGATAATGTTGCAAATCGCCTGGGGTATATACCTCCCACAATGAAAACTAGTGGTCTAAAATCATGATTGGATTTACTAAGTTTGTAGGTATGACAGTTCTGAAAGATGAAGTTTTTTTTAATTTTTAATTTTAATTAAATTAATTGGCATATAATGTATTATTGGATTCAGAGGTTCACGTCTGTGATTCATCATTCATATATAATACTCAGTACTCATTATATCACATGCCCTCCTTAATGTTCATCATCCAGTTACCCTATCCCTCCAACCTCCTCCCCTCCAGCAACCCTCAGTTTGTTTCCTGTGATTAAGAGTCTCTTATGGTTTGTCTCCCTTTCTGGTTTCATCTTGTTTTATTTTTTTCCTCTCTTCCCCTCTGTCGTGTTTCTTAAATTCCACATATCAGTGAGATCATATGATGATTGTTTTTCTCTGACTGACTTATTTCACTTAACATAGTACCCTCTAGTTCCATTTATGTCATTGTAAATGGTAAGATTTCACTTTTTCATGGCTGCATAATATTCCATTGTATATTTATACCACATCTTCTTTATACATTCATGTGTTAATGGACATCTGGGCTCTTTTGGTAGTTTGGCTATTGTCGACATTGCTGCTATAAACCCTGAAGATGAAGTTATTTTTATGCTATGGTTGGCATTAATGCAGATTTGCCCCCCACCACACACACAATCTCTCTCATTTCTTTCATGGAAAAGTCACATAGAGCTATCTCTTGATGGGAGGATTGTTAAATTTCACATTTAAGAGTAGTGTGTAGGTTGAGATATATTTTGGCATACATCTTTGGAAAATACAGTATGCCACAATTCCTTATCACTGTGTAAAGTTGAAGCTCTAGAAAACTGCACTAATACTGATCTGTCTGGCATAGTGTCTCATTTCTCTGGACACATACATATTCTTCTTTGGGAAGCTCAGAAGGAAATATCAGAAACTGGAATGGTAACTAGAATATATCATGTCATGAAAGACTTTCTGTGTTGTGCCATGGAGCTTGAACTTTATCTCATTCATAATGTTTCAGCAGAGGAACAGCATCATTATAGTTGTGTTTTTAAACAGGTTCTTCTGATTGCAGTGGAAGGATGAATTTAAGAGGCTGCGACAGCCTAGGGCAAGTAGAAAGCAAACTAGTGTATTACAAGCAGTGGTCTCATCTGTTCACCAAATCTCATTAGATACACACACTTGCTTATTAAAATGTTCTTTTTGGAACACTTGTCAAGTGAATCTCTAAAAATAGTAACAGAAAACAGTTGAAAAAGCCTATAATGAAAACATTAAATGTTTGAATCTTAATGACTTTGAGCTTATTCTTAGCAGTGTCCACTCCTGTTTTCTTCTCTGCATTGCCTTTCTACTTTCCTACAAATCCAAACACATTTAATTTCTCTATATCAAAGAGATTCTAAGTGAAGACAATTTCATCTCTCGCTATGGCATCCATAAACCCAAAAGAGGTGAGAGGCCTAGAGATCAGGGATGAAAGACGGTTGATGTCAGGGCTATAGAAAGACAATTCAGAACATTCTCAGACCAACTGATCTTTTAAAAAATGTCATTGTCAGGAAAAAAAAAAAGACAAAGGAATTACTTCAAATTAAATGAGGTCAAAGGGATATGATAACTAAATGCAATCCTGGATTAGATCACTGGAAAATATTCACTATAAAGGGTATTATTGGGAAAATTGGAGAAATCTGAAGGTGAACTATGCATTAAACAATAGTTTTGTATCAATGTTACATTTTCTGAATTTGATCATGGTAATATAGCTATATAAGCAAGGATCCTTATTCTTTTATTTTTTAATTTTTTATTTTTTATAAACATATGTTTTTATCCCCTGGGGTACAGGTCTGTGAATCACCAGGTTTACACACTTCACAGCACTCACCAAAGCACATACCCTCCCCAATGTCCATAATCCCACCCCCTTCTCCCAAACCCCCTCCCCCCAGCAACCCTCAGTTTGTTTTGTGAGATTAAGAGTCACTTATGGTTTGTCTCCCTCCCAATCCCATCTTGTTTCATTTATTCTTCTCCTACCCACTTAAGCCCCCATGTTGCATCACCACTTCCTCATATCAGGGAGATCATATGATAGTTGTCTTTCTCTGCTTGACTTATTTTGCTAAGCATGATACGCTCTAGTTCCATCCATGTTGTCGCAAATGGCAAGATTTCATTTCTTTTGACGGCTGCATAGTATTCCATTATGTATATATACCACATCTTCTTGATCCATTCATCTGTTGATGGACATGTAGGTTCTTTCCATAGTTTGGCTATTGTGGACATTGCTGCTATAAACATTCGGGTGCACGTGCCCCTTTGGATCACTACGTTTGTATCTTTAGGGTATTGTGTGTCTCTTAAGAATAAGGATCCTTTAAAATGGATAAAGGATCCTTATTCTTAAGAGACACATGCTGAACTCTTTCAGGGTAAAGGGTCATGATATCTGCAATTTGAATTTACTCTTATATGACTCAGCAGAAATAATTGGAATATGTTTACACATATATTTATATACTACACAGAAAAAGATAAAGTAAACCTGACAAAATATTAATAGTCGGTAATCTTGGTAAAGAAATATCAGTATTCATTGTACTATTTTTATAATTTTTCTGAAGATTTCAATTTTTCAAAAAAGTCTCTTTTAGAGATACACAGTTAAATACTTACAAATGTAATGATATAATATGTGAGGTATGCTTCAGAATAATGGTAGGTGGAAGTATAGATGAAATAATTATCAAGAGTTATAGAATGTTGATGCTGGGTGATAGGTGTACGTAGGTTTATGATACTAGTCTTTCAATTTAAGTATTTGAAAATATCTATAATAAAACTTTAGAAACAAAGACAACAGTTAGAGGTTCTAAACAAAGAAAAATATGGTGCTCTTTCCTGATAAAAAAGTAAAAAGAAATGGTGTTAATACTAAAGAAAAGAATACTGTTATAGCTTTGCCAATTCTATTTTAATGCAGGCGGAGGGGTCTAGGTATCAGCTCTCACATTTTTTTTATAAAGGGTTTTTGGATGCTGCTCTTGTATTGGTGTCTTAGCATATACTTAATTTATTTATTGGATAATTCAGGATTGGTTGAAGTAGGCAGGAAAATTAAAAAACAATTGGAGTACTGCATAAATAGATTTAGTTGAAAAATTTATATGATAAAAAGAAAAACTTATGGGGGGGTCTCCATTTTTTCAGACTCTCGACTGTGTAAGTGTTGATCTGTATAAAGCTTTAAAGTGAGTTGCTAAAAGTCTTAACACTTTTACGTTTTTTCCAGTGGTTAAGATACTAAGGTTTCTAGCACAGCTGTTTTCCTTTAATGACTCCTCCTAACCATCACATATAAATGTTCATCTGCCAAACATTTGTCAGAAACAATTTATATAAAATCCCAAATTCTTAATGAGATGCAAACTCCTATTTCACACTTGTGCTGTTTTTTTAAATTCCCTAGGTGACACTTCTTCCAAACAGAGATCTACAAAAATGAAAATAATTCTGCCACAGTTGAGTTTTGTTGTGAGTTCAATTATGAGGCCCTCTCAACAGCACACAAAAACACAGACTGCTTTGTGTTATGGATTAGGAAAAGATTAGTACTGGGAAAGGACTTTAATAGAGACACAATGTTGTGAGACACACCACAGTGAACACATAAATCTTTGGTTCATTTCATTGCTTAAGAGAAGATTTATATCCACCTTCAAAAGTATGTACATACTAGTATATATTCTTTTTACATTAGAGAATTTCATGCAATATTAACAAACCCTGAACAATACAAAGACTATCAGTATTACAGTAAAATGCTTTTTATGCCATGCTACTCAGGCCTTCCCTATAATCTACAAGATGTTCACTAAATTCCAAGGTGATTTGGGAAGTAATTGATTATCAGTAATAAGTAGAATAGTTACAGTGTAAGTATATAAAGAGTACATCAAATCTGCTTGGGTAGTTTTGTGATGATTATTTCAAAGATTTTCTTCCAATAATTAAAATATAGCAGAAGTTGGGGCACCTGGGTGGCTTGGTTGGTGATGTCCAACTCTTGGTTTTGGCTCAGGCCATTATCTTGGGGTTGTGGGATTGAGCTCTGAGTTGGGCTCTCTGCATTTGGCATGGAGTCTGCTTAAGATTTTCTCTCCCTCTGTGTCTTTCCCTCTGCCTGCTCAGGCACTTGCTCACTCTCTCTCTCAAAATAAATAAAATCTTAAAAATACAGAGGACCAGTTAACATCATTAGAGAAAATTAAAATCTCAGAAATATAAATTTTTTTTAAAGATTTTATTTATTTATTTGACAGACAGAGATCACAAGTAGGCAGAGAGGCAGGCAGAGAGAGAGGAGGAAGCAGGCTCCCCGCAGAGCAGAGAGCCCAATGCGGGGCTCGATCCCAGGACCCTGGGACCATGACCTGAGCCGAAGGCAGAGGCTTAACCCACTGAGCCACCCAGGCGCCCCAGAAATATAAAATTTTCTTTAATCTTAACAAACATATAAACACCAATTTAGAGCCATAAAATAATGTAATAAATTCTGACCAAAGAAATGATATGCATTGTGAAATTTCTTTCATTTTTCAAATCTAAAAAATAAAACTAAATATTCTTAAATGTTCCCTTAAGTCATTGTTAGTTATGAATATAAAGGTAATTGCCAAAAATGTAGGGAAAATATTTTGCTTCTTAAGAAAAGGGAATTTTGCTTCTTAAGGAAAGGGAATTTTCATAAGCATATTAATAAAAATCTATGATTTTTGATATATAATTAAATTAATAAATTAGAAGACATTATACTATTACTCTAACCTATAAAATTATAATAAATACCCATGTAGAATGGTAAGTCATAAAGTAAGTTAAGATGAACATGTAACTAAAAAAATTTTTTTAAAAGATGAACATGTAACAATGGATTAAAATAATTTATGATGTAACATAAATACATAAGAAGAAAACAGTTATAAACAACTATAATAAACACTTCCAAAACTTTAATGTTAGTTGTGATAAAGTTTCTTTCAAATTGGAATCACTGTAACAAACTTTTATTTTAGATATAGCAGTTTCTATTTCCCTTTTCTTTTGATTGCACATAGTTATTATGATTGAATCAATATATATTTAAAATATAATGAAATATTTATTGGTAGAGTGAAAATATCCCAAACATTCTCAACTGAAGAATCAGCTATTCTTAGCTCTTACTTTAGTCATTTGAGTTTGTTTCCCAGCACTGTCTGGGCATAGTAGATACTTTAGAATACAAAAAAAAAACAAAAACAAAAACCCAAAAACCCCAATTTTTGATAAGTTAAAGGTTATGCTTTTTTTTTTTACTGCATTTCCCATTGTGCATTATTATATGCAACAGTACTGTAGGAATTTGGTATATATTTCAAAATACATTTTGACAAAACACATTTTTAACGCATGCTTACTGAACGATGTTTTTTGTTGTATTGTTTTTGGTTAATCAGAGCAGCATTTGTGTTTATACATAAATACAAATTTTAGAACTGTATGTGATTTGGGGATTCATGGAAAGAAAAAAAGTTCTCATTTTGCAGTTGAAGGAAGCGAAGCCTCAGAAAGGCCTTAGGGATGCAAATCTGCAGTGCATTCTACATGTTTCGTGGCAGGGTTCCCAGTGGATTTGTGCCCCAAGTGATCAAGAGAACTAGGTAGCTCAATAAAGCACTTCCTTGGCTTTCTTTCCTTCACTATTTCAGGCTTTCCAGTGTGTCAGATTGCTTTTTGGGGGAATTCAAGCTAAGATACACAAATTTAAAAGTATAGCTAATATAAATAAAGTGTGATGTGTTGTATTAAGCAAAATGAATTTGAAAGGAAAAGTATCTCCTCAAGTTCTTATCCCTTTCAACAAATTATACAAGTAATTTTACTTGTATTTTAGAATAACTCTTCATGTTTTAACATTTATATTTATAATATATATGATGTTACCTGATGTCTAAATCTGGGAGATTTGACTTAATTTAATCTTATTCTCATGAAAAGAAACAATGAATCATGCAGGTAGAATTCATTCTCCATTTCATTCCTTGGACTTCCTTTCTTTGGAAAGGCCATGCATATGTAATACCAAAAATGTGCCATCAGTTATTTTTAAATGATCACATTACAGATTTACAGTTGTGTTAATAAGGCAACCATGATAGTTATGAATTTTCTGGCTAAGTAACAGGAGAACTGACTAAAATGGACTTAATTAGGATATTTATTATCTTATATAATCAGAAGTCTAGAGATGAGATTTTTCCAACTTTCAGTGTCTCCGTGATTTTTTTTTCCTGATGTGGTTTCCCTGAGATCCTGCTTTCCCTCAGCAGAGGCAACATAGCTGTTGCATATAGTGCATATATAGGTGCAAATTATAATATATCATGGACAGTGTTCCATATCAGTACAGGTAGCTATACCTAATTCCTTTTTTTAAATGTTCAGTTAGCCAGCATATTTAGTACATCATTAGTTTTTGATGTAGTGTTAAATGATTCATTGGTTGCTAATAACATCCAGTGCTCATCACAACACATACTCTCCTTAATGCCTATCACCTTGTTACCCCATCCTCTTACTCCCCACTCTTCTGAAATCCTCAGTTTGTTTCCTGGAGTCCAGAGTCTCTCATGGTTTTTCTTCTTCTATAATTTCTTCCCATTCAGTTTCCCCTCCTTTCCCCTGTTGTCCTCCACTCTATGTTCCACAAATGAGTGAAACCATGTGATAATTGTCTTTCTCTGCTTGACTTATTTCACTTAGCATAATCCCCTCCAGTTCCATCCATGTCAATGCAAATGCAAATCCTTTCTGATGGCTGAGTAATAATAACCCATTATATATATGGACCACATCTTCTTTATCCATTCATCTGTCGAAGGGCATCTGGGTTCCTTCCACATTTTAGCTATTGAGGACATTGCTGCTATGAACATTAGGGTGCATTTGCCCCTTCTTTTCACTACATCTGTATCTTAGGGGTAAATACCTAGTAGTGCAATTGCTGAGTCATAGGGTAGCTCTATTTTTAATGTCTCGAGGAGCATCCATACTGTTTTCTAAAATGGCTGCAACAGCTTGCATTCCCACCAACAGTGTAAGAGGGTTCCCTTTTCTCCATATCTTCACCAACATTTGTTGTTTCTTGTCTTGTTAATTTTGGCCATTCTAACTTGTGTAAAGTGGTATCTCTTTGTGGTTTTAATTTGTATTTCCTTAATGGCTAGTGATGTTGAACACTCTTTCATGTGTTTTTTGGCCATTTGAATGTCTTCTTTGGAAAAGTGTCTGTTCATGTCTTCTCCCCTTTTTTTGACTTGACTATTTGTTTCTTGGGTATTTAGTTTGAGAAGTTCTTTAGAGATCTTGGGTACCAACTCTATCTGAAATGTCATTTGCAAATACCTTCTATTCCATGGATTGCCTCTTAAGTTTTGTTGACTCTTTCCTTTGATGTACAGAAGCTTTTGATCTTGATGAAGTCTCAAAAGTTCATTTTTTCTTTTGTTTCCCTTGCTTTTGGAGACATGTCTTGAAAGAAATTATTGTGGCCGATGCTGAAGAAATTGCTGCCTACGTTCTCCTTGAGGATTTTGGTAGATTCCTATATTATATTGAGGTCTTTCATCCATTTTGAGTTTATCTTTGTGTATGGTGTAAGAGAATGATTGAGTTTCATTTTTCTGTATGTGGTTGTCCAATTTTCCCAGCACCATTTATTGAAGAGACTGTCTTTTTTCCATTGGATGTTCTTTCCTGCTTTGTTGAAGATTAGTTGACCATAGAATTGAGGGTCCATTTCTGGGGTCTCTATTCTGTTCCATTGATCTATGTGTCTGTTTTTGTGCCAATACCATACTGTCTTGATGATGACAGTTTGTAATATACTTTGAGGTCCAGCATTGTGATGCACCCAGCTTTGCTTTTCTTTTTCAACATTCTCCTGGTGATTCCAGGTCTTTTCTGTTTCCATACAAATTTTAGAATTGTTTGTTCCAGCTCTGTGAAAAAGTTGATGGTATTTTGATAGGGATTGCATTGAATGTGTAGACTGCTTTAGGTAGCAAAGGTATTTTAACAAGAGTTATTCTTCCAATCCATGAGCATTGAAAGTTTTTCCTTTTCTTTGTTTCTTCATCAATTTTTTTCATAAGTGTTCTGTAGTTTTTAGAGTATAGATACTTTACCTAATTTGGTTAGGTTGATTCCTAGGTATCTTATGGCTTTTGGAGCTATTGTAAATGGGATCAGCTCCTTGATGAATCATTTTTTTGTCTCATTGTTAATGTATAGAAATGCAACTGATTTCTGTACATTGATTTTGTATCCTGCCACATTGCTGAATTGCTGTATGAGTTCTCATAACTTGGCGGTTCAAGTCTTTTGGGTTTTCCACATAAAGTATCATGTCACCTGTGAAGAAAGAGAGTTTGACTTCATCTTTACCAATTTGAATGCCTTTTATTTCTTTTTGTTGTCTGATTGCTGTTGTTAGGACTTCTAGTGCTATGTTGAACAATAATGGTCAGAATGGGCATACTTGTCATGTTCCAGACCTTACGGGAAAAGCTGTCAGTGTTTCCCCATTGAGAACGATATTTGTTGTGGGCTTTCACTAGCTGGCTTTTGTGATATTGAGGTATATTCCCTCAATCCCTAAACTTTGAAGAGTTTTAATCAGGAAAGAATGCTGTATATTGTCAAATGCTCTTTCTTTATCATTTGAGATGATCATATGATTCTTGTCTTTTATTTATTTATTTATTTATTTATTTTTTAATTTTTAAAAATTTTTTATTTTTTATAAACATATATTTTTATCCCCAGGGGTACAGGTCTGTGAATCACCAGGTTTACACACTTCACAGCACTCACCAAAGCACATACCTTCCCCAATGTCCATAATCCCACCCCCTTCTCCCAAACCCCCTCCCCCCAGCAACCCTCAGTTTGTTTTGTGAGATTAAGAGTCACTTATGGTTTGTCTCCCTCCCAATCCCATCTTGTTTCATTTATTCTTCTCCTACCCACTTAAGCCCCCATGTTGCATCACCACTTCCTCATATCAGGGAGATCATATGATAGTTGTCTTTCTCTGCTTGACTTATTTTGCTAAGCATGATATGCTCTAGTTCCATCCATGTTGTCGCAAATGGCAAGATTTCACTTCTTTTGATGGCTGCATAGTATTCCATTCTGTATATATACCACATCTTCTTGATCCATTCATCTGTTGGTGGACATCTAGGTTCTTTCCATAGTTTGGCTATTGTGGACATTGCTGCTATAAACATTCGGGTGCACGTGCCCCTTTGGATCACTACGTTTGTATCTTTAGGGTAAATACCCAATAGTGCAATTGCTGGGTTATAGGGCAGTTCTATTTTCAACATTTTGAGGAACCTCCATGCTGTTTTCCAGAGTGGCTGCACCAGCTTGCATTCCCACCAACAGTGTAGGAGGGTTCCCCTTTCTCCGCATCCTCGCCAGCATCTGTTATTTCCTGACTTGTTGATTTTAGCCATTCTGACTGGTGTGAGGTGATATCTCATTGTGGTTGTGATTTGTATTTCCCTGATGCCGAGTGATATGGAACACTTTTTCATGTGTCTGTTGGCCATCTGGATGTCTTCTTTGCAGAAATGTCTGTTCATGTCCTCTGCCCATTTCTTGATTGGATTATTTGTTCTTTGGGTGTTGAGTTTGCTAAGTTCTTTATAGATTCTGGACACTAGTCCTTTATCTAATATGTCGTTTGCAAATATCTTCTCCCATTCTATCAGTTGTCTTTTGATTTTGTTAACTGTTTCCTTTGCTGTGCAAAAGCTTTTGATCTTGATGAAATCCCAGTAGTTCAGTTTTGCCCTTGCTTCCCTTGCCTTTGGCGTTGTTCCTAGGAAGATGTTGCTGCGGCTGAGGTCGAAGAGTTTGCTGCCTGTGTTCTCCTCAAGGATTTTGATGGATTCCTTTCGCACATTGAGGTCCTTCATCCATTTTGAGTCTATTTTTGTGTGTGGTGTAAGGAAATGGTCCAATTTCATTTTTCTGCATGTGGCTGTCCAATTTTCCCAGCACCATTTATTGAAGAGGCTGTCTTTTTCCCATTGGACATTCTTTCCTGCTTTGTCGAAGATTAGTTGACTGTAGAGTTGAGGGTCTATTTCTGGGCTCTCTATTCTGTTCCATTGATCTATGTGTCTGTTTTTGTGCCAGTACCATGCTGTCTTGATGATGACAGCTTTGTAATAGAGCTTGAAGTCTGGAATTGTGATGCCACCAACGTTGGCTTTCTTTTTCAATATCCCTTTGGCTATTCGAGGTCTTTTCTGGTTCCATATAAATTTTAGATTATTTGTTCCATTTCTTTGAAAAAGATGGATGGTACTTTGATAGGAATTGCATTAAATGTGTAGATTGCTTTAGGTAGCATAGACATTTTCACAATATTTATTCTTCCAATCCAGGAGCATGGAACATTTTTCCATTTCTTTGTGTCTTCCTCAATTTCTTTCATGAGTACTTTATAGTTTTCGGAGTATAGATTCTGTGCCTCTTTGGTTAGGTTTATTCCTAGGTATCTTATGGTTTTGGGTGCAATTGTAAATGGGATTGACTCCTTAATTTCTCTTTCTTCTGTCTTGCTGTTGGTGTAGAGAAATGCAACTGATTTCTGTGCATTGATTTTATATCCTGACACTTTACTGAATTCCTGTACAAGTTCTAGCAGTTTTGGAGTGGAGTCTTTTGGGTTTTCCACATATAGTATCATATCATCTGCGAAGAGTGAGAATTTGACTTCTTCTTTGCCGATTTGGATGCCTTTAATTTCCTTTTGTTGTCTGATTGCTGAGGCTAGGACCTCTAGTACTATGTTGAATAGCAGTGGTGATAATGGACATCCCTGCCGTGTTCCTGACCTTAGCAGAAAAGCTTTCAGTTTTTCTCCATTGAGAATGATATTTGCGGTGGGTTTTTCATAGATGGCTTTGATGATATTGAGGTATGTGCCCTCTATCCCTACACTTTGAAGAGTTTTGATCAGGAAGGGATGCTGTACTTTGTCAAATGCTTTTTCAGCATCTATTGAGAGTATCATATGGTTCTTGATCTTTCTTTTATTGATGTGTTGTATCACATTGAATGATTTGAAGATGTTGAACCAACCTTGCAGCCCTGGAATAAATCCCACTTGGTCGTGGTGAATAATCCTTTTAATGTACTGTTGAATCCTATTGGCTAGTGTTTTGTTGAGTATTTTCGCATCTGTGTTCATCAAGGATATTGGTCTATAGCTCTCTTTTTTGATGGGATCCTTGTCTGGTTTTGGGATCAAGGTGATGCTGGCCTCATAAAATGAGTTTGGAAGTTTTCCTTCCATTTTTATTTTTTGGAACAGTTTCAGGAGAATAGGAATTAGTTCTTCTTTAAATGTTTGGTAGAATTCCCCCGGGAAACCGTCTGGCCCTGGGCTTTTGTTTGTTTGGAGATTTTTAATGACTGTTTCGATCTCCTTACTGGTTATGGGTCTGTTCAGGCTTTCTATTTCTTCCTGGTTCAGTTGTGGTAGTTTATAGGTTTCTAGGAATGTATCCATTTCTTCCAGATTGTCAAATTTATTGGCGTAGAGTTGCTCATAGTATGTTCTTATAATTGTTTGTATTTCTTTGGTGTTAGTTGTGATCTCTCCTCTTTCATTCATGATTTTATTTATTTGGTCCTTTCCCTTTTCTTTTTGATAAGTCGGGCCAGGGGTTTATCAATTTTATTAATTCTTTCAAAGAACCAGCTCCTAGTTTCGTTGATTTGTTCTATTGTTTTTTTGGTTTCTATTTCATTGATTTCTGCTCTGATCTTTATGATTTCTCTTCTCCTGCTGGGCTTAGGGTTTCTTTCTTGTTCTTTCTCCAGCTCCTTTAGGTGTAGGGTTAGGTTGTGTACCCGAGACCTTTCTTGTTTCTTGAGAAAGGCTTGTACCGCTATATATTTTCCTCTCAGGACTGCCTTTGTTATGTCCTACAGATTTTGAACCGTTGTATTTTCATTATCATTTGTTTCCATGATTTTTTTCAATTCTTCTTTAATTTCCCGGTTGACCCATTCATTCTTTAGAAGGATGCTGTTTAGTCTCCATGTATTTGGGTTCTTTCCCAACTTCCTTTTGTGGTTGAGTTCTAGCTTTAGAGCATTGTGGTCTGAAAATATGCAGGGAATGGTCCCAATCTTTTGATACCGGTTGAGTCCTGATTTAGAACCGATGATGTGATCTATTCTGGAGAATGTTCCATGTTCACTAGAGAAGAATGTGTATTCTGTTGCTTTGGGATGAAATGTTCTGAATATATCTGTGATGTCCATCTGGTCCAGTGTGTCGTTTAAGGCCTTTATTTCCTTGCTGATCTTTTGCTTGGATGATCTGTCCATTTCAGTGAGGGGAGTGTTAAAATCCCCTACTATTATTGTATTATTGTTGATGTGTTTCTTTGATTTTGTTATTAATTGGTTTATATAGTTGGCTGCTCCCACGTTGGGGGCATAGATATTTAAAATTGTTAAATCTTCTTGTGGGACAGACACTTTGAGTATGATATAGTGTCCTTCCTCATCTCTTATTATAGTCTTTGGCTTGAAATCTAATTGATCTGATATAAGGATTGCCACTCCTGCTTTCTTCTGATGTCCATTAGCATGGTAAATTCTTTTCCACCCCCTCACTTTAAATCTGGAGGTGTCTTCGGGCTTAAAATGAGTTTCTTGGAGGCAACATATAGATGGGTTTTGTTTTTTTATCCATTCTGATACCCTGTGTCTTTTGACAGGGGCATTAGCCCATTAACATTCAGGGTAACTATTGAGAGATATGAATTTAGTGCCATTGTATTGCCTGTAAGGTGACTGTTACTGTATATGGTCTCTGTTCCTTTCTGATCTACCACTTGTAGGCTCTCTCTTTGCTTAGAGGACCCCTTTCAATATTTCCTGTAGAGCTGGTTTGGTTTTTCAAATTCTTTCAGTTTTTGTTTGTCCTGGAAGCTTTTAATCTCTCCTTCCATTTTCAATGATAGCCTAGCTGGATATAGTATTCTTGGCTGCATGTTTTTCTCGTTTAGTGCTCTGAAAATATCGTGCCAGCTCTTTCTGGCCTGCCAGGTCTCTGTGGATAAGTCAGCTGCCAATCTAATATTTTTACCATTGTATGTTACAGACTTCTTTTCCCGAGCTGCTTTCAGGATTTTCTCTTTGTCACTAAGACTTGTAAATTTTACTATTAGGTGACAGGGTGTGGGCCTATTCTTATTGATTTTGAGGGGTGTTCTCTGAACCTCCTGAATTTTGATGCTCGTTCCCTTTGCCATATTGGGGAAATTCTCCCCAATAATTCTCTCCAGTATACCTTCTGCTCCCCTCTCTCTTTCTTCTTCTTCTGGAATCCCAATTATTCTAATGTTGTTTCGTCTTATGGTGTCACTTATCTCTCCAATTCTCCCCTCGTGGTCCAGTAGCTGTTTGTCCCTCTTTTGCTCAGCTTCTTTATTCTCTGTCATTTGGTCTTCTATATCACTAATTCTTTCTTCTGCCTCATTTATCCTACCAGTGAGAGCCTAAATTTTTGATTGCACCTCATTAATAGCTTTTTTGATTTCAACTTGGTTAGATTTTAGTTCTTTTATTTCTCCAGAAAGGGCTTTTATATCTCTCGAGAGGGTTTCTCTAATATCTTCCATGCCTTTTTCGAGCCCGGCTAGAACCTTGAGAATTGTCATTCTGAACTCTAGATCTGACATATTACCAATGTCTGTATTGATTAGGTCCCTAGTCTTCGGTACTGCCTCTTGTTCTTTTTTTGTGTTGAATTTTTCCGTCTTGTCATTTTGTCCAGATAAGAGTATATGAAGGAGCAAGTAAAATACTAAAAGGGTGGCAACAACCCCAGGAAAATATGCTGTAACCAAATTAGAAGAGATCCCAAATCGTGAGGGGAGGAAAGGGGATAAAAAGAGGTTCAAAAAGGAAGAAAGAAAAAAAAAAGAAAAAAGAAAAAAAAAGAACGAAAAGAATTAAAAAAAGAAAACAAATAAGAAGAATATAAAAAAGAAAAAATATATATATTAGATAAACTAGTTAAAAAACGTTAAAAAAGAAAAAGGTAAAAGTTAAAAAAAATTTTTTAACCAAAAGGCGAGAAAAAAAAACAAAAAGTGAAAAAGAAAAAAATTAAATTAAGTGCAAGGCTAAAAGAAATCACAGGGAAAAAGCCATGAGTTCCGTGCTTTGCTTTCTCCTCCTCTGGAATTCTGCTGCTCTCCTTGGTATTGAAACCACACTACTTGGTAGGTGAACTTGGTCTGGGCTGGATTTCTTGTTGATCTTCTGGGGGAGGGGCCTGTTGTAGTGATTCTCAAGTGTCTTTGCCCCAGGCGGAATTGCACCGCCCTTATAAGGGGCCGGGGTGAGTAATCCGCTCGGGTTTGCTTTCAGGAGCTTTTGTTCCCTGAGCGCTTTCCGTAGAGTTCCGGAGTACGGGGAATACAAATGGCGGTCTCCTGGTCTCTGGCCTGGAGGAGCCGAGAGCCCAGGGCCCCACTCCTCAGTGCGCCCTCAGAGAACAGCGCCCGGTTACTCCCGTCTGCCTGACCTCCGGCCACGCTCTGAGCTCACCGAGCCTGCGACCGTTTCAAGGTAACACCGAGCTGTGAGCTTACTGTGGGCTCTGTCTCTGTAGCCGGCTTTCCCATTCCAATACCCGCAAGCTCTGCGACACTCAGACACCCCTGATCCTTCTGTGACCCTGCGGGACCTGAGGCCACGCTGACCCCGGGTGGGCTTCGCTCCGGTTTAGCCTCTGGAGCGATGTCCCTCAGCGGAACAGACTTTTAAAAGTCCTGATTTTGTGCGCCGTTGCTCCGCCGCTTGCCGGGAGCCGGCCCCTCCCCCCGGGGTCTATCTTCCCGTCGCTTTGGATTCACTTCTCCGCCGGTCCTACCTTTCAGAAAGTGGTTGTTTTTCTGTTTCAAGAATTGCTGTTCTTCTTCTCTTCGATCTGCCGATGGATTTTCAGGTGTTTGCAATCTTTAAATAAGCTATCTAGCTGATCTCCGGCTAGCTGAAGTAGTCTCAGCCTGCTACTTCTCCGCCATCTTGACTCTGATGTCTGATTCTTGTCTTTTATTAATGTGTTCTATGACATTAATTGATTTGCAGATGTTGAACCACCCTTGCATTCCAGGAATAAATACCACTTGGTCGTTGTGAATATCCTTTTAATATACTGTTCGATCCTCTTGGCTAGAATCTTGTTGAGTATTTTGGCATCTATGTTCATCAGGGATATTGGTCTGCAATCTCCTTTTTGTTTGGGTCTTTTTCTGGCTTTGGGATCAAGGTAATGTTGGCCTAATAGAATGAGATTGGAAGTTCTCCTTCTATTTCTCTTTTTTGGAACAGTTTTAGTAGAATAGGTATAATTTCTCCTTTAAAAGTTGGTAGAATTTCCCTGGGAAGCCATCTGGCCCTGGACTCTTGTTTTTTATTACTCCTTCAATTTCCTTGCTGGTTATTCATCTACTCAGATTATCTATTTATTCCTGTTTCAATTTTCATAGCTTACAAGTTTCCAGGAATATTTCCATTTCTTCTAATTTGCTTAATTTGTTGGCATCTAGTTGCTGGTGATAATTTCTAATAATTGTTCCTATTTCCTTGATGTTCCTTGGTGATCTCTCCCCTTTCATTCATGGTTTTATTAATTTGGTTCCTTTCCCTTTTCTTTTATGTAAGTCTAGCCAGTGGTTTCTTAAGCTTATCAATTCTTTCAAAGAACTAGCTCTTAGTTTTGTTCATCTGTTCTATGTTTCTTTTGGTTTTTATTTCATTGATTTCCACTCTAATCTTTATTATTTCTCTTCTCCTACTTGGTTTATGCCTCATTTGCTATTCTTTCTCTGAGTCTTTTAGGTGGAGGGTTAGCTTGTGCATTTGGGATTTTTCTAATTTTTTGAGAGAGACTTGGATGGCTATGTATTTCCCTCTTAGGACTGGCTTTGCAGCATCCCAGAGGTTTTGGACTGGCGTGTGTCCCTTCTCATTAGTTTTGATGCATTGTTTAAGTTCTTCTTTAATTTTCTGGTTGACCCAGTCATTCTTTAGAAGGATGTGCTTTAACTGCCAAGTGTTTGAATTATTTTCAAATTTCTTCTTTTGATTATGTTCCACTTTCACAGCACTGTGGCCTGAAAATATTCAGGGGATAATCTCAATCTTCTGGTATTGGTTGAGACCTGATTGTAATTCGGTATGTGGTCTATTCTGGAGAAAGTTCCATGTGCACTCAATAAGAATGAGTATTGTTTTAGGATGGAATGGTCTGTATATATCTACAAAGACCATCTGGTCCAATGTGTCATTCAAAGCTCTTGTTTCTTTGTTGGTCTTCTGCTTAGATGATCTGTCCATTGCTGAGAGTGGAGTGTTAAGATCTCCTACTATTAATGTATTATTATACATATGTTTCTTTATTTTCATTATTCATTTATATAATTCGCTGCTCCCATGTTGGGGACATATATATTTACAACTGTTAAATCTTCTTGTTGGATAGACCCTTTAAGTATGATATAGTATCTCTCTGGATCTCCTACTGCAGTCTTTGATTTAAAATCTAATTTTTCTGATATAAGAATTTCTGCCTGAGTTTTCTTTTGAGGTCTGTTGGCATGGTAAATTGTTCTCCATGCCCTTACTTTCAATCTGGAAGTGTCTTTGGGTTCAAAATGAGTCTCTTGTAGACAGTATATGGATGGGTCATGCTTTTTTATCCTATTTGAAACCCTGAGTCTCTTGATGGGAGTGTTCAACTCTTTCATGTTGAGAATGACTATTGAAAGATATGAATTTAGTGCCATTGCATTGCCTATAAAGTCCCTAATTTTGTAGGTTTTCTGTTTCTTTCTGGTATATGTGACTCTTGGGGTTTCTCTTCGCTTACAGAATCCCTCTTAATATTTCTTGCAGGGCTGGCTTTGTGGCCATATATTCTTTGAGTTTCTGCCTGCCCTGAAAGCTCTTTATCTCCCCTTCCATTCTAAATGACAGCCTTGCTGGGTAAGGTATTCTTAGCTGCATGTTCTTTTCATTTAGTGCCCTGAATATGTCCTGCCAGCCCTTTCTGGCTTGGCAGGTCTCTGTGGACATGTCTGATGTTATTCTGATGTTCCTCCCTCTGTGCATAAAAAAATCTCTTCCCCCTAGCTGCTCTCAGGATATCTTCCTTGGCTCTAAGATTTACAATCTTCACTATTACATTTTGGAGTGTTGATCTATTTTCATTGATTTTGGGAGGGGTCCTTTCTGCCTCTTGGACCCAAATGCTTGTTTTCTTCCCCAGATTAGGGAGGCTCCCAGCTATGATTTGTTCAAATATACCTTCTATATTGTTGGGAGTGTTTTGATTACTGCTTCAATTTCTGTGCTGGACCCAGGGATCCCAATAATTCTGAAACTGGAACATTTCATGGCTTCATTGATCTCTCTAAGTCTATTTTCATGGGCTATTAGCTACCTAACCCTATCTTCCTTAGCTTCCTTTCTATCAGCTTATCTTCTAGATCACTAATTCCTTCTTCTGCCTCATTTAACCTGGCTGTTACAGTATCCAGTTTAGACTGCATCTCACTCATAGTATTTTTTAAAAATTAATTTAATTTTTTTCAGTGTTCCAAAATTCATTGTTTATGCACCACACTCAATGCTCCATGCAATATATGCCCTCTATAATACAGGGGCTCACCCAACCCCCCCATGCCCCTCCCCTCCAAAACCCTTAGTTTGTTTTTCAGAGCCTACAGTCATAACATTTTTAAGTTAGGCCTGATTTGATCTCATTTCTGCCCTTAGAATTCTATATTGTCACTAACTTTTTTTTCAAGCCTAGCTATTGACTTCATAATTGTTATCCTCAAGTCTGTCTCTGACATCTTGCTTATATCCATGTCCATTAGTTTTGTGGCAGAGGACATTGTCTCTGGTTCTTTTCTTTGATGGGAGTTCCTCTTCCTAGTCATTTTGTTGAGGGATGGTTGAACGAATAGACAGAGTTCAGAATAGCAACCAGGACTCAAACTAGATGTACCCCAGCAAAATCTGGAGTGGTCAAACACCACCACCACTGAAAACACAAATCCAAAGTGAAACACAAGAATGAAATTTAAAAATTGAAAATACAAAAAAAATTAGACATTTAAAAAATTGTTTAAAAATTTTTAAAGGGGGGAGGGGAAAGGGGGCTATACTCTCTCTGTGTAGACAAAGCAGGATATTTCAACTATTCCTGGGTATATTTCAATCTCTATGTTAGAGGAGACTATGTCCCAAAATTACTAGGAATGTAAAACTTGTATATATAAAAAGGTAAAACTGAGTAGAGTGAAAAAAGAGCTAAAATAAAGCATATATCTATAAAACATATAGGGCATAAAAATACAAACTGAATGCCTGGGTGGTTCTGTCAGTTAAGCGTCTGCCTTTAGCTCAAGTCATGGTCCCAAGGTCCTGGGATTGAGTCCTGCATTGGGCTTCTTGCTCAGCAGGGAACCTGCTTCTCCCTCTGTCTGCTGCTCCCTCTGCTTGTGAGCTCTCTATCTCTCTCTCTGACAAATAAATAAATAAAATCTTTAAAAAAAAAGCAACTGTGAAAAATGAGTTGGTATAATAGACATCTAGGTGAAATAAGAAGAAGGTATAAAGAAAAATATAGCAGAGGAAAATGTCATGAAAGAAAGGGAAAAAAGAAAGAAAAGAAAAGGAGAATTATATCTGAAAAATAAGCAATTTGTAAGGCCACATTTGGAGCTCAATATGCAATTTTCCCCTGGTGTTGGGGTTTTACAATCTTGTAGGGTCCAAAGTTTTGTCATCCATCTGTTCCTCCAGCCTGTCTTCGTGGGGAGGGGCCTGCCATACTATTTCTCAGGTAACTTTGCCTGTGTGGAGTTGTCCCACCCCCTTTCAGGGGAAGGGCTCAATCGAAACTGGCCGTTTGTGCCTCTTTTGTTCCCTGGGGCCTTTCTGAGCCTCTTCAGGAGATCAGAGCAAAAATGGCTACAGCCAAACCTCTGCCCCAGAGGAGAAAATTCACAGTCTGCCCTCTTTAATAAACTCTGCAATACAAACAGTCTCCTCTTTTGCTTCTGCCTCTGAAAACTGCAGCCTCCCACAGTGTGCTCCCATAGCTACTCTCTCAGAAGTGTTTTCAGGGTCCTGGGGGTATCTTTGCCCTTTGTGCCTCTAAAACCGCTAGTAGCTATGGGCTTGCATTAGCATCTGAAGCTCCAGAATCAGTTCTGTTTCCCCCCTAAAGTTCTTTCCTAGCCACTGGTTTCAGATTTTTTCAGGCTGTTCAAGGAAGAAGTGAGTATGGACTTGCCCAGTTCGAGGTTTCTGGCAATCTGAGCTGAGAGTTTCTTCCTGGGCTTGCTGACCGTAACCTGCTTCCTGTGTCCAATGCTTGGGCCCTCTACTGCTTCAGGGATCTACTTTTGCTCTGTGGTCCCTCATAGTGCCCTACCTAGAATTCTGCCTTTTCATTTCTAGACCCCCTTTCAGAGAGGGATGTCTCTTACTAGAGCATATTGCTCAGGGTTCCAATTTTGCATTCTGGTGTTATATCACTTTCTAGGTGACAGCTAATGGCTGCTCAACCCACCTTCTGTTTATCTTCTGATATCTCCCCACAGATTCACAATTCTGCACATCCTACCTTGCCAAAAGCTGTTGCTTTTCTGCTTGTAGAGATCCAGGTATATATTCTTACATTTCAGGCTGATTTCATGGGTGTTCAAAATGGTTTGATAGATATCCAGCTAAATTCAGAGGACCAGTTGAAACAGGGTCCCTTACTCCTCTGCCATCTTGCCTTCCTCCTACCTAATTTTTTTATGGTGGTTCAATATCCCACTGTATGGATATTTTGTAATTTATTGTATTACCTCAAGATTAGAATATTCTTTTATAATTTCTTCTAATATTTTTATATCTTATACTTTACATTAAAATATTTTATTCATCTTTAAGTTTATTCCTATGTAAGGACTGCTTTAAACATGTATTTTTCTTTTCTTCTTGGCAAACCAGTTCCAACTCCATTTTTTGACAATTGATGTTTTCTCTACAGTCGTGAAATTCCACCATTTTTATGTGCTAAATTCTTATCGATATTAGGCTTGACCAATTTATTCATTTTATATCTTGGCCTATTCCTAATCAGTAACATGTTATTTTAATTATCAAAGTACATATTAAATTTTACATTTTGACAAGATAAGAGCATCCTTATATATTTTATAATTATTCTTAAAATTAGGAAATTCCTGGTTCTTTCCACAAGTTTCTTTTTCTAGATGTACTTTGTAATTGTTTAGAGTTTGCTATTAGGTTTTATGAAATGCTTAGATTTTTAACATTAAGAATTTTCCGAAAACTATTCCAGTATATGTACATACCACATTTTACTTTTCCAGTTTTCTGTTGATGGACATTTAGCTTGTTTCCATATTTTGGCTCCTGTAAATAATGCCGCAGTGAACATGAGAATACAGGTATCTCTTTGAAATCGTGGTTTTAGTTCCTTACCTAGAAGTGGAATTTCTAGAACATATTGTAGTTCTATTTTTAATTTTTTGAGGAAACTTAATAGTATTTTCCATAATGGCTGTATCAATTTACATTCTTCCTAACAGTGTACCAGATTCTATCCACTTTTCTCCACAATCATACCAACATTTGTTATTTACTTTTTGATACTAGCAATCCTTAGAGGTATGAAGTGATATCTCATTGTGGTTTTTATTTGCAAGAAATATTTTATTTTGATGTAATAAAATTTATTAATTTTTCCTTTACAGTTTATTACTTTTCTTTAGTTCTTTAAGAAATTCTTCTCTACCCAAGGTTATGATCTAACCCCATAATTTTTCTAAAAGTTAAATTTCTTCTTATTTAAATATTTACTCTGTGTGGAAATGATTTTTATATGTAGTATGTTGCATCAGAGATCTAAATGCATTTTTTCCATATGAATAACTAGCCCATCATTGTTTATTAAAAATTTATTTTTCTCATTATCTGTGATGACACCTTATCAAATATCAGGTTTCTGTGTATTTGAGGATGTGTTCTATTATATGGTTCTATGTTTCTCTCTCTGAACCAGTGCTACAATATTTAAATTAGCATGGTTTTTAAATTTTTTTTAATTTTTAATTTTTTAAATTTTATTTTTAAAATATTTTAGTTATGATAATTGACTCTCTGTGCTTGACTAATTTCACTCAGCATAATCTCCAGTCCTGTCCATGTCAATACAAAAGTTGGGTATTCATCCTTTCTGATGGCTATGTCATATTCCATTGTATATATGGACCATATCTTCTTTATCCATTCATCTATGGAAGAGCATCTTGGCTCTTTCCACAGTTTGGCAATTGTGGCCATTGCTGCTATGAACATTGGGGTTCAGATGGCCCTTCTTTTCACTACATCTATATCTTTGGGGTAAATACCCAGTAGCACAATTGTAGGGTCATAGGGTAGTTCCATTTTCAATTTCTTGAGGAATCTCCACACTGTTTTCCAAAGTGGCTGCATCAACTTGCCTTCCCACCAACAGTGTAAGAAGGTTCCTCTTTCTCCACATCCTCTCCAACACTTGTTTCCTGAAGAACAAAAGAATTTTGGCCATTCTAACTGATATAAGGTGGCATCTCAATGAGGTTTTGATTTGAATCTCCCTGATGACTAAAGATGATCAACATTTTTTCATGTGTCTGTTAGCTATTTGTATGTCTTCTTTGAAGAAGTGTCTGTTCATGTCTTCTGCCCATTTTGACATGATTATCTGTTGAGTGTTGAGTTTGAGGAGTTCTTTATAGATCTTGGATATCAGCCCTTTGTCTGTAGTATCACTTGTGAATATTTTCTCCCATTCCGTGGGTTGCCTCTTTGTTTTGTTGACTGTTTCCTTTGCTGTGCAGAAGCTTTTGATCTTGAGGAAGTCCCAAAAGTTCATTTTCACTTTTGTTTCCTTTGTCTTTGGAGACATGTCTTAAAAGAAGTTGTTGTGGCTGATGTTAAAGCGATTACTGCTTATATGCTCCTCTAAGATTTTGATAGATGCCTGCCTCATGTTGAGGTCTTTTATCCATTTTGAGTTTATCTTTGTGCATAGTGTAAGACAATGGTCAAGTTTCATTCTATACATAGCTGTCCAATTTTCCCAGCACCATTTATTGAAAAGACTGTCTTTTTTCCACTGTATAATTTTTCCTGCTCTGTCGAAGATTATTTAACCATAGAGTTGTGGGTCCATATCTGGGCTCTCTACTCTGTTCTACTGGTCTATGTGTCTGTTTTTGTGCCAGTACCATGCTGTCTTGATGATCACAGCTTTGTAGTAAAGCTTGAAATCAGGCAACGTGATACCCACAGTTTCATTTTTCCTTTTCAACATTTCCTTAGTAATTCAGGGTCTTTTCTGGTTCTATACAAATTATAGGATTGTTTGTTCCAGCACTGGAGGACATTAGGAAAAGGAGAGGAAAAGTGAATTGGGGAGAAATTGGATGGGGAATAAACCATGAGAGACTGTGGACTCTAAGAGACAAACTAAGGGGTTTGGAGGGGAGAGGAGTTGGGGGGGGTTAGGTGAGCCTTGTGGTGGGTATTAAGGAGGGCACGTATTGTATGGAGCACTGGGTGCAGTGCATAAACAATGAATCTTGGAACACTGAAAAAATTAAATTAAATTTAAAAAAAGATTGCAGTTATTTATTGGAGAGAGAGAGCAGGAGAGCACATCAAGGGGAGTAGCAGAGGGAGAGGGAGAAGCTGACTCTCCACTGAGCAAGACCCTGACCTGAAGGATCATGACCTGAGCCAAAGGCAGATGCTTAATGGACTGAGTCACCCAGGTGCCCCAGAACAACTTTTTAAAAATTATGGATATTTGGTAGGGGGAAATTCTCCAATGTGCTTTTTTTTCTTTTTCAAGAGTTTTTCTTCCTCCTCTTCTTCTTCTTTTTCTTTTTTTTTTTTTAACTTTTCTTAGCCCTTTTTTATTCCATACCATTTAGGAATAAACTTGTCATATTCTGCAAATAAAAATGTTAATTTTAATTCTGATTGAAATTTCATTGAGCTTATGGATCATCAAGATAAAGAAAATTAACATTTAAAATTTTGAGTCACCTGATCATGAATGTTGTTGGTCTCAATTTACTCTGATATTCTTTTATATCATCCTTTCACTTTTAACCTACGCATGAAATGATTTACTGTTTTACACTTTAGTTTGGTATTTGCTAAAGATTTTTAAGCACATTAAGTTCCCTTCTATATTTAGAATTTTTAACTTTTGCTTGAGTCAAGCAGAGAGAGTCAATTATCATATGGTTTCACTTATTTGTGGAACATAACAAAGAGCATGGAGGACATGGGGAGTTAGAGAGGAGAAGGGAGTTGGGGGAAATTGGAAGGGGAGGTGAACCATGAGAGACTATGGACACTGAAAAACAGTCTGAGAGGTTTGAAGTGGCAGGGGGTGGGAGGCTGGGCTACCAGGTGGTGGGTATTATAGAGGGCATGGATTGCATGGAGCACTGGGTGTGGTGCAAAAATAATGAATACTGTTATGCTGCAAATAAATAAAAAAATTTAAAAAAAAGAATTTTTAACTTTTGGCTTAGAGATTTTATTCTGAACAGCCATTGAGTATTAGCATATGTGCTTTCTCTATCAGTTGAAATGAAAATGTATAGTTAAATCTCTTTTAGTCAGTTTGCTAATGTTAAGCAAATCTTTCATTCTTGGGATAAATTAATTGCCCATGATTTATTATTATTTTTGTACATTATTTATTTGTAATATGATTTTCAATCATTATATTTTTCTCTTCCTTTGCTTTATGTTTATTGGCTTCTTTTTAAAAATCTAGTTGTGTTGTGTTAATATCTTAATTAGTACTTTTTTATTTCATATTTCAAAGAATTTTTAATTTTTATAATAGTGAAAAACAGCTTTGGGATTTTTTTTCACTTTTCTTGAATAATTTTTCCTCTAATTGTTGTATGGTTTGTATTTTATAGTACTTTTTTAAAGGTTTTTTAAAAAAAGATTTTATTTATTTATTTGGCAGAGAGCAAGAGAGAGGAGAGAGCCAGAGAGCACAAGTAGGAGAAATAGCAGAGGGAGCAGGAGAAGCAGGCTCTCCGCTGAGCAGAGAGCCCCAAAACGGGCCTGGATCCCAGGACCCTGGGATCATGACCTGGGACAAAGGCAGACACTTAACGAACTGAGCCATCCAGGTGCCCCTGAAAAACTTTTTATAGCTTTTTTTGTCTTCTTATTCTTATTTTTTAATAATCGTGCAGTAGTACCCAAATATTTTCATCACTGAAAAATATACGGATTTTTATTGTGCTGAATCCTACTATCCTTTTCTGGGCACTACTTGAATCATTCTATTAAAACTTGAGCTGGAAAACATATTTTCAGTATTGTCATTCAGTTGTTTAAAAAGCAATGCTGGTGAGCTGAGGCAACAGAGAGTTGGCTGCTGTAATTTAAATGGTCATCCACCAAATTTTTGGAAGCTTTTACTCTCTGTTCCAGATTATTATTGTGTTTGAGGGGCGGTGGGGGATGAAAAATAGAATTTTGTTTCTCTTAATTCTTGTATAAGGACTTTATACTCAAATATTTTCTTTTGTTGTTTGATCTTATTTAGCTCTAGTTTGTGAATTCTATTGAAGCAGCTGTATATTTTGACTACAAATTTACTGTTGTCTTCTTTTGCATTAACCTGGTTAGCACATGCTATTTCCTACCTTTTTTTGTGCTTCATCCTATCTCCATGCTATTCTGATTGGCTCAAAGATAGAATATGGAAAAACAAAAGTCATTTAACCACATGGTAGACTTTCCTTTACCTTTCCCTCATAATACTGCCATGTAGAAACTGGCTCCTAGTGGAATGCTTCCACTGTGGCTTGCCAACATTTTTCAGACTCATTTCCATGTTCAGGGATTTTGGTAGGACTCCTCACCAGTCTCTTCTTTATTACCTGATAATTTCACCCATCACTGTTCATCAGTTTTAGAGCTCTCCTTTAATTTGACTTAAATTTTATTGTATATGACAGATATTTCTCCTAAATCAGTTTCAAGGGAAATGTGTGTGTGTGTGTGTGTGTGTGTGTGTGTGTGTGCAGTGTGTGTGTGTGGGGGATTCATTGCCTTATTTTGGATGGCATTTTCTTCATATTTCTAGGTTATTTTATTCATTTCTATGGTTTTCTGAGAAAGTAATTATACAAATATGCACTCCTGTGGTGCAGTCCCCACTAATTCAAGTACATTTGACCTACCAAGTAATACATGCCATTTCTGCTTGCTTTAGAGGTTTTAATCATGGAAATGAATCATATAAGTTAAATCTTTCACCTGAGACTAATGAGATCAATCCGACTTGTCTTAATTTTTTAAAAGATTTTATTTATTTATTTGACAGAGAGAGAAAGATCACAAGTAGGCAGAGAGGCAGACAGAGAGAGGGGGAAGCAGGCTCCCTGTTGAGCAGAGAGCCCAATGTGGGGCTCGATCCCAGGACCCTGGGATCATGACCTGATCTGAAGGCAGAGGCTTTAACCCACTGAGCCACCCAGGCACCCAATCCTACTTGTCTTAAGGAAGAGCTATAACTTCCTTTTTGAGTAAAGTTCCAATTAAATACAGTGGAAGCCACTTATAAAACAGCTGTCAACAGATAGATTTCAGAATTACCTTTTTAATTTGTTTAGGACATAATACCAAGTTGCATTTGGTCTATATAATCTGTCATATACATAATTTGTAATTAAATATTATAGAAAACATTCTTATTTTGTTAATATTTTTGCCTTGAATTCTAATAATTTTTTAAATACTTATTTTTATTAACATATATTATTTGCACCAGGGGTACAGGTGTGTGAATCATCAGGCTTACACACTTCACAGTACACAGCATATCACATACCCTCCCCAGCGCCCATAACCCAACCACACTCTCCATACCCCCCCAGCACCCCTCAGTTTGTTTGTGAGATGAAGAGTCTCTTATGATTTGTCTCCCTCCCAATCCCATCTTATTTCATTTTTTTCCTTCCCTACCAAATTCCTTATATCAGGGAGATCATATGAAAATTGTCTTCCCTGATTGACTTATTTCAGTCAGCATAATACCCTCTAGTTCCATCTACGTTCTTGCAAATGGCAAGATTCCACTTCTTTGGAAGGTGGCGTAGTATTCCATTGTATATACATACCACATCTTCTTTATCCATTCATCTGTTGATGGACATCTAGGTTCTTTCCATAGTCTGGCTATTGTGGACATTGTTGCTATAAACATTCGGGTGCACGTGCCCCTTTGGATCACTACATTTGTATCTTTAGGGTAAATACCCAGTGCAATTGCTGGGTCATAGGGTAGCTCTATTTTCAATTTTTTGAGGAACCTCCATGCTGTTCTTCAGACTGGCTGCACCAGTTTGCATTCCTACCAACAGTGTAGGAGGGTTCCCCTTTCTCCACACCCTTGCCAACATCTGTCATTTCCTGACATGTTCATTTTAGCCATTCTGACTGGTGTGAGGTGGTATCTCATTGTAGTTTTGATTTGTATTTCCCTGATGCTGAGTGATATGGAGCACTTTCTCATGGCTGTTGGCCATCTGGATGTCTTCTTTGCAGAAATGTCTGTTCATGTCTTCTGCCCATTTCTTGATTGGATTATTTGTTCTTTGGGTGTTGACTTTGATAAATTTTTCATAGATTTTAGATACTAGCCCTTTATCTGATATGTCACTTGTGAATATCTTTACCCATTCTGTCAGTTGTCTTTTGGATTTGTTGACTGTTTCCTTTGCTGTGCAAAAGCTTTTTATCTTGACAAAATCCCTAGAGTTCATTTTTGCCCTTGTTTTCTGTGCCTTTGGCAATGTTTCTAGGAAGAAATTTTTACGGCTGAGGTAGAAGGGTTTGCTGCCTGTGTTCTCATCGAAGATTTTGATGGATTCCTATCTCACATTGAGGTCTTTCATCCATTTTGAGTCTATTTTTGTGTGTCATGTAAGGAAATGGTCCAGTTTCATTCTTATGCATGTGACTGTCCAATTTTCTCATCACCATTTGTTGAAGAGACTTTTTTCCATTGGACATTCTTTCCTGCTTTGTCTAAGATTAGTTAGCCTTAGAGTTGAGGGTCTATTTCTGGGCTCTGTATTCTGTATTCCATTGATCTATGTGTCTGTTTTTGTGCCAGTTCCTTACTGTCTTGATGATGACAGCTTTGTAATAGAGCTTGAAGTCTAGAATTGTGATGCTACCCACTTTGGATTTCTTTTTCAACATTCCTATGGTTATTTGAGATCTCTTCTGGTTCCATGTAAATTTTAGGATTATTTGTTCCATTTCTTTGTAAAAAAAAAAAAATGGGTGGTATTTTGATAGGGATTGTATTAAATGCATAGATTACTTTAAGTAGCATAGACATTTTCACGATATTTGTTCTTCCAATCCATGGCCATGGAATGTTTTTCCTATTCTTCTTTTCTTTCATGAGTACTTTATAGTTTTCTGAGTAGAGATTCTTTCTCTTTGGTTGGGTTTATTCCTAGTTATCTTATGGTTTTGGGTGCATTTGTAAATGGGATCAACTCCTTAATTTCTCTTTCTTCTGTCTTGCTGTTGGTGTATAGAAATGCTACTGATTTATGTACATTGATTTTATATCCTGACACTTTACTGAATTCCTGAATGAGTACTAGCAGTTTTGGAGTGGAGTCTCTTGTGTTTTCCACATGAAGTATCAGATCATCTTCAAAGACTGAGAGTTTGATTTCTTTGCTGATTCAGATGTCTTTTATTTCTTTTTGTTGTCTGATTGCTGAGGCTTGGGCTTCTAGTAATATACTGAATAACAGTGGTGATAGTGGACATCCTTGCTATGTTCCTGACCTTAGGGGAACAGCTCTCAATTGAGAATGATACTTGTTGTGGGTTTTTCGTAGATGGTTTTGATGATATTGAGGTATGTACCCTCTATCCCTACACTTTGAAGAGTTTTGATCAAGAAAGGATGCTATACTTTGTCAAATACTTTTTCAGCATCCATTAAGAGTATCATATGTTTCTTCTTCATTCTTTTGTTAATGTATTGTATCACATTGATTTGCACATGTTGAACCAACCTTGCAGACCAGCAACAAATCCCATTTGTTCATGGTGAACAATCCTTTTAATGTACTGTTGGCTCCTACTGGCTAGTATTTTGGTGAGAATTTTCACATCTGTGTTCATCAAGGATATTGGTCCGCAATTCTTTTTGATGGGGCCTTTGTCTGATTTGGGGATCAAGGTAATGGTGGCTTAATAAAATGAGTTTGGAAGTTTTCCTTCCATTTCTATTTTTTGGAACATTTTCCCAAGAATATGTATTGATTTTTCTTTAAATGTTTGGTAGAATCACCCTGGGAAGCCATCTGGCCCTGGACTCTTGTTTCTTGGGAGATTTTTGCTGAGTGCTTCAATCTCCTTAATGGTTATGGGTTTGTTCAGGTTTTCTATTTCTTCCTGGTTCAGTTTTGGTAGTTTATACATCTCTAGGAATGCATCCATTTCTTCCATATTGTCCAATTTTCTGGCATAATATGTTCTTATAATTATTTGTATTTCTGTGGTGTTGGCTGTGATCTCTCCTTTTTCACTCATGATTTTATTAATTTAGGTCCTTTCTCTTTTCTTTTTGATAAGTCTGGCCAAGGGTTTTCAATCTTATTAATTCTTTCAAAGAATCAGCTCCTAGTTTCGTTGATTTGTTCTACTGTTCTTTTGGTTTACATTTCACTGATTTATCCTCTGATCTCTATAATTTCTCTTCTCCTGCTGTGTTTGCGCTTTCTTTGTTGTTCTTTATCCAGCTCCTTTAGGTTTAGGGTTAGGTTGTGTACTTGAGACCTTTTTTGCTTCTTGAGAAATGCTTATATCGCTATATACTTTCCTCTCAGGACCACCTTTGCTGTTTCTCACATAATTTGAACAGTTGTGTTTTCATGTTCATTTGTTTCCATGAATTTGTTTAATTCTTCTTTAATTTCCTGGTTCACACATTCATTCTTTTGTATGATGCTCTTTAGCCTCCATGTATTTGAGTTCTTTCCAACTTTCCTCTCATGATGGAGTTCTAACATCAGAGCATTGCGGTATGAAAATATGCAGGGAATGATCCCAATCTTTTGGTACCAGTTGAGACCTGATTTATGTCCCAGGATGTGATCTATTCAGAAGAATGGTCCATGTGCACTAGAGAAGAATATGTATTCTGTTGCTTTGGGATGGAATGTTCTGAATATATCTATGCTGTCCATCTGGTCCAGTGTGTCATTTAAGCTTTTATTTCCTTGCTGAGCTTTTGCCTGGATGATTTGTCTACTTCATTGAGGGGAGTGTTAAAGTCCCCTACTATTATTGTATCATTGTCAATGTGTTTCTTTGATTTTGTTATTAATTCATTTATATAGTTTGCTGCTCCCATGTAAGGGGCATAGATATTTAAAATTGTTAGATCTTCTTGTTGAACAGACCCTTTGAGTATGATATAGTGTCTTTCCTCATCTCTTATTATAGTCTTTGGCTTAAAATCTAATTTATCTGAAGTAAGTTTTGCCATCCAGGTTTCTTTTGATGTTTATTGGCATGGTAAATTATTTTCCACCCCCTCACTTTAAATCTGGAGGTGTCTTTGGGTCTAAAAAGAGTTTCTTGTAGACTAAATATTGATGGGTTTTGTTTTTTATCCATTCTGATATGCTGTGTCTTTTAAGTGAGGCATTTAACCCATTTACATTCAGGGTAACTATTGAAAGATATGAATTTAGTGCCATTGTATTGTCTTTGTGGTGACTGTTACTGTGTAATATCTCTGTTCCTTTCTGGTCTAGACTTTTATGCTCTCTCTTTGCTTAGAAGACCTCTTTCAATATTTGCTGCCTGGCTGGTTTGGTGTTTGCAAATTATTTTAGTTGTTGTTTGTCCTGGGAGAATTTTATCTCTCCTTCTATTTTCAATGATAGCCTAACTGGATATAGTATTCTTGGCTGCATATTTTTCTCATTTAGTGCTCTGAATATATCATGCCAGTTCTTTCTGGCCTGCCAGGTCTCTGGATAGTCTGCTGCCAATCTAATATTTCTACTATTGTACGATACAGACTTCTTTTCCCAATATGCTTTCAGAATTTTTTCTTTGTCACTAAGACTTGTAAGTTTTACTATTAGATGATGGGGTGTGGACTTATTTTTATTGATTTTGAGGAGGGTTTTCTCTGCCTCCTGGATTTTGATGCTTATTCCCTTTGCCATATTAGGGAAATTCTCTACTATAATTTATTCCAGTATACCTCCTGCCCCTCCCTCTCTTCTTCTTTTGGGATCCCAATTATTCTTTTATTATTCTGTCTTATGTTAACACTTACCTCTCGAATTCTCCGCTCATTTTTTAGTAGTTGATTGACTCTGTTTTGATCAGCTTCTTTATTCTCCATCATTTGGTCTTCTATACCACTAATTCTCTCTTCTGCCTCATTTATCCTAGCAGTCAGAGCTTCCACTTTTGGCTTCACATCATTAATAGCTGTTTTGATTTCAGCCTGGTTAGATTTTAGTTCTTTTATTTCTCCAGAAAGGGATTTTATTTCTCCATACAGGGTTTCTCTAATATCTTCCATGTCTTTTTCAAGCCCAGCTAGCACCTTGAGCATTGTCATTCTGAACACTAGATCTGACATATTACCAACATCCTTGTTGATTAGGTCCTTAGCCTTCGATACTGCCTCTTGTTCTTTTTCTTGTGGTGAGTTTTTCTACCTTGTCGTTTTTTCCAGATAAAAATAAATGAACAAGAGATAAAATACTGAAAGGGTGGCAAAGATGCCAGAAAAGTATACACTAACCAAATCAGAGGCGACCCCAAACCACAGGGAGAAGAAAGGTGGTAAAATGAAATTTAAAAAAAAAGTAAAAAAAAAAGTGTATATATATATATATATATATATATATATATATATATATATATATATACACACACACACACACACACATACATATGACTAGTGAGTAGAACAGAGCCACTCACTTAATTTTGGGGTTATTTTGTTCTCTTAGGAGAAACTACCTCCCAAAATTTTAAAGAAAGAAAAACTTACATATAAAGAAAAGTAAGGGTGAACATGATGAAGGGATGGAATATGACTGTAAAGATGAAAATTTTAAAAAATTCTAAAAAAGGAATTGATAAGATACATTTGTTGGAAAAAGAAAAGAAAAAAAAAAAGAAGAGAGAATGTGCTCAGAATGGAGCTAGGAGAAAGCCCTGTGCTAGATTTACGGTGTATTTTGATCTATTAGAAGAGATTGTATCCCAAAATTTTTAAGAAAAAAAAAAAAAACCCTGTATGTATACAAACAATAAGGCTAAATATAATGAAGGATAAAATATAACTATAATAATGAAGTTTAAAAAGATATTTTTTTAGTAAGGTATTGTTAAGATAAACTAGTTTTAAAATGTTAAAATAGGACATGGTAATTTTAAAAAATAGAATAAAAATATAAAATTAAAACATTTTAATTTAACTTTGCAAGGCTAAAGGATCATGGGGAGAAAGCCATGAATTTTATGCATTGCTTTCCCCTAGCTCTGGAGTTTCACTCTTCTCCTTGATCAGTAAGCTTCGTCTTAGCTGGATGTTCTTGCTGATCTTCTGGGGGAGGAGCCTGTTGCAGTGATTCTCAAATTTCTTTGCCTGAGGTGGAAGTGCACTGCCTTCACCAGAGGATAGGCTAAGTAATCTGCTCAGTTTGCTCTCAAGCACTTTTGTTTCCTAAACGCTTTCCATAGAGCTCTGGAGGACGGGAATGAAAATGGTGGCTTTCCAGTCTCTGGCCCAGAGGAGCTGAGAGCTTAGGCTCCCCACTCCTCAGTGCACTCTCAGAGAAAAGCAGTCAATCACTCCCGACTCCCTGGTCTCTGGCCACAGTCCAATCTCACCAGGCCCGTGACTGAGTGTTTCTATCTCTGGAGCACAGCCCTGTTTGGAGTCTCCTTATCCAGCAGATTCTTGCCATGTTGCTCCTCTGGAGGACAAAGGTGAGTCTCCCCAGGTCTGCCACTTGTAGTGTCCCTCCTCAAGGAGCAGTGGCCTGACTGTGCTGCGGATCATGGTTTAAGGTAATCCTGAGCTGAGAGCTCACTCCTTGGCTCTGTCTCTCTAGTCAGTTCCCTACTCTGATTCCTGGGAGCTCTGTCACACTCAGACACCGTCAAACTTTCTGTGACCCTGTGGGACCTGAGACCACACTGTCCCCGTGAGGGCTCCACCCCGGCTTAGCCTCTGGAGTGATGTCCCTCAGTGGAGCAGATTTCTAAAAGTTCTGACTTTGTACTCCACTGCTCCACTACTTGCTGGGAGCCAGCTCCTCCCACCACGGTCTATCTTCCCATCCCTTCGGATTCACTTCTCCACCTCTCCTACCTTTCAAAAAGTGGTTTGATTTTCTGTTCTAGAATTGCTGCTCTTCTTTTCGATCTCCTATTGAGTTTGTAGGTGTTTGGAATGGTTTGATAACTATTTAGCTGAACTCCTGCAACCTGATGTCATTTCAGTCTGCTACTCCTCTGCCATCTTGCCTCCACTCCGATGCACCAGTTCTTATTCTCTAGTAAGTTTTTAAGTCCTCTTTTATAAACACTCAAGTGGAAAAAGGAATGAAATTATACTTTCTATCTAAATGATTCTCATCTACCTATAGTAATGAGTTTATAAGGAGAAATTAAATCTAAGAGTAGTGCTTAATTAAATATAATTTGTTGTAGCCTTTCATTGATAGTTTTAGTTTATATACCAGGCAGAAAAATATATCCCATTTAAAATACATTACCTTTAGGAGCTTCTGGGTGGCTCAGTTGGTTAAGCCTCTGGCTCTTGATTTCAGCTCACGTCATAATCTCAGGATTGGGAGATTCAGCTCCATGATGAACATGGAGCCTGCTTAAAATTCTCTCTCTGTTGCCCTCTGCCTTCCCCATCATCTCTCTCTCTCAAAAACAAAACAAAACAAAACAAAACAAAACAAAAAACAAATGGGATGATGAAACGTTTCTACAGCAGAAAAATAAGTTGCTAGAAAGTTTATGAACAATTAAAAAAAGGTACTCAACCATTCTTTGACTAAGGCTACAAATAATATTTTTGGGCAGTGACAAAAATAAATAAATAATCAAGGAGATTACTATCAACAAACACTCAATGTGGGGGATTATAGTTATATTTCATTATATCTTTCACTGCTGTCTTCCACTTCTTGGCATGAAATTATTTTCTGGGCCAAATACAGGGCCAAAGAGCATTTGTCCCCATGACAACATTGCTAAGAAAGTTGAAAGGCTGTGATATAAATAATAAATGGTACCAGAGAAATAACAAGTCAGCTCAAGAAATATCTTTTGGGTATAATTAACTGTCTTTGCCTTAGAAAAGCATACTTGGAGTAGAGTGGCTGTATTTGGGGTAGAATAGAGAAAATGCCTACAAAACTCCTGGATAACTTACTGCATACCCAGAAAGTAAATAACAAACAAGCAAACAAAAAACAACCAACCTTTGCTGAAAAAGTCCTTTTTAGTGACTGATGTTTACCTGGTTTGGCCCTCTAATGGCTCCTTATTCACAATGAGAAGATTCAAATAGAGTTGACCCAGTCTAGATATTAATCTATAATTATGAAGGTGTTCTGTATTTCGAGAATTGATAGAAAAAAATATTATTGAAAATTAGTAAACCTTTTTAATTACATGAGGTTTATGCATGTTTATTTATATAATAAATTTCAACATAAATAATCAACTATAACAGATGTATGGAACAAGAAGGGAGAGTTTTTGGTACAATATTTTAGTTTCTCTTTGGTAATGAGTGAAAATTATTTGCCAGGTTTGCTAGAGAATTTTGTATTTTCTGGTCTGGTGTAGATTCTTGGAACATAACATACCGTTTCTTGCTTTTGAATCAGCCCATGCAGTCACCTCTTTCTGGAATTCTCTCAACATGCCCCTTCCCAAACCAACATACTCATGTTTACTTGGGTAATTATTTCTCATTTAAAAAGCCTTCCTCTTCTGTGTTGTATATGTACTTATGCATACCTGTACATGCTTAAAATTGTAGCTATCTATTCAGATATCTGACTCATCCTTGTAATTTCAGTGCCTAGAAATAATAGTGTCCAACAGAATGCACCCACTCTATTTGTAGAAAATTTCCAACATGGTACTAGAATGCCTGTCTCTTTAGTTAATTCATTTTATGCTAGGACATTTTGTCTCAAATAACTAATCATAACATTACCAAATAAAACCCATTTATTGCCATTTGAAAGCCACAATAAAAGATACATGCCTTTTATTTTCTTTAAAGATTTTATTTATTTGACAGAGACAGCGAGAGAGGGAACACAAGCTGGAGGATTGGGAGAGGGAGAAGCAGGCTTCCTGATGAGCAGGGAGCTGGATATGGGGCTCCATCCCAGGACCTCAGATCATGACCTGAGCTGAAGGGAGACACTTAATAACTGAGCCAACCAGGTGCTCCAGATACATGCCTTTTAAAACCAAAGATAATGCCTAAAGGACCAGGATGAGATAGCCTATGTAAAAGAGTACTTTAATTCTGGAATCCTTTTCTTAAACATTAGGCATTTTATTTTGTTTAATTTTGGAATGACTATGTAGGAAGGGGAATAAATAATCTAGAAGCTAAGTCTGAGTTCTGTAGCTAGAGGATATTGTTGACTACATCCCAATTTGACTCTTGAATTCCTGAAATCAGGAATAGAGAAAATCCAAAGTAATTAAAAAAAAAACAAAAACCTGTTCTCATTATTGTTAAGGATCAAGCTAACTTTCATGAATCATTCCTTTAAAAAGTCCCTCAAAAAGAATTTTTAAAATATCACAAGGACTCACATATATTTGGCACATGATGATAGAGAACAAAGATAGTTGGTATGTAAGACTTGCAAATATTCTTACTATTCCACTTTTTAGCTTCTTAGATTCCTTTTTATTCCTTTTCTTTTTCAGCAATATTTTACTTTTTTCCATTGTGAAAATGCTTAGTGCTTCATCAGGATGTCTTTGAGAAAAAATGAATATATCATCACTGATGCTCAGAAGTTTGTAAAAATTCAAACGAAAGTCACTAAAATTTAAGGTAGCATAAAAGAACACAGATTTATCTGTATTTTAGGCAAAACAGCTCTCAATTCACATTTTGGGAATGTTCTATATCAAATTTAGGCTTTTTCTTCATACATTTACATAAAGCTCCTATACTCCCTATGGAAATAGTAATGGCAATTTAAATCCAAAGAGTCAATCACTGTCAACATTTATATCACCACCTGCCAAAAATACTTGTGAAGCACGTATTTGCTTTATTTTAAGGATAGAAGGAAGGATTTGGGAAAGATTTACAACAGAAAAAATTATTCAATCCTTGTGTATTAATTATCTATTGTTCCACAAAAAATTACTCCAAAAATTGATGCCTTATGACAACAACTTTTATTATTTCATAGTTTCTGTGGGTCAGGAATCTGAAAATAGCTGGCTTTTTTGTCTCAGTCCCTCTCAAAAGGCTCCAATCAGGGTGTTGTTAGGGACTGTATTTGTTTTAAGGCTCAGCTGGAGGTGGGTGCATGTTTTCAAGCTTACTCAAGTAGCTGTTGATGGGATTCAATTCTTTTTTCCTTGCAGTTTTTTAAATTTCAATTTTAAATTTTAAGCTTTAATTCCAGACAGTTAACATATAGTCTTAAATTAGTTTCAGGTGTGTATGTACAACACAGTGATTTCACAATTCTGTATATTGCTCAGTGCTCATCAAGAAAATGTACTCTTTTTTTTAATTTATTTATTTGACAGAGAGAGATCACAAGTAGGCAGAGAGACAGGCAGAGAGTGAGAGAGAGGGAAGCAGGCTCCCCGCCGAGCAGAGAGCCCGATGCGGGGCTCGATCCCAGGATGCCGGGACCACGACCCGAGCCGAAGGCAGCGGCCCAACCCACTGAGCCACCCAGGCACCCCAAGAAAATGTACTCTTAATCCCCTTCATCTATTTCACCCTTCCTCCCTCCACCTATTTTCCCTCTGGTAATCATCTATTTGTTCTTTATAGTTAAGAGTCTGTTTTTTGGTTTGTCTCTATTTTCCTGTTTGTTTCTTTTGTTTCTTCCTATGTTTGTTTATTTCCATATGTGAGTGAAATCATATGGTATTTGTCATTCTCTAAGTGACTTATTTCATTTAGTATTATATTCTCCAGGTCCATTTATGTTGCAAATGGCAAGATTTCATTCTTTTTTATGGCTGAGTCGTGTTCCATCATATGAATCATATCTATATCTATATCTATCTATGTATATATATATGTATATATCTATGTATCTATGTATATATATCAATATATACATACCACTTCTTTATACATTCATCTATGCATGAACATTTGGGCTTCTTCCATAACTGACTATTGTAAATAATGCTGCAATAAATATAGTGCATATATCTTTTTGAATTAGTGTTTTGAGTAAATACCTACTAGTGAAATCCTGGATCCCAAGGGAATTCTATTTTAGTTTTTTTGAGGAACCTCCATAATGTTTTCTATAGTGGCTGCACTAATTTGCATTCCCACCAGCAGTGTAAGAGGTTTCCTTTTCCTCTACATCCACGCCATTACTTGTTGATTCTTGTGTTTTTTATTTCAGCCGTTCTGACAGGTATCAGGTGATAGTTCACTGTGTTTTTGATTTGCGTTTCCCTGATGATTAGTGATATTGAGCATCTTTTCATGTGTCTGTTGGCCATCTGTATATATACTTTGGAGAAATGTATGTTCATGTCTTCTGCTGGCTTTAATTGGATTATTTGTTTTTTGGGTATTGAGTTGTGTAAGTTCTTTATATATTTTGGATACTAACCCATTATTGGTTATGTCGTTTGCAAATATATTCTCCCATTCATTTCACTTCCATTTGCATGATAAATCCTTATCCATTCCTTCACTTTCTTTTTTTTTTTTTAAAGATTTAATTTATTTATTTGACAGACAGAGATCACAAGTAGGCAGAGAGGCAGGCAGAGAGAGAGAGAGAGAGAGGAGGAAGCAGGCTCTCCATGGAGCAGACAGCCCGATGCGGGGCTCGATCCCAGGACCCTGGGATCATGACCTGAGCTGAAGGCAGAGGCTTTAACCCACAGAGCCACCCAGGTGCCCCCATTCCTTCACTTTCAATCTGCTATGTCTTTATGTCCAAAATGAGTCTCTTGATTAGAACATTTAGTCCATTCACATTCAAATTAATTATTGATATGTATGTATTTATTACCATTTTAATGGTTGTTTTTGTAATATTCTCTCTTCCTTTCTTCCCTAGCTGTCTTCTGTCATGATTAGTTGGCTTTTTTCAGTGATATACTTAGATTCCTTTCTCTCTATCTATTACTGGTTTTTGATTTGAGGTTACTGTTTGGTTTGTATATAACATCTGCATATAGCAGTCTATATGAAGTTGATGTTTGCTTAAGTTTGAAGTCATTAGTTACTCTTCCCTTCCCACATTTGGGTATATGATATTATATTTTGTATCCTTTTATTATTATTTCTTAAATTGTAGGTGATGTCTCTTTTTAACTACAACTTAAAACAACAAAACAACAAGACACTGTGTCCTTATCTTGGAGTAAGGGAGTTCCTTGTCTGTTCAGAGAGGGTCATGTCATCTGCACAACGAAAAACCAGGGTTCAGCAATGTGGAAAATTTTCTTCCTCATGAAGTAGATGAACATTATCCATGGCAGTAAGTGTAGGTGCTGTCACAGCAGATACATCTGTACAGTGTGAGAAGTCACAAGGGGCCCATGCTGATACTGAGTGAGCACTGAGTTCTAGAGGACCTCCATGTGACTTCAGGAGAGTTCCTCTGATATCCTGCTGCCAACTACACCAAAAATGTCAATGCAAAACAAACAAGCTCTTTAAAGGTTCTAGTTTGGGGCGCCTGGGTGGCTCAGTGGGTTAAAGCCTCTGCCTTCGGCTCAGGTCATGATCCCAGGGTCCTGGGATCGAGCCCCGCATCGGGCTCTCTGCTCTGCGGGGAGCCTGCTTCCTCCTCTCTCTCTCTCTCTCTCTCTCTCTCTGCCTGCCTCTCTGCCTACTTGTGATCTCTGTCTGTCAAATAAATAAATAAAATCTTTAAAAAAAAAAAAATAAAGGTTCTAGTTTGTCACTTGTCTTTGGGTTCCTCCTTATCTTGACCATATCCAGGCTTCCCTGCCTAGACCAGGCCAGGATGAGGAGGACAGTGGAGGTGGAGAGCCAGGAGCCAGGAGAACTGATTTGGAAATGGTCCTTCTGAAGCTGCAGCAAAGGGCTCAAAAACTTTTGGTTTACTATTGAGATTTAGACCTACCAGGAGCATAAAGAAGTAGGGAGGAAGGCATCTGAACATGTATGTAAGTGAAGGGGTACAAGATGAGACACCCCAAAATGTGTGGTATAATGATTATTTCAAGTTAAAGGCAATAAAAACCCAGAAGATACAGGAAAACTCTCTGTTTATTCCATAACTGTGCAAATTTACATTGGGAAGTCCTTTATATCCTTTTATTTTGTGACTTCCTTGACTAATTTTTACAGATATATTTATTTTTACTGCTTTTGTACTTCCTACTTTTCTTACACTTACTTTTGGTCTTTCTTTCCATTCAAAGATTCCCCTTTAACATTTCTTACAGGGATGATTTGTTAGTGATGAATTCCTTTAACCTTTGTTTGTCTAGGAAACTGTCCTTCTATTCTGAATGATAGTTTTGTTGGATGGAGTATTCTTGGCTACAGGTGTTCCCCCAACTCACAGCACTTGGAATATATCATGTCACTCTCTTCTGGCAAAGTTTCTGCTGAAAAATAAGCTTATAACCTTATGGGATTTCCCTTGTATGTAACTGTTTTCTTTTCTCTTGCTTCTTTTAAAATTCTTTCATTACTCCTATTTTAACTTGCCATTTTAATTACTATGTGTCATGGTGTGGACTTCCTTGGGTTGATTTTATTGTGGATTTTTTATGCCTCTGTATCTGGAATTCTGTTTTCTAACCCAGAATTAGGGGAATTTTCAGCTACAAATTCTTCAAATAATTTTTCTGCCCCCTTTTCTTTCTCTTCTCCTTGGGTCCCTATAATATGAATGTTATATCACTTGATGGTATCATTGAGTTCCCTGAGTTTCTTCTCATTTGGCATAATTTTTTTCTCACACCTGATCAGTTTGGTTAGTTTCCATTACTCTGTCTTCAAGTTTTCTTATCCATTCTTCTGCTTCCTCTAGTCTACTATTTATTCCAACTAGTGCATTTTTTAAAAAAAGTTTTACTTAAGGGGGAAGGGGCAGAGAGAGAGGGATAGAGTATCCTAAAGGACACTCCCCACTGAGCATGGAGCACAATATGGGCATTGATCCCAGGACCCTGAGATCATGAACTGAGCTAAAATCAAGAGCTGGCTCTTTATTTTTATTTTTTTAAAGATTTTATTTATTTATTTGATAGACTGAGATTACAAGTAGTCAGAGAGGTAGGCAGGGAGAGAGGAGAAAGCAGGCTCCCCACTGAGCAGAGAGCCCGATATGGGGCTCAAACCCAGGACCCTGAGACCATGACCTGAGCCGAAGGCAGAGGCTTTAACCTACTGAGCCACCCAGGTGCTCCAAGAGCTGGCTCTTTAATTGACTGAAACACATAGGTATCCCTCCATCTAGTGTATTTTTAATTTCATTTATTGTTTTTTACATCTCTCATTGTTTTTTTTTTAAATCTCTTCATTAAGGGTGTCACTGAGGTCCTCCACTTTTTTCAGTGATTACCTTTCAGATCATTACTTGTCATTCTCTATCAAGCATACTCCTTATCTCCAATTCACTTAGGCATTTTGCTGTGATATTTTCCTCTTTCACGTGGGGCATGTTCCACTGTCTCCTCATTTTGTCTTAATTCTCCTTGTCTTTTTTCTGCATGTCAGGAGAGTCAGCTACATTTCTGGCCTTAAAAGTAGCAGTCTAATGAAGAAGAGATCCTGTAGTGCCTTGCAGTTCAGTGTCCCCTCTTCACTGGAAATTGGCACTTCAGAGGTGTCTCTTATGTGTGTTATGTGCCTTGCTGTTGTGGCTGAGCCACTTTTTCCTTCTGTTCCCTCACCTGAACTGGCTTTCTTTGCTTGTTGTTGGCAAAGTTTAGTCCTTATTTGGTTAGTGGATCAGTCTGGGGCTGCCTTGGGCTAGAGTTGAATCAAACCAGGCATGTGCAAGACACAGTAGCATCAAACTGCAAGGCACTCTCCTTGTGTTGTTCCCTGAAAAGCTTTCATAGCTGGGCAGAGCCTATAGTCAGACCAGCTGTCTGCTCTCAGCCCATTGCTAGGGCTGCAGTCTGACTGGTGTGTATAATTATCTTTCTTCTCCCAAAGGCAGAATTCTCTTTGGGGTGGTTCTGCAACTCTTGGGGCTGATTGTACACCACCAGGCTTGTGGTACTCCTTTTGATGATTTTTAGTCAAGAGCCTATTGGGAGGAGGGTGATTCAAAATGTGCATGGGGTGAGACACACAGTGTTTGCAAGGCTTGTGTGCACGTCCTCTGGGGGATGGGACCTTCATAGCCAGACCTGAGACAGGCCTAGCTGGAGGGGACAGATCCACCAAAATACCCACAGGGCAGTGTCAGCAAGTTAGGTGGGGAGTGTAGTTGCTGCAGTGTCTCCTGCAGGGGGCTGCATGTTTATGCTGGGGAACAGGGGAGAGAAATGGTGTCTGCCAGCTCCTTTGTTCCTGGAAAAGTCCCACAGTGATCTCTGAGATGAGTTAACTCTCACTTTCACATGCCCCAGGTGTTTTTCAAATTGCTGCTTCAGTGCTCTTTCTCTGTGGACTGTTTGTTTTGCTGTCTGTGTAAGAGTGGGGACTCAGTTTCCTCTTACCCTCTGAGCTCTCCCAGAGCAAAGTCCACTAATTTTATTTAAAGATTTATTTATTTGTTTTTGAGAGAGAGAGGAGAGAGAGAGCACAAGGAAAGATAGTGGGAAATGTAGAGAATCTCAAGCAGACTCCCTGCTGAGTGTGTAGCCTGATACTGGGCTTGATCTCATAACCCCAAGATTATGACTTGAGCTGAAATCTAGAATTGGAGGCTTAACCAACTGAGCCACCCAGGCACCCCTCATAATTTTTAAAATTCCAGGTTTTAAGTTTCATTGGTTGTAAAAACTCATGAAATTTGGCTTCCCGGTTTTCAAAGCCAAATGTTACGGGGATTCATCTTCTCCATGCAGGCTTCCCCAGTAGAACAGTCTGTTTCTCTTCCCTCTCTGTGTCAGTGTGTCCCTCCCTTCTGCAGGTAGCCCCACAGGTCTGTTTGGCTCTTGAGTGCATCTCCATCTTTCTTACCCTCTTAAGTGCATCTTCTTCTCTACATTTAGTTGGGAAGTTTGTTCTGCCAGTCTTTGGGTCATTTTCTGGATTGTTTACACTGATGTGAGTGTTATCTAGTTGTACCCATGGGATGAGGTGAGCTTAGGGTCCTCCTATTCTTCTGTCTTCCCAGCAATCTTGGATTTAGTTTCTTGTCATTGGACTGAAGACTTAGTTCTTCCCTGGCAGTTGTCCAGGGGCCTCCCTTGGTTCCTTGTCATATAAGCTTCTCAATAGAGTATTTCACAACATGGCAGCAGTCTTCTCTGAAAACAAGCAAGAGAATGATAAAGGGAAAGCTAGATAGAAGCCAGAATCTTTATGAAACCTGATCTGAGAAGAGCCATACTGTTGCTTTTGTTAAATTCTGTTCATTAGAAGTGAGTCACTAGGTCCAGCCCACTCTCAAGGGGGAAAGGATTACACAAGAGTGTGGAGGAGGCAGGGATAATTTGGGATCATCTTAGAAGTTTGCCTACCACACTACTTTTATGCAAAGGCCTCTTTTCCTAGGCTAGCTGGTTAAGAGTGGAATGCCAACTAGTTCTCATTTTTATTAAACATTCAGGGTTTTTGTTTTAAAGACAGAATTACAGTTAGCATCTGGCATTTCAGGAGAGGGATCACTTCAGACCAAAATGTACTATTAGTGTTCTTTTTAAATTAAAATATATTAAAGATTAAGTAAAACATGAGAACAAATATCTGAGATTATTAAGAATTGAGAAGGGGGATCAACTCAGTTAAGTTTTTCTTACTCATGCCTTCCTCATAGTCATGTAACATTTTTTCTTTACATTTTATATGTCAAATAAAAGAAAGTAAAGGTAGAGAAGGTTTGAAATTAGTGACAACTACTCATTGGGAAGAATGAATGGGGGTAATAGATCTCTCATCAAAAGACCCAGAATTGTTAGTAAATGGGCTGAGGGAGAGGAATCAAATCAAAATCTTAGTTTTAGCATCTTGTTAAATGATATAAACCAGGTATAATAAATACATAACCCTTATTTCAAGAATAAAATCTATTAGACAACAAAACAAAATAAAATCTTTTGCTCTTACAGCTTGGTATAAAAGGGATCTCAAAGCATAATTTCATAACCTTATTGAGTTTTCCTCTTTTAGTGCTTTTGGAGTGTGGTTCTAAACTATATTATACTTTTTAAGATTATACTTGTGAGACTATAATTAGGAATCTCTTCTAAAGCATGAACTGCAGAGGTATGGCTAGTGGGAAAAATGCCATATTATATTATAGCTCCTATAATTTTCTCAGAAACCTTTCCATAAAAGGACTCAAGTAAGATCCCTGGAAATTAGATGACAGCACTAGTACAAAAGGATTCTTATGATAAGGTTGTTTTTACTGCTCTAAACCCTTAACATCATCTAACTTTCTGGTTTTGGAGTTAAAGGGATAGTAGTAGGTGCTGCCTCACTCAGATCCTGCTTACTGAACTGATCCATCCATTTGCTAGCTGTTGTGAATGTCAGCTGCTAAAGGCTCACAACTACAACCTTCTGTGGAAACAAGTGACCTTGAGAGAGGGGAACTGCTTTCCCAGGAAGAGCAGTACCCCTTCCTATGGGTCATAGGACAGTCTGCAGGCAATGACTGACTGAAACTGAGGTACCAAAATCTGGCCATCATGTCTTGATGTGAAATTCAAGGTTTAGAACTCACCGGGAGATCAAGTTGAAGTTAGTCTCAAGCCGACACCACATCTTCCCTTTGCTTTCCCTCTGCTCTGTCTTTATGCCTTTATTCTTTTACAGGATCCTTTTAAGAGCAGTCCCTCAATAAATTACTTACACAAGAGTTGTATCTTGGGCTTTGCTTCTAGGAACTAATCTATGACATGGGTCAACTGCAAATGAAGTAGGAGACTGGGCAGTTCTTTTTAACATTGGAGAGTAAGAATCTATTTTCTTTTTTGGTTTAGGACACTATTTTTCATTGGAAATCTTCTCTTGTTCTCTTGTGTTTAGTTAACCTCCTCCTCCCAGCTAAAATTACAGTATTGAAAAATAGGTAAAATGGTTAAGCTGTTAATACCACAGCCTTCTTCCCTTTCTATAAACCAAACTCCTTTCCTCTCATCTTCATTTTCTTTTTTTATTCTTTCCTTCCTTTTATAACTTCTTCCAGAAAGATTTAATGTAACTAAATTAAATCATGGATAAAATCATCTGTGGGATTATGACTGAACACCTCTAAGTTAGAATCCCATCCAAGCAGAATGAATGGTAAGGCAGTGCCTTGGGGCCTCTGTTGACCTCAAAGCTGTCCTCCCCCTTCCCTGCCTGCCAGTTGGCCAGATCCAGTATGGAGAGCCCCTCCTCCCAAAAGAGGCTTAGCCAGAAGGGGGCTGTCCACTCACCAGTCACACAAAAGCATGATCATAGGGAAATGAACGTGTTGCTAAGCCACTCACAAATTACTTGCTTCTGGGTTAGGTTTTGTATGTAGTAAAGCAGCTCCCTCCCTACTATCTATTAAAAGTCAGTCCTTGACAAAAGGGCTTGTAAAAAGGGAAATGCATAGTGGATAAAAGTAGCATATGGTTACCTGAAATGTTCTTCACACCAAGGGCATTTTCTAGGCTAGTAATCTCCATATTGACAAATACTGAATTCTAATTCTACATGAGACAAAGAAATGGCCAAACCTCTTTACTGACATTCTTAGTTCAAGAAGATTGAAAAACAATGGCAAAAAAATAGAGAGAGCTAGTAATTCCATATATCTTGCAAATTCTCTACCCTTAGTTCATGTGCACCAGATAAAACCCACATTGTTATCACTGTGGAAGACCTTTTGTTCTGGAGGCCATAGGCTCTATACCATGGACTGTTGAGATCCTGGGTTCTCACTCACTCTGAGGAGGTGTCTTTTAAATTAATGATATAACGGTTGTTGATCTAAGTCAAAATACAGGAGATATTCTGTAAAACTCATATTTTCATGACTTGTGGATTTTTGTTTTTTGAAAAAAGATAGTAACTATCTTTTTCTCCTAATCTTGGTACATTTCTGACTGTCCCTTGTTTGCCACCTTTCATACTTTTTCCCACAATACATGATTTTTCCCAGCATAATTTCTTGTGTTTTGTCAGAGTGCCCTGGTAAAAGCAACCATGGCTAAAACAGGTCACTTTGTTTCACCTATAGTAGAAAACTACTCAAAGCCAAGCACACCAAATAAACCTTTCTGTTAGAATCAAGCAAGACCCTTTAGGTGAGTTTAAAATAGCTGTAATCAACTGACAAATGCTCTGTGTCTTTAGTGACATATCAAAGTCCTCTGTGGGAAAAATTTTTAAGAGCAAGGACTGAATCTGATCTGTCTTTCCTGGTTCCCAGTAGTGCGCCACCAAAAACTGCTCATAGAGAGCCCCAAAGGCTTGCTGAAGAGATTTTAAAGGCATTCACATTTGTGCCCTTGAATGACAGGAGAAAATAAGACTTCTACTGCCAATGCTTATCTTTATATCTTCTTTTTTAAAAAAGATTTTATTTATTTGACAGAGAGAAACATAGCAAGAGAGGGAACACAAGCAGAGGGAATGGGAGAAGGAGAAGCAGGCCTCCCAACAAACAGGCAGCCTGATGTGGAGCTCGAACCCAGGACCCTGGGTTCATGACCTGAACCAAAGGCAGATGCTTAAAGACTGAGCCACCCAGGTGCCCCTTATTGCTTCTTCTTAAACAGAGGCTATGCCATTTTTCTTCCCATCTGTTCTGGACCAGCAGCTCCCCAAGTACCTACATAACCATACTGTAATATAAGGATGGGTTATTCATACTGTATCTCACTCTGAAAAATTAGAAAGGCCATCATTTTCAAATGAGAAAGTTTAAATATGCAAAGCAGAATATAGTGATATGGATACATCCAAACAAAATTACCAGTGCTTCCCTAAGGCAAAACTGAAATACAGGCACAGTTCACATCCATCTTCCTTCTTTCTCCCTCTTTATTCTTCTCTTTTACCAGTGGGAATATAGGTCCAGAGTGTCTGCCAGAGTCTCTCCATTAAATTCTACTGTTCTAGATTGCAACCTTTGGACATAGCCTCATATGTTGTTTACCCTTCTCTTGTCAGAATTAGTTGTTCTATGTTCTATGTCTTACTGTAAAAATTTAACACATTAATTTATTTGAGTCTATGGGCTAAAGACTGTTGATGAGTTTATATTTTAACCTTTTTAATTTATGTTAGGCATTCCGTGGAACATAACATTTCTTATCTCAAAGGGAGAATTAGTGCAATTTCAAGCCCCTAATTAGGTTGGTGGGAGCATGGTTTGGAAGGGCGAGACAAGCTGTTGCCTACTTTGTTTAGATATTAAACTGGCCCTGTACAAATGGCCATTATTTTGGTAAACAGAAGAGAACTATGTTCAAATTCTATAAGAGCACGCTGTAGCATATTTTCCATTGAAAAGAAAGAAATGTTTTTGTTAAAAGAAACTTTTCTACATTATGTCCTCCTTTTCATGATTTTTTTCCCAAAGAGAATTTAAAAAAACCCTCTTTTAGCTGCTGTCAGTTTTATAACCAGAGTATCCATTTTTGTTACATTCAATCAACTCTAATTATTATTTGAAGACCTGAAATTTATTAACCAAGGTATGTAGCTCATTGTGCTGACTCTGAGTAGCAAATCTATCAGTTCTACCATGTATGGCGTTTAATGCTATGTTGGTTGTTGCATGCAACTCATTCTTTTCCTTTTTGGCAGGAACTGGCTGATTGCTATTTCATCAAGGGAATGTCATGGCAGCTTCAAACTTAAAATATTTTGACATAATACAATAGGGACTCTCTTCACTTGATTCCAAGGCTGTCTGTTCCTTAGAAATGAATTTACTTAGGGCTGTGGTTTTGGGGGTTCAACTGAGTAGGGATTAAACAAACTGTTAATTTTTTATATATCACTGGCAAAATGCATCTATTAAATATATGAGAATTTTACAATTGAACCAGTAGAGAATTTCCAGTGGACATAAAGCATTGACAAATAGACATATCATTTGTCATCATAATTCAGCTCATGCTTCTGCCTTGACTTGGCACTGAACAAGACAGAATCTGTTGCACATTTTGAGACTGGAAAACTTCCTACCTTCTGTACCTGATTACCCTTATCAAATTCTTATGCTGAATCAATATTTATAAAATATTACAAAAAGAATTTGATATATAAGGCATGAAAATGATGTGATGAACACAAAGCATCTTCCCCCAAAGAGACCTGGAATAAATGGTAGTTATTATTATTACTATAATTATTCAAGAAGAAATTTCAGCTTCATTATTAGTACTAGGATGTATACTTCATTAATCCTGGGATTTGTAAGCAACCCAACTCCCCATAAATAACTATTTGTGTATTTATAGCTAAAGACTAAGTCAGGGGCAGACTCCATCTATGTTGGCGTTTTCCTAAACATTAAAAAAATATCCCTTGGGCACAAACAGTATTGGTATGGAAACAATGTGGGAAAACAATGTGAATATTTAATAAATATAGTTGTGGAATATATTTTTAAATAGATTGAATTTTTAAATGAATGAATTTAATGAGCAAGGCATGTATATGAAACTGTGTTCTGTGTACCAGGTAACATAACATAACATTCTTTTGGAAGTGACAGAAGGCCTTAACAACCTTCTAATCTAACTCTTAATATTATAAATAAGGAAATAGAGGTAAAATAATTCACTTTATCATAATATTAGTTGTCAATGGCCCCAAAGTCATAATGATTGCACCTCTTTCCATGACAAATCATATGGGCTTTCTCCAATGTAATTTAGGGACTGAGAGTTGCATAGAGCATTATGAAAAGCCTGAACTTGAGTGGTAGAGAGACCTGGCATTTGACCTCAGTTTTGCATTTTCCAGCTGTGTGTTCTTGGGAAAGTCATTTAACCTCAATCTTAATTTCTTATTGGTGATTGAACATCTACCTCACAGAGCTGTGGTAAATGATATAACTGTGTAAAGTACCCAGCAAAGAGTAAACATGACTTAGTAATTCCGCTCTCTGCCTTTGATGTAGCACATTGTATAAGCATTATGTTAACACAGACTATCAGTCAGTTCACTGAGCCTACATAATTTACTTTTAATTCAAAACTAATACCAGAGCTGATCTTAACATATCATTTGCTATCCAAAAGTGAGTAAGAATTTTATTTTCCCATGATAGGAAATCTCATTTCACTTTTTTCCCATCTAAGAAAACACAAGTAATGAATTGGTTATAGTATATATTGTTAGGATAACTTGAATCGTCCTATCTGATTGAATTCTTTTCTATTAAACTACATGAGAGCTGGTAAAATTATCTCTCATTTGAGTTAGACATGGAAGTTTTCTGAATATTTTTTTGTACTCCATTCATACCTTAGTCACACCATTGGCCTCAAACCATTTATCTCTTTTGGTCCCATTCTTCTGTTTGCTAAGATTCTGTAGGAGATTGTCATTGGGTGCTGAGGGTACTAAAAGCAAGCAGCACTCTCTTCTGTATCCTAGAATGACTGACAGTCTCTGAGAAAAGAGATGTTGCATCTGGAACAGGGATCATAGATACAAGCTAAAGAAATTAAAAACAAGATAAAAGACCCAGGTCATCAATCATCTTTGTCAGTATTTTTTCTGGGAAAGTGGATATTCAAGCATTTCTCCATGTTGGGAAATAAAATAAAGCATATCAGTGTGACTTTTGCTCACTTTATTTTCTTCATCTGAAAACAAAATATTTTGATGACAGAATGATTAAAATAAGAATTAGTGAGTGATTAATATGGGATTTGTGTATTATTAATAATACACTCGAGGAGAGCTAAGGTGGTGGCACAGTAGGCACAGTAGGCACAAGTAGGCTTGCCTTATGTATCAAACATAGCTAGATGTTATTCTGAATACCCAAGAAATTGGCCTGAGGACTGACAGAACAAACTGTAAAATTAGAGAGAGAGAAGAGGGTGCCTCAGGAAAGGTAGGAAGTGTGGAGATGTGTTTGGAGGGTGCTGCAGAAGGGAGGGAGCCCTGCCTGCAGAGAACTGTTAGAAATGTTAGAAAGAGTAGAGCACACACAAAGGGATACGCACAAAGAGAATACTTCCCCCAAATCATTGACTGCGATAATGAGAGAGCCTAATTTGGTGTTTTTGCAACCAGTAGGTCTCAAAGACTGGAGATTTAGAGGTTCCTGGGCTTGGCTGGGATAGAACCCAGAGGGGACTGTCCTACTACTGGAGAGAAGGCAGTCAAGCAACCCTGAGGCAAATGGCACAATCTGAGGATTGTGTAAGGCACACAGAGAGAGACTGTTCATTCTTCTTTAATCTGTGAGAGATAGTGTTCACAGACACACCTCTCCAGGGACAAAGCTGCTGGTGGGCATCATTTCTTTCCCCTGCCCCTCAGCATAGGTACAGAGACACCTCCTGAGGGTGGCTATACCAGACACTGACCGTTTAGCCTGGTTTGTTTCAAATCTCATGCTCCTGCACTCTGGTGTAACTGCCTCTTACACTGTGGGAATGCAAACTGGTGTAGCCACTGGGGAAAACAGCATGGAGGTTCCTCACAATGTTAAAAATAGTACTAGGGACACCTGGGTGGCTCAGTGGGTTAAAGCCTCTGCCTTCGGCTCAGGTCATGATCCCAGGGTCCGGGGATCGAGCCCCACATCGGGCTCTTTGCTCAGCAGGGAGCCTGCTTCCTCCTCTCTCTCTGCCTGCCTCTCTGCCTACTTGTGATCTCCGTCTGTCAAATAAACAAATAAATAAGAATTACTTAAAAAAAATAGAACTACCCTATGACCCAGTAATTTCACTACTAGGTATTTACCCAAAGGATATAAAAATACAGATTTGAAGGGGCACATGCACCTCAATGTTTATAGCAACATTATCAATAATAGCCAAATTATGCAAAGAACACAAATGTCCATCGACTGATGAATGGATAAAGATATGGTATATATATAAAATAGAATATACCTCAACCATCAAAAAGATTGAAATCTTGCCATTTGAAATGACATGAATAGAGCTAGAGAGTCAAATATCATATGATTTCACTCATTTGTGAAATCTAAGCAGCAAAACAGATGAACGTAGGGGGAAAAAACCACAAGAGTGGCAAACCAGGAAACAGACTTTGAACTATAGAGTAGAAACTGAGTGTTGCTGTAGGGGGGAGTTTGGCAAAAGGATGTGTTAAATAGGAATTAAGAAGGGCACTAGGGGTGAGCACTGGGTATTGTATGGAAGTAATGAGTCACTAAATTCCACACCTGAAACTAATATTATATTGTATGTTAACCAACTGGAATTTAAATAAAAACTTGAGAATAATACACACTAGGGACTTCTGTATTATTGTTGATTACACAAGAGTCCTGTGGACTAGGGAAACATCTTAGAGAGTTAAATAATTTAATCAAGATCATACAGGGAGGGGTGCCTGGGTGGCTCAGTGGGTTAAGCTGCTGCCTTCGGCTCAGGTCATGATCTCAGGCTCCTGGGATCGAGTCCCGCATCGGGCTCTCTGCTCAGCAGGGAGCCTGCTTCCCTCTCTCTCTCTCTCTGCCTGCCTCTCCATCTACTTGTGATTTCTCTCTGTCAAATAAATACATAAAATCTTAAAAAAAAAATCATACAGGGAGTGAATTGTGTACTCCAACCCACATCTGCTCTTAATACTACTTAATATTGTCTAATTATTAATCAGCTTACTTATACGGTTTTAAAACCACAGTGAAAAAAAAAGTATAGTTCAAATACTGGTAGATTTGCCATGCTAGGTATTATCCACTGGGAGAGGCTGATCACTGGAAATCAAGGCACCAAATGCCATTTGTTCTAAAACTTAATTTGATAAATGACCATTTCACCAAATGGCCAGTTTTCCAAATTCAGAAATTTACCAAAAATATTATTTGTTTTCAAAGACTAAGAATATACATTAAATGTATATGCTTATGAATATATCCTTTATTATTATTTTTACATTTGAGAATATATTTAAATAACTTCATTTTATTCAGTTTTCTTCCTTTTAAATATGTTGATAAAAATAGATTAATAGACTATGCTGTTCAATGACCCTGACCATTTGACTAGCTATACATTACTTAAAAATGCTGCTAAGGAGAATATGGGTATTGAATATATTAATTAGATAAATTCAACACTATTCCTTAAACCATGCTTTTGGTAATTTGATAAATTTAGAGAATTTGGCGAGGTGGTCATGCAGACTTTCATGTGAATACAAATCATCCAAAGTGGTCATGTGAACTTTAGTGTACATCATTTGGGGATCTTATTAAAGCAAATTCTGAGTCTGGGGGCGCCTGGGTGGCTCAGTCGGTTAAGCAGCTGCCTTTGGCTCAGGCCATGGTCCCAGAGTCCTGGGACTGAGTCCCACATCAGGTTCCCTACTCTGTGGGGAGCCTGCTTCTCCCTTTCCCTCTGCCTGCTGCACTGGTTACTTGTGCTCTCTATCTCTCTGTTAAATAAATAAAAAATCTTTATTAAAAAAAAAAAGGCAAATTCTGAGTCTGTAGATGTGGGAGGGGCCTGACACTGCATTTCTAACAAAATTCCAAGTGATGCCTGTGCTGTTTGTTTCAAACTAAATTATGAGCAGCATAGATTTATAGGGGGTTAGCTTTCAGTGTTTTAATATGGGGTGAACTGAAGTAGAATTGCATACATCACAACTATAACACTTCCTCATTTGGAATGACCTTTGTTTTAGACATCCTGTATAAAGAAGATTTTACTTAGCTAATAATATGACTAACCTTTAAACTGAAACAGATTTGGGTAATGAAACAAAAGCAAAAAAATGCTTTTATTATTATGTCAATAATATAAATAGCTTGAAGAAAGCCATTATACTATTTGCTATCCTGTCTAACCCTGCCTAAGTGCTCAGCATAAAATATTCCCATAAAACTTTTAGCAGTTAGAAATATGCATACTTAGAATTATAGCATAATAATGGAACTTTAGCAAGTCATTGACAATTTGAAATACCTGTTTTTATTGCATTTGATTAGTCCATGTCAGATTTTTAAAGAATGATAGAAATACATATGTTATACATCCTAGTTCTTTGACCAAAATTTTCTTGATAAAATGAGTTATTATCAATAGTCAGGAATAAACTGTGTATTATTAGCTACAGCTGTGAAGAATATTTTGTTATGCTGACAGAATTGCTTTTTGCTTTGAGAAGATTATCTTGCCAATAATTTACCTTAACTATCCAGTTAAATATGATTGGTGACAGAGCTGTGTTTTCGGTTTTGTTTAGCGCAGTAGGCCTTAACATTGGCTGTACCTTGGAATCACTGGGGAGCTTTTTTAAAAATCCCAGTACCACGGGGAAGAGGAGCAAGATCTCCCATCCCGTGGGTTGTGTCTTTGTTTTGTTGACTGTTTCCTTTGCTGTGTAGAAGGTTTTTATCCTGATGAAGTCCCTAGAGTTCATTTTCGTTTTTGTTTCCCTTGCCTTTGGAGATGTGTCTTGAAAGAAGTTGCTGTATCTAATGTCAAAGAAGTTACTGCCTATGTTCTCCTCTAGGACTTTGATGGATTCCTGTCTCACACTGAGGTCTTTCATCCATTTTAAGTTTATCTTTGTATATGGTGTAACAGAATGGTCAAGTTTCATTCTTCTGTATATAGCCATCCAATTTTCCCAGAACAATTTATTGAAAAGACTGAGTTTTTTCCATTGGATATTTTTTCCTGCTTTGTCGAAGATTAGTTGACCATAGCGTTGAGGGTCCATATCTGGGCTCTCTATTTTGTTCCACCAGTCCATGTGTCTGATTTTGTGCCAGTACCATGATATCTTGGTGATGGCAGCTTTGTAATATAGCTTGAAATCAGGCAAAGTGATGCCCCCAGATTTGTTTTTCTTCTTCAACATATCCTTAGCAATTCGGGGTCTTTTCTGGTTCCATATAAATTTTAGGATTGTTTGTTCTAGCACTTTGAAAAATACTGTTGATATTTTGATTGGAATGGCGTTGAAAGTATAGATTGCTCTGGGCAGCATAGACATTTTAACAATGTATATTCTTCTGATCCATGAGCATGGAATGTTTTTCCATCTTTTTGTGTCTTCTTCAATTTCTTTCGTGAGTGTTCTGTAGTTCCTAGAATATAGATCCTTTACCTCTTTAGTATGGTTTATTCCTAGGTATGTTATGTTTTTTGATATTATTATAAATGGAATTGATTCCTGAATTTCTCTTTCCACAGTTACATTGTTAGTGTATAAGAAAACAACTGATTTCTGTGCATTGATTTTGTATCCTGCCACATTACTGAATTGTTGTATGAGTTCTAGTAATTTAAGGGTGGAGTCTTTTGGGTTTTCCTCATAAAGTATCATGTCATCTGCAAAAAGAGAGAGTTTGACTTCTTTGCCAATTCAAAAACCTGTTTTTCTTTTTGTTGTCTGAGTGCTCTTGCTAGGACTTTTAGTACTATGTTGAACAATAGTGGCAAGAGTGTGCATCCTTGTCATGTTCCTGATCTTAAGGGAAAGGCTCTCAGCGTTTCCCCATTGAGAATGATACTTGCTGTTGGTTTTTCATAGATGGATTTTATGAAGTTAAGAAGTCTTCTCTCTATCCCTACACTCTGAAGAGTTTTTTTAAGGTTTTATTTATTTATTTGACAGCTAGAGATCACAAGTAGGCAGAGAGGCAGGCGGGGGGTGGGGAAGAAGGATCCCTGCTGAGCAGAGAGCCTGATGTGGAGCTCGATCCAGGACCCTGAGATCATGACCTGAGCCGAAGGCAGAAGCTTAACCTACTGAGCCAGCCAGGTATCCCCAATCTGAAGAGTTTTAATCAGGAAACAATGCTGTATTTTGTCAAATGCTGTTTCTTCATCAATTGAGAGGACCACATGGTTCTTGTCTCTTCCTTATTTGTGTGTTCTATCACATTGATTGATTTGTTAATGTTGAACTACCCTTGCATCACAGGGATAAATCCCATCTGGTTGTGGTGGATAATCCTTTTAATGTACTGTTGGATCTTATTAGCTAGGATCTTGTTGAGAATTTTGGCATCCATATTCATCAGGGATGTTGGTCTGAAATTCTCCTTTTTTGATGGAGTCTTTGCTTGGTTTTGGAATCAAGGTAATGTTGGCTTCATAGAAAGAATCTTGAAGTTTTCCTTCTATTTTTTGAAACAGCTTCAGGAAAATAGGTATTATTTCTTTGACTGTTTCGTAGAATTCCCCAGGGAATCCATCAGGTCCTGGACTCTTGTTTTTTGGGAGGTTTTTGATCACTACTTCTATCTCGTTACTGGTTTTTGGTCTATTCAGGTTGTCAATTGCTTCCTATTTCAGTCTTGGTAGTTTATAGGTTTCCAGGAATGCATCCATTCCTTCCAGGCTGCTTAATTTCTTGGCATATTGTTGTTGATAATAATTTCTGGTAGTTGTTTTTATATCCTTGGTGTTAGTTGTGATCTTTCACCTTTCATTTGTAATTTTATTAATTTGGGTTTTCTTTTCTTTTGGATAAGTCTGGCCAGTGGTTTATTGATCTTCTTAATTCTTTCAAAGAAATAGCTTCTAGTTTCATTGATCTGCTCTACTGTATTTCTGGTCTCTAATTCATTAATCTTTGCTCTAATCTTAATTATTTCTCTTCTCATGCATGGCTTAGGCTTCATTTATTGCTTATTCTCAACTTCAAGCTGTAAGTTTAGTTGGTGAATTCGGGATTTTCCTATTTTTCTGAGTGAGGCTTGGATGAATATATATCCCCCCCTTAGGACCACCTTTGCCATATCCCATAGGTTTTGGACCAATGCATCTTCATTCTCATTGGTTTCCATGAATTGTTTAAGTTCTTCTTTGATTTCCTGATTGACCCAAACATTCTTAAGCAGGATGGTCTTTAGTTTCCAAATGTTTGACTTTCTTCCAATTTTTTTCTTATGTTTGATTTCCAGTTTTCAAAGCACTGTAGTCTGAGAATATGCAGGGAATAATCTTAGTCTTTTGGTATTGGTTGAGGCCCATTTGTGACCCAGTATGTGGTCTACTCTGGAGAAAGTTCCATGTGCACTTGAGAAGAATAAGTATTCTGTTGTTTTACCATGGAATGTTCTGTATATATCTATGAGGTCTATATTGTCCAGTGTGTCACTCAAAGCTCTTGTTTCTTTGTTGATTTTATGCTTAGATGATCTATCTGTTGCTGAGAGGGGAGTGTTGAAGTCTCCTTCTGTTAATAATATATTATGATATTATCACTATGTCTCTTTATTTTGGTTAATTGTTGTCTTATATATAATTGGCTGCTCCCATGTTGGGGGCATAGATATTTACAAATGTTAGATCCTCTTATTGGCTAGACACTTTAATAAGAATGATATAGTGCCCTTCTGTATATCTAACTATAGTCTTTAGCTTAAAATCTAATTTATGTAATATGAGAATTGCTATCCCAGCTTTCTTTTGAGGTCTGTTGGCATGAAAGATGGTTCTCCATCCCTTTAATTTCAGTCTGGATATAGCTTTAGGTTCAAAATTAGTCTCTTGTAGACAGCATATGGATGGGTCCTGTCTTTTTCTGCAATCTGCAACCCTGTACCATTTTATGGGAGTATTTAGGCTCTTCATGTTGAGAGTGATTATTGAAAGATAAGATTTTATTGTCATCATGTTGCCTGTGAAGCCCTTGTTTCTATAGATTATCTGTGTATTTCTGTTCTATGTCACTCTTGAGGTCTTTCTCCTTTTATAGAACCACCCCTGCTTAATATTTATTGCAGGACCAGCTTAGTGGTCACATACTCTTTCAGTCTCTGGTGGTCCTGGAGCTCCTTATCACTCCATCCATTCTGAATGACAGCCTTGACAGATAAAGAATTTTTGGCTGCATGTTCTTCTCATTTAATACCCTGAATATGTCTTGCCATTCTTTTCTGGCTTGCCAGGTCTATTATTTTGGCCTTATTGCAGTGACTCTAACTTCAAGTTATTTTGAATAAGAATGGTGAGAACAGACATTATTCACTTATTACTAGCCTCAGAGAGAAAGCCTCCAATCTTTCTCCATGAAGTGTGATGTTAGCTGTAGTTATTATTTAGATGTTCTTTTACAAGTTGAGGCAATTTTCCTCTATTCCTAGATTGCTGAGGGTTTTTATTATGAATGAATATTGGATTTTTCATGTGCTTTTTTTCCCTATAATGATTGATATGATCATATTACTTTTTTCCTTTAGTCTGTTTATAAAGTATATTATGTTGATTTTCAAATATTAAACCACCCTTCCATTACTGGAACAAATGCTACTTGGTCATGGTATATAAGTTTTTGTATACATGTTTGGATTTGATTTGCTAATATGTATTGTTGAGAATTTTATATGTGAGTTCGTAAGAGATGTTCTTCTGTAACTTTTGTTTTGGTACTGTATTATATTTGTTTTGGTGTAAGAGTGAAGTGGTATCACAGAATGAATTGGGAAGTATCCCCTGTTTTGTTATCTGGAAAAAGTATCTGGAAGTGTTTGTGTAAAATTGATATTAAATCTGTTTAGTATTCCACACAATTCTCCTGTGCAACTATGGGCCCAGAGATTTATTTTTCAGGGTCTTCTAAATTATAGATTCAGTTTCCTGAGTAGGACAATTCAGATTATTTCATCTTAATTGAGTTTTGGCAGGAATTAATTCCTTTCTTCTAAGTTGTCACATTTATGAGCATGAAGTTCTTCATATTTCTATGGATTTCCTATATCTGCCATAATAAAGTATTACAAACTGGGTGACTTAGAAAAACAGAAATTTATTGTCTTCTACTGGATGCTATAAGTCTAAAATCAAGGTACGGGCTAGGCCATGATCCTAAGACATGTGGGAGAGAGATCCTTCCTTTATTCTTCCTGCTTCTAATAGCCCCCTTGTTCCTTGGCTTATGGTAGCATAATTCCAGTCTCTGACTTCCTCTTCACATGACATTTTCCCTGTGCCTCTTCATATTATCCTCTGTTTTGGTGTATCCTTCTCAAAGTCCAAATTTGTCCTTTTATAAGGCTACCATTCATATGGAGTAGAGCCCATCATAATGACCCCATTTTAGTTGATTACCTCTGTAAAGATCATATTTCCAAAAAAGGTCTCATTCTGAGACAGTGGGGTTAGGATTTAAACATATCTTTTTGGGGGGAGCACAGTGTAACTCATAACAGTATTATGCATTTATTATTTTAATGGCTTCATGATCTCTACTGATAGTTTCTCTTTTATTCCTGATACTGATGATTATGTTTTTCCTTTTTGTCAGTCTTCCTAGTTATCAGTTTTGACTTTTTCAAAGAACCAGCTCTTTGTTTCATTATTTCATTTTCTCTTTTGTTTCTTATTTCTACCTTCATTATTTTCTCCTCTTATGCTTATTATTTGTACCTTTAGATTGCATTGGGTTTATTTTTTCTAATAATAAAATAACTTTTTTAGGGGCGCTTGGGTGGCTCAGTGGGTTGGGCCACTGCCTTCAGCTTGGATCATGACCTCAGGGTCCTGGGATGGAGTCCCTCATTGGGCTCTCTGCTCAGTGGGGAGCCTGCTTCCCCTTCTCTCTCTCTGCCTGCCTCTCTGCCTGCTTGTGATCTCTCTCTGCCAAATAAATAAATAAAATCTTTAAAATAATAAAAAAGTTATTTTATTTTATTTTATTTTTTAAAAATTTTATTTATTTATTTGACAGAGAGAGATACTGAGAGAGAGGGAACACAAGCAGGGGAGTGGAAGAGGGAGAAGCAGGCTTCCTGCCAAGCAGGGAGCCCAATGTGGGGCTCGATCCCAGGACCCTGGGATCATGACCTGAGCTGAAGGCAGACGCTTAATGACTGAGCCACCCAGGCACCCCTAACAATTTTTCTTCCAATTTTATTTAAATTCTAGTTAGTTAATATATAGTGTAATATTGGTTTCAGAAATAGAATTTTGTGATTCATCACTTACATATAACACCCAGTGGTCAATACAACAAGTGCCCTCCTTAACATCCATCACCCATTTAAACCACCCTGTACCTACCTCTCCTCCATCAACCCTCAGTTTGTTCTGTATAGTTAAAAGTTTCTTATAATTTACTTCCCTCTCTTTCCCCCCTTCCTATGTTCATTTATTTTGCTTCTTGAATTCCACATATGAGTGAAATCATATGGTATTTGTCTTTCTCTAACTGACTTACTCTGCTTAGTGTAATACAATCTAGCTCCATCTATGTTGTTGCAAATGGCAAGATTTCATTTTTTTGAAGGCTGAGTGATATTCCATTGTATATATATACCACATCTTCTTTTTTTATTTTTTCAATTTATTTATTTTCAGAAAAACAGTATTCATTATTTTTTCACCACACCCAGTGCTCCATGCAATCCGTGCCCTCTATAATACCCACCACCTGGTACCCCAACCTCCCACACCTCCGCCACTTCATCTTCTTTATCCATTCATCAATCAGTGGACATTTTGGCTTTTTGCATAATTTGGCTGTTGTTGATAATGCTCCTATAAACATCAGGTGCATGTGCCCCTTCAAATCTGTATTTTTGTATCCTCTGTGTAAATATCTAGTAGTGCAATTGCTGGGTTGTAAGATAGTTTTATTTTTAACATTGTGAAGAATCTCCAATTGTTTTCCTCAGTGGTTGGGGAAACAACCAGCATTGGGTTTAGATTGTTCTTACTTTCTTAGCTTCTTGCAGTGGGAATGTAGATTAAGTGATTTGCCACTTTTCTTCTTTTCTATCATAAGCATTTCATACTATAAATTTCCCTCCCAACATTACTTTAGCTGCATCCTATGTATTTTAATATGTTGCATTATCACTTTAATTAGGTTTTATCTATTTTCAAATATTTTTGAACTTCCTCTTAGACCCGTGGATTATTTCAAAATGTGTTGTTTAATTTCTATACATTTAGATATTTTCCTGTTGTCCTTCTGTTATCCAGTTTGATTCTGATATAGTGGGAGAACAGTCTGTATGATTTCACTTCTTTGAAATTTATTGAGGGCTGTTTTTTTGCCCAGGATATAGTGTATCTGCTAAATATTACCTGTGTGCTTGAAAAAATGGAGTATTCTGCTGTTGTTAGATGGAATAGTCTATATATGTCAATTAGATCCTGTTTGTTGAATGTGTTGTACAGATTTTCTACATACTTGATTATTCCCTATACTAGTTCTATCTGTTGTTGAAAGGGAGGTTTTGATGCACCCAGCTATAATTTTGAATTTGTCTGTTTATCTTTTCAGCTCTATTAATTTTGCTTCATATATTATGATTTTGTTTGATATATACACAAGTAGTATCATTTTGCTGGTTTAGTAATCATTTTGTCATTATGTAGTTTTCCTTTTTCTCTTTTGTAGTTTTGTTTGCTTTGAAGTGTACTTTGTCTAATATGCATATCACTCTTTCTGCTTGTTTTTGATGTTTTCATGGTATATCTTTTACCATCTTTTTACTTTCAACCCACCTGTGTTACTGAATTTGGTGTCAGTTTCTTAGAAATAACATACAGTTAGGTCATGTTTTTTAGCTATTCTCCCAATCTGTCTTTTCGTCAGTTTATTTAGACCATGTACATTTAAGGTAATTACTGATATTTTAGAGCTTAAGTATTCCTTTTTATTATTTTTTTCTGTTTGTTTTTACTAGTTTTTGCTTTCTCTTTCCTGCCTTCCTGTGGGTTACTTGAATATTTCTTAGAATTTCATCTTGATTTATTTATAGAATTTTCAATATGTATTTTTAGTTTTTATAGCAATTTATGTGGATATTGGAGTATGTATGTATTAGAGGGTGCATGTATGTGATATCTACTGGTATTAACATTTTATCACTTCTAGTGAAATATAAAACCATACCTCCATTTATTGTTCCATTTATCATTCCATTTACTCTCTCCATTTTTAAATACCATTGTCTTGAGTATCAGATCATATTATAATTTTCATTTCATATAATATCATATACGATTTATAAAATGTATAGTCTATTTATGTAAGTATATAAGTCTATTTGTATAAGTATATTTTTGCTCTTCCCATTTTTCTTTCTTCCTGATTCTCTAATATTCCTTCTTTTATAATTTCCTTTTTGTTTGAAACAATTCCTTTAGCCATTCTATAAGGGTAGATTTACTAATGAGAAATCCTTTTAGTTTTCCTTTATCTGAGAATATTTGTATTTCCTTTTATTCCTGAAGGATACTTTCACCGATATAGAATTTGAAATTGAAAGTTCTTTTCTGGGCACCTGGGTGGCTCAGTGGGTTAAGCCACTGCCTTCGGCTCGGGTCATGATCTCAGGGTCCTGGGATCGAGTCCCGCATTGGGCTCTCTGCTCAGCAGGGAGCCTGCTGCCTCTCTGCCTACTTGTGATCTCTCTCTGTCAAATAAATAAATAAAATCTTTAAAAAAAAAAAGAAAGTTCTTTTCTTATATAATGTGGAAAATGTCTGCCACTTCCCTCTGGATTTTATAGTTTTTTCTTTGAATTTTAATTGATTTTAACTGGTGGTCCTATATAGGTAAATTTTTGTTTCTTTTTGTTTATTTTCAAGAGACTTTTTTTGTCTCTAGTTTCTAGAAGTTTAAACATGATGTATCTTTGTGTAAATATATTTTAATTCATCCTACTTGAATATTACTGAATTTCCTAAATCTATAGCTTGATGTCTTATGCCAAAATGGGAAAATTTTCAGCTATTATTTTTTCTTACACTCTTTCAGCCCATTATTTTTCTTTTCCTTTTCTGTGACTCTGATAATAACAGTATTGAATATTTTGTCATTATCTCACAAGTTTCTGAGATTCTGTTCATTTTTCTATTTTCATATTAGGTGAATTCTATTGCTCTGACCTCATGTTCGCTGCTTTTATTCCATGTCACTCAACTTTACTATTAAACTGCCCCCAAAAGGTTTGTAAAAAATTTATTACATTTATTAGTTTTATATCTATATTTGGTAATTTTTAACTTTTGGATCTTGGCTGAGAGTTTTGCATTTTTTGAAAAAGAAAGTATAATTGATTGTTGAAGATTTTTTAAGGTTGCTTTAACATCTTTCTCTGATAACTCAAACGTCTGACTCATCCTCGTGTTGGTGTTAGCTGTCTGTCTTTTCTCATTTAAGTTGTGATTTCTTGCTTCTTGGAATTATGGGCGTTTTTTTTTATACTGTGCTGTACATTTTGTTATTATGTTCAGAAATTCAGAATACTACTTAAATCTTTATATGTTAGTAGGTACTCCTCCTCTTTCGATTTGGCATACAGGTATTGGTCAACTTTTGTGGTCTTCAGTTCTAATGGCAGTTTAATTTTCAGAGATTTTACAGTTGTTTGATCTGCTCAGTTTATCTAGTACCACGAAAACTCCCATTGGTCTTTGCGGCTGCTGCCGCCTGAGAAGATGGGATTTCCTAAGGTTGGCCTGTTCAGTTTCTCTTGATGGGAGAGGAAAATCAGTCTCAAGCTTATGGAGCTAAAGAGGCTTCCCAGTTTGGACTGTTGTTTGTGGCATAATCTTTGTTGGTATTGCCTGGCTGACCTAATGAAGTTTTAAAGTCTTTGAAAGTTATTTCATTCATCCCTTAATTAATTAATTGATTTGTTCAGCAAAGAAATACTTATGAGGCATTCACTTTAAATTTGTCTCTGGAATATTTGTAGCTCTCCAGTTGTTGACAGATAAGAACTTTTATGTATTGAAGTGGTTGTAAGAATATAAGACCTGAATTGACTTTAATCAGAATTTAATTTAGCTAAAACTCAGGGTTAAAAGGTCTTACTTTATTTTTTAGAGATGTAGCTAAGTGGGAAGTGTAGCAAGGAGACACTTAAATGTAACAAGGAAACTCAATTGTATATTTTGGACTCCTTTATAGTATCTAAGTATTGATTCCTCTTTCAATGCATATTATTGTGGTAAATCCTACTCAGGTTTTAAGATTATATTCAGCCTTTTCCAATTCCTGTTAGGTTGGATTTGTTGTCTTACAGTGCATTTGGTACTATTGCAAAAATGGCCCCATTTGTTCACTCCTCCCTGCATCTACAACTTTTGCATCATTACTTAGCTTATCCTTCTTCAAGAGGTGGAACCCACTATAATTATCCCTTAAATCTGAGCTGGCCTCGTGACGTGCCATGGTCAACAGGATACAGTGGGCCGGTTTAAAGCTTAGACCTCAGGAGCCCTTATGTACTTCCTGTTCTTTTCTTTCTCTGCCCTTTCCATGAGAACTATCTTGGGGATAGCTGCTAGGAGATGACTGAATACAGGGAGCGGAGCTAAGTGGTTCCCACTAAGACTTTCATAAGCCATAAACAGCTGGCTTGAAGTTGACTTTTTGTTCATGTCTTTCTTTAGATAGGAGCTTTTAGAGAGTTAGGTTGTTCATTTTAGTTATCCTTTGAGTCTGGCAAAGTGTTACGTTCATGATTAGTAGTTAGCAACATGCTGATAAAAAGGATAAATAAATGATCAATGGTGATGAGATGAAGACCAAAAGGAGGCAAAAACAAATCGGTTTTTGCACAATTACAATTTATTGCCCATATAAGACTAGTTTTTATTAGCCAAAAGTAATATTAAAATATGTGATTAAACTGTGGGACTATTTAAAATAAATGAAAGTTGGGACACTTGGGTGGCTCAGTCAGTTGAGCGTCTGCCTTCAGCTCAGGTCATGATCTCAGTGTCCTGGAACCAAGCCTTGCATGGGGCTCCCTGCTCAGTGAACACCTGCTTCCTCCTCTTCCTCTGCCCCTCCCCCCCACTTTTCCTCTTTATCTTGCTCTATCTCAAATAAATAAATAAAATCTTTAAAATAAATAAAAGTTTTTCAACTAGATTGAATTAGTATATGGTTCTTCTTTGGAAAGACTTAATTAGGATTAAGGAAAGACTGACTACCTCTTGTTCCTCCAAAGAATGCTGTAGTCATTAATATAGGTAATATCCTTGTAAATAGCAAACATTATTACTCAAAGTGCACAGCCAAGCAAGGTATTTAAGCACAAAAAAATTCTTAATAATACAAACTATTTAGAAAGCAGGGCTTCTGATGCTTTGCTATGATATGAAAAAAGACAAAGATGGTGTCACTTTTCTTAGAAAATTGTCACTGGACACTCACTCTACTCTATTTTTGTTATGACAGGACTTAATTTCCTACTGACATTTTTATCAGAGATAGTTCTGGATCATTCCACGAGTAGAGGATTATAATTTGGTGGGTGGCTGCAGAGGCCTTTTTACTGCAGTGAAAGAGAAAGGGTAACAGGGAGTCATACTAATAAAGGGTTTAGGAGTAACCAAGAGATAGAAAAACTAGAGAGCAAATCTCTTTTTCATCATATCTCCTTTCCACGTATTCCATGACCTCCATACCTATTGTGTTCTCTGAAATGTAGTGCTACACGTGTAATTAAGAATGGGTTCTATGTATGCTCTCTACTTGCAAGTATGTGGTTGCTACCATGGCAACAGCAAAGGAACCAACAGAAGAGGCACTCTCTGATTAATGTAATTACACAGCAAGTTGTATTATACCCTTAAACACCATTTATTTCTGCATGAAGATGACATTAAAATGGGTATTATGTTTAGCAAGTTAACATTCCTCCATTCTTTAGGATCATGTGATTTTTATGTCATGATTAAGATAATGTTTATCTTGTTCATTCAAGATCATAGCCTAGGAATAGCTATGTTGTATTTTAATTCAATTCAATTCCTCAGAATAATTGTTGGGTGCCAACTATGAACAGGATCTATTTAGGCCTGCAAATGTTACAACCATGTGTGTGGTATGATAACTGCTCTTGAAAATCTTATAGTCTAATAGACCTAGATTATGACCAAACAAGTATGATTTTGTAAAGTCCAGAATGGTGTAATAGACTGCAAGAACACTATTAATCTTTGTGAGTTATCAGGGCATATTGTATTAAGTAGGGTCTTTGCTAGAAACAGATAGCATTCAGGTTGGATAATCTGAAAAGAGTTTAATAAAGATACTATTGGTAAGTTGTAGACAGGGTATAGGGAAATCAAAAGGTTAGTAGAATATCTCAGGAGATGGTCACAATAAAGTGCTATCATCACTGAAGGGATAAGGAAAAGAACAGTAACCTGGAGAGAAAGATGAATTGAGAGAAATTGTGATTTCTAGCTGAGGATATGGCCAACCATAGTGACCTTCCTTGGAGTCAAAGAAATAAATATCCAGGCCTTTCTCTTTTACTGACCTCTGATCTTCTGCTGGTGCTCTTCCCATTGTCCGAACCTAACAAGAGGCCAGAGGGTGAGGAAACCCATTGATATAATTTACATAGGTCAGTATCCCAGGATACAAAGAATGTGGAGAATAGTGGGGAGTGAATTGTGGGAAGCAATTGGGGAAGGGAAATGGAAGTGATCCTGAACATATATACATATATATGCATACTCACTAAAGGCACACACACACACACCCATACACACATACCTCAGGTACATGTCTATATAGTTATATCTGCATTTAGTGTCTGTATTTTCTCATTTTTTTTCTGAGCATGTCTCTGCATGTTTTAATATTTGTAGAAAACCAGACCAATGAGGTCTGAGGCCATTTATGTCTCCAGCACCGTGTAGTAGAGGCTGAATTATCTTTTGAGTGAAGATGACATTATAATAAATATGACCCCATGCATCAGTTTTCTCTCCAAATGGCATATGGACTGAATTACTTACATATTAGGTGGTCATCACCAGACATTTCTAGACCACATCACCACAGGAGTATGCTACTATGGGAAGAAATCTGAAATAGAAGTTAGGAGATAATTATGAAGGGAATTGTATTTCTGGTGTAGCAATTTACTTTTTCCTGGGTTGGCATGAAACCTAGAAGCTCCTGGTTTGAAAGCCATTCATGCATTCCTTCCTCTGACTCTAGGAAAGTGACTACGGCTGAGTTTTCATTGTATTTTTGTGATTTCTCACATCTTTGTAAGTATAACTGTATATAGAGAAGTATTTTTTCAGAAGTGCCCTCCAGAAAATGAAGTCTTTATTTTATTATATTTAATTGTGTTGAAATTATTGGCAAGTATATGGGGCAATCAGAAGATGGTCAGTGTGAGTATGTACGGAATAGATATTTAAAGAATGGAACATTTTAAAATTGTATTTTAGATCTTTAATTTTTTATATTTTTATTTATTTATTTTAAAGATTTATTTATTTTAGGGGGGCAGGAGAGAGGGCAGAGGGAAAGGGAGAGAGAATCTCAAGCAGACTCCCCACTGAGCCCAGAGCACAACATGGGGTAAGATTTCACAGCCCTGAGATCATGACCTGGGCCAAAATCAAGAGTCAGATGCTGAACTGGCTGTGCCACCCAGGTGCCCCCTTTTTCTTTTTAAGTAGACTCCACACCCAGTGTGTAGCTCAATTTGGGGCTTGAGTTCACAATCCTAAGATCAAGACCTGAGCTAAAATCAACTCAGTCACTTAACCAACTGTGCCACCTAGGCACCCCATCCTGTTTCTTTTACATATGCATACCTATACAGCACAGTCAGGACTTAGTAAATCTCTCATTGATTGATTGATTAGGACCTTAGGTCAAAGTAATGGTAGTCCTTTATTTTCATCTCTTTTCTACCATTATCCTTCACTCTTCTTCCTTCACTTCCAGATAAAGTAGAAATCAGTAAACCTGTATCTTATACTTTGGAAGTCTTCAAGTCCTCCAAATAAAGCTTGCCTTCTCAATGGAAGTGATCATCACTTCCAAGGAGGTACATACTTGTTCTTGTTGGGGTAAAAAAAAACTTACATCCTATAATGATTTGTGGCCTTGCAAAAGGTCAAACAGTACATAAACAGCTATACAGTGATTCTGTGGTATTAAAATTTCATGGTGTGAGGAGATTATTTAGAAAAATATGTCCAAAAAGTCTGTATAGGTGAGCAGTGGTAGTAAAAAAAAAAAAAAAAAGGCTCTTTAAAGGACTACAAAGTCCTTGCCACCTAACATCTGGGCTTTGCCTCCATGTACAAACAGACTGCTGTGAGGAGTTTCAGTGGTAGATTGGCAGAGTGAATCAGTCAGGAGGGCTGGCTCCTTGGTTAGCCATTAAATACTCCCTGGGTAGGATCACATTAACAGCCAAATGCTCTGTTTGAGGAGTATTTGAAGAGTTAGCACTCTTCAGAGAAGACTGAAGTATTTATTACAATGAACAGGACTTCAAGGGATAGCTGGGCATTTATATATGGAGACCCCTTATTCCATTCTATAAAAGGAAATGGGAATCAATAGATACTAATGGAAGTCTTACAGTAGTGGAAGAGCCAACTGGTGAATGAGTTATTCAAAATGTTACTTACCCAGAGATGCCTCAAGAAATGGAAGAGAGAGACAAAAGCTTAGAAGTAAATTAGCCCACACATCATGACTTAGTTGAATATGTTTAGTCCAAAAGTCATGAATGCAGCAGAAATAATGTATATAGATGGTATTTGTAATCATTTCTATAGAAAAAGAAGGAAAAAGGAAAAAATTCCAATGGAATATTTATTTGATTATTCAGGTAACTCTGTGATCTAGAGTTAAGTGAACATTTCTGTCATATTATGACTTTTTGTATTCAGGACTAAACCAGTTGTGTTGATTTGAACAATGCATTAAATTCAAGTTATAATTACTTCATATGCAGGGAAACTTTGGGAAAAGTAAAAAGAAATTAAAGATTAAGTTATAAATGTATTTAAGTTTCTCAAAATATGTTAGTATGACTCATAACTTCACATTAATCTCCTACAACAGATTATTTCACTTCATACATCTCCCATATGTTATTGGTAAATATCTTTGACCTACTGGAGCCAGTATAACTCTGGTATGCTGAATTTTCAGAAAACAAGTAGTATGTCATAACTATAGACGATTGCATTCACAATACACTATTTATTATATAGTTTACTTAAATTATTGTATTCATAGTGCACTACATGTTGTATTAATCTTGCCTTTCATATTGTGATGTAAAGAGATCTTCTCATTAACATCAGAGCAGAGTACAAAAACATCCAACAATGAGGCAGGGTCTAGGCTGAGTTTTTTTTTTTTTTTTTTAAGATTTTATTTGTCAGAGAGCGCGCACAAGCAGGCAGAGTGGCATGCAGAGGAAGAGAGAGAAGCAGGCTCCCCACTGAGCAAGGACCTCGATGTGGGACTCAATCCCAGGACCCTAGGATCATGACCTGAGCCAAACGTAGTGGCTTAGCCAACTGAGCCACCAGGCATCCCTAGGCTGAATGCTTTATATGTTCCCCTTTTTATCCCATATCCTTATATCACTCTGCCTGCTACTGACCTCTGCGGACTATCTCAGTAGGCTCCCTTGTCCTTTGGCTCCCCATTTGGTCAGTAAGAAGCACCTGCATGAAATAGGAAGGTGGGAATAATAGGAGAGGCTGTTTATCCCCTGGTTGTCCTCTCTTTCTGGTCATCAGGAGTTCACTGCTTCCTTTTAACTGAAGGCTGAGCTGAACCCATTTGGATACTCTCCCCAGCTTATGCAAGGCTCCAGCTTAGAATACTATTATATGCTATTCAAGGTAAATTGAGGTGCCCAGGGCGCCTGGGTGACTCAGTGGGTTAAGCCGCTGCCTTCGGCTCAGGTCATGATCTCAGGGTCCTGAGATCGAGGCCCGCATCGGGCTCTCTGCTCAGCAGGGAGCCTGCTTCCCTCTCTCTCTCTGCCTGCCTCTCTCTCTACTTGTGATCTCTCTCTGTCAAATAAATAAATAAAATCTTAAAAAAAAATTGAGGTGCCCATTTACTGTGAAGAAGGGATGTTGGTATTGCAAACATTTTACCTTCAATTTGAAATAATCAGAGTAAACAATGGACATTTTGGAAGGTACTAACAAAACACTAGATCCCAGAGAGTTTTGCTTTTATTACTAAAAAAGGTAACAAAATTAATTTCCCATGGAGACTGTACAATTTTTATTACTTCTTTTAAGCCAAAACTAATAATTTAGAATCATTCAGAATAGCCTTAAAAATGTCTCCAACTTGTTGAGAACTTATATAGCAATCTTCATGTCTACCTGTGAGTGGGTGAGTTTTCAAATATAGAAAATTCAGGTAAAAGCTTATTTGCATACATAGATAGCTCTAAAGCTAACAGACTAGTACTAATTCAGGTTTGCTGTGTTATCTTGAAAAGTATACATGAAACTACCACTGACCGTGCCTGCCACTTAGAAATACTAAGCAATAAATTTCAGAGCAAAGGAAACTTAGAAAATTGTCATCACTTCACATTTAGAAATCCTTTAACAACTCAGCTTTGTTCCATAGAGAACTGGGAACACTGGATTATCTCTTTATGCCTCTTTTTGTGTATATGTGTGTAATCTGATTCATCTGAAACTACTGGCTGAATACATTCAGAAAGTCAACATTGTTGCTCTTCTTTTTTTGCAAAGGAAAATAAAATGTACATTTTTGTCTGTAGTGAGGATTGTACTTTGTTGACATCCTCTAAACATCTTACTACAGAAACCTTTAAAAAGGTCCTAGGCACAGACAAAGGCAGATGTATCAGACAGATGTACCTCTTACTTACACTGGAATTCCTCTAGGGTCATATATCTCTACATAAGGCAGATGGCCTAATAATTACTTCTGAAGAGATCATGAAGACCAGCTATTCAAGGTCAGTAGGGGTGCTATAAATTTCCATATTGATTAATACAGTCCATACTAGAAATATGGACAGAGGGAGTGATTGTCCTTATTTGGTCCCCCACCCCCAGCTGGGCCTAGCTTACTGTGGACACTTGATGAATATTAATTGAAGTAGAAATTAATTGGAGTAGTGAACTCCCAATGAGGGAGAAGGGCAAGGACAGAGGGCATGTTATTAATCGACATGCGATGGGTTTTCCTTTTTCCCTCAAACCCTAGAAGAAACATAGATTCAAGATCTGGTCGTTTTCCCCTACTGGCAGCTCCATCTGGCATCCACATAAAGAAGTATGTCATGCAACCTTGTGTTTTGTAGTGTTACAGGATCTGGCACTGGGTTTCCATGGGGGTTAGTCAGTGGAGAAGCCCTGCAAGTGGACTCCTGCAGCTAGAGTGGCAAAGAGCCTTTGCTAATCTTTTTTGTCTCTATGGGTTTAGTCCTTGGAATTATGGGACCAAGCCACAACTCTGCATGCAAAAGCCATAATAATGATAATTTCATCTTAGGCTGTTTGTAGATCTCTGGCTCCCCTGTGGAGTAAGAGAGTTAGGGGAAAGACAGGTTACATAACAGGGAGAAGTAAATACAGATTGGCTAGCTGCTTAGTGTCTGGGGTTTTCATTGGTACAAATAGAAAAATATTTATTCTGTGAAGAAAAGCAAGGGGGGCGTTTTTATTTATATCATTTTGGCAGTTTGTGCTGAGGTCTTTTCTAACACTCAGACTATTATACTGCCAGTTTTTTCTCCCAAGGGCAAAAAGTGTCATATACACACTCTTTCCCTCTCCCTATCACCTGCCCCCACTCACAAGTACTTCGGTATATTTTGTGATATATAGGTTTCCATAGGGTTTTTATTTTATAATTGATTTTTTTGGTCTTATTGTTTTGTATTTCACATGATAACATTTTGGAAAATTCTTAAGCATGTTTTATAGCATTTATTAATGAATTATATATCCCAGCTGACCCTGACTGAATATGTTGAAACACAGAATCACTTAACTGCAAATTTTGTGGTGATTCCACTAAGTCATTTAATGCTTCCACCCCACCCTCATCCTGAGCTGTTATCACACAATAATGAAACAAAATTTGACACATCAAAGGTACAGAAAATCTTAATTTAAGTACTATTACCCAGGTTTATTAATAGTAAATATATACACTTGATAATGTTCTTAAAAGTTAAAAGAAAAGAAAGATAGAAATATTTTAATTCATTCAGTCACCTGGATCATTCAATTGAAAAAGCTCTGTCCTGGAGGTGACAAAGAACTTTCAGACCACAAGATAGTCAGAAAGGACCCTGAAATCTCAGTGATTTACCAAGTTGTCCTAAGAACACTCAGATTAATCTTAGTGGTTGGCTTATAGACAGGGGGAATATGGTTCCTGGATAACTTGAGACTTAATTTCATGTTGAGGCAATTTACATTTTTTTAAAAAAGATTTTATTCATTTATTTGAGAGAGATAAAGAAAACAGGAGTGGGGTGGGGAGCACCAAAGGCAGAGAGAAAAGCAAACCCCCCACTGAGCAGGGAGCCGGATGTTGGGGCTCAACCCCAAGACCTCGAGATCATGACCTGAGCCGAGACAGACACTTAACCAACTAAGCCACCCAGGTACACCAATGTTGAGACAATTTACTTTGAAAGAATCAGAACTGAAGCGAGGTGAGCCTGTTCTCAAGCATCAGATACTTTAATAGTTCCTCTTCACCTCTTTCAGCTATATGGGGCATAATTTTAAAAAGGAGTTCTATGAAAAATAAACAAGCAAAGAATCTCAACTCTGCTTGTCTCCCCTGATTTGAAATCAAGCACAGCCACACCAGGACAATGCTCCCAGTCTTTTTTTTTCCACTGTGGATGGCTGTGCAGTATGTAATAATTTAGTTCTGAATAGAACATAATTGTTTAGCTTTCATTGGAAATCAATTTGCTTCCTGCTTTGGAATAATATTAAGTTGTGTTTTCCCTGTCTGTGCCTGTGAGTATAGACCAACAAAGGATTTAGTGGAAGAGCTTTTGGAGACTTTATTTAAATAGATCTTATATATGTTGGCTTATATAAAAGCTTATATAAAACAATAAATTAACATAATTGCCAATGCTGTACATCTCTAATCGTTAAGGATGGAGATGCATAGACAGATATAATGCATATCTCCACACAGCTATTTCTGACTCAAATATGTTCCAAACTGAGCTCATTACCCCACCTTTCTCCAAGCAAACCTATAGTCATCCAGCTAGTTAATCTGAATATCAAGAATTAGTTCAAGATCCTTTCTTTCACTTACTGATTATACTGAGATTTCTAGATATTTTCCAAACTTCATTCTTTTTTTTTTCCCTAAGTATGGAGCTATACTATATTTTCCAGCATCCACTACAGTAAGATGTGGCCATGATATACTAGTGAATAGAATGTGTGTGGAAGTGTTATGAGCGATTTCCTGAACAAAGCTATTAAAATGAATGTGTTGTGTTCCCCCTTCACACTCTATTTTCCTTTGTGCTATCATGAAGTTTTACTGGATAGTGGAACCATAAGATTGCAGGAGCCCAGATTCCAGAATCCCCAAATGAAGAAGATGCTCCAGCTGTCAAGGAACATCTTCCTTGGACAGTAATATAAGCAAGAAATGGACCTTTTTGTTGTTTGAACCATTATATATATTCAGGTCCATCATTTACAGTTTAGCCTACCTAATGTATGCATTACTCTTCCAAAGTTAGTCATTTCTGTCTTATAGAGAACTCTCAAATTGTTCCCATCACCCTCAGCACAGCTACTCTTTCTTTTATCCAGGTTCTCACTCTCCTTAGGCTAAGGCTCTGCAGTAGTCCCAAATTAGCTTTTTAGACTGCCTTTGGTCTTATTTCCCTCTAAAGCATTATCCAAAACTATGCTAATAATTGTCTTTCCACAATATTAAATGGGAATCAATTTTGAGCTTGAAAACTATTCAGTAATCCTCATCATCTATATTAAAAATTTGATACCCTTGGAACAGCACTGACGGCTCTTTGTAGTCTGTTCCCTACCATTTCTTCTGGTCATACCTCTTGCCTAAACACCACTATGTAGCCTGGGATCTAACCACCACCCTGTACCCTGGAATCTACCTTCACTGATCTGCTCGGTTCCAGAAAGATGCTCATGCTGTACTTCTCCCCCAAAATGCCCCTTTTCACTCTGCTTGATCTTTTTTTTTTTTTTTGGGCACCTGGGTGGCTCAGTGGGTTGAGCCGCTGCCTTCGGCTCGGGTCATGATCTCGGGGTCCTGGGGTCGAGTCCCGCATCGGGTTCTCTGCTCCGCGGGGAGCCTGCTTCCTCCTCTCTCTCTCTCTGCCTGCCTCTCTGCCTACTTGTGATCTCTCTGTGTCAAATGAATAAATAAAATCTTAAAAAAAAAAGATTTTTAAAAAAGATATTGTTTATTTATTTCACAGACAGAGATCACAAGTAGGCAGGGTGGGGGCGGGCAGGGAGCAGGTTCTCTGCAGAACAGAGAACCTTGACTTGGGGCTCGATCCCAGGACACTGAGATCACGGCCTGAGCTGAAGGCAGAGGCTTAACCTGCTGAGCCACCCAGGTGCCCCTTTAAAGATTTTTTAAGTTTTATTTATTCTTACAGACAGAAATCATAAGTAGGCAGAGAGGCAGGCAGAGAGAGGGGGGGAAGCAGGATCCCTGCTGAGCAGAGAGCCCAATTTGGGTCTTGATCCCAGGACTCTGGGATCATGACCTGAGCTGAAGGCAGAGGCTTTAACCCACTGAGCCACCCAGGCGCCCCTCTGCTTGATCTTTTAGTTAGAAGGGACAGCTCATAGAGTATCTCATGGCTTCTACTCCCAAGGAAGAAAGGAATTGCTATCATTAAGATATATAAACATCCCTTGGTAGTTCTTTTTGAGCTCCTTCAAACTGAAACTCCATTCACATAAAATGATTAGTGAGTAAGGAGACCTATATTAAGGGTTTCAAAGAGACTGTTAAGAGAGGGATTTTAGTTTACAACACATTGTGGATATTTAAGTAACTCTCCATTCAGCACTTTGATTCTTTCAAAAATCTTTCTTCAGACATTCCAACAGTCAAGGGCCTTATCTCCTTGATCTTTGCTCCAGGAAATTCTCAAATTTATCCTTACTTAATATGCAGTGACTTTTCTCATTTCTGATGAAACTTGAGCAATCTTAGAATTACTTCTACCTCACAGTAAGCTTAGCAAAGCCCTTTTTAAAATTAATTATTTTTATTAACATATAATGTATTATTAGCTCCAGGGGTACAGGTGTGTGAATCGCCAGGTTTATACACTTCACAGCACTCACCATAGCACATACCCTCCCCAATGTCCATAACCCAACCACCCTCTCCATACCCCCTCCCCCCAGCAACCCTCAGTTTGTTTTGTGAGATTAAGAGTCTCTTATGGTTTGTCTCCCTCCTGATCCCATCTTGTTTCATTTATTCTTTTCCTACCCCCCCAAACCCCCCACATTGCATCTCTACTTCCTCGTATCAGGGAGATCATTTGATAGTTGTCTTTCTCCAATTCACTTATTTCACTAAGCATAATACCCCCTAGTTCCATCCATGTCATCGCAAATGGCAAGATTTCATTTCTTTTGATGGCTGCATAGTATTCCATTATATATATATATATATATATATATATATATATATATATATATATGAATGGATAAAGAAGATGTGAGATCTTCTTTATCTCTATCTCACATCTTCTTTATCCATTCATCTGTGAATGGACATCTATGTTCTTTCCTTAGTTTGGCTATTGTGGATATTGCTGCTATAAACATTTGGGTGCACGTGCCCCTTCTGTAATTCTCCTTTTTGATGGGATCTTTGTACTTGGGATCAAGGTAATGTTGGCCTCATAAAATGAGTTTGGAAGTTTTCCTTCCATTTCTATTTTTTGGGAGCAGTTTCAGGAAAATATATATTAATTCTTCTTTAAATGTTTGGTAGAATTCTACTGGGAATCCTTCTGGCCTTGGGCTCTTGTTGGGAGACTTTTGATGAATGCTTCAATCCCCTTACTGGTTATGGGTCTGTTCAGGATTTCTATTTCTTTCTGGTTCAGTTTTAGTAGTTTATATGTCTCTAGGAATGCATCCATTTCTTCCAGATTGTCAAATTTGCTTGTGTATTGTTGCTTATAATATGTTCTGATAATTGTTTATATTTCTTTGGTGTTGGTTGTGATCTCTCCTCTTTCATTCATAATTTTATTAATTTGAGTACTTTCTCTTTTCTTTTTGATAAGTCTGGCCAGGGGGTTTTCAGTCTCATTAATTCTTTCAAAGAAGCAGCTCCTAGTTTCTTTGATTTGTTCTAATGTTCTTTTGGTTTCTATTTCATCCATTTCTGCTCTAATCTTTGTTATTTCTCTCCTCCCACTGGATTTAGGCTTTCTTTGCTGTTCTTTATCCAGCTTCTTTACGTTTAGGTTTAGATTGTGTACTTGAGATCTTTCTTATTTCTTTTTTTTATACTTTATTTATTTATTTGACAGAGAGAGAGAGAGAGATCACAAGTAGGCAGAGAGGCAGAGAGGGAGGGGGGAAGCAGGCTCCCTGCTGAGCGGAGAGCCCCATGCAGGGCTCGATCCCAGGACCCTGAGATCATGACCCAAGCCCACTGAGTCACCCAGGTGCCCCGAGACCTTTCTTGTTTCTTAAGAAATGCTTGTATAGCTATATACTTTTGTCTCAGGACCGCCTTTGCTATGTCCCACAGATTTGGAACAGTTGTATTTTCATGTTCATTTATTTCCATGAATTTTTTCAATTGTTCTTTAATTTCCTGGTTGACCCATTCATTCTTTAGTAGATGCTCTTTAGCCTCCATGTATTTGAGTTCTTTCCAACTTTCCTCTTGTGATTGAGTTCTAGCTTCAGAGCACTGTGGTCTGAAAATATGTGGGAATGATCTCAATCTTTTGGTACCAGTTGAGACCTGATTTGTGACCCAGGATGTGATCTATTCTGGAGAATGTTCCATGTGCACTAGAGAAGAATGTGTATTCCGTTGCTTTGAGATGGAATGTTCTGAATGTATCTGTGATGTCCATGTGGTCCAATGTGTCATTTAAGGCCTTTATTTCCTTGTTGATATTTTTGCTTGGATGATCTGTCTATTTTAGTGAGAGGAGAGTTAACGTCCCCTACTATTATTGTATTATTATCGATGTGTTTCTTTGATTTTTTTATTAATTGGTTTATATAGTTGGCTGCTCCCACGTTAGGGACATAGATGTTTAAAATGGTTAGATCTTCTTGTTGGACAGACCCTTTAAGTATGATATAGTGTCCTTCCTCATCTCTTATAGTCTTTGGCTTAAAATCTAGTTTATCTGGCATAAGGATTGCCAGCCCAGCTTTCTTTTGATGTCCATTAGCATGGTAAATTGTTTTCCACCCCTCACTTTAAATATAGAGGTGTCTTTCAGTCTATAATAAGTTCCTTGTAGACAGCATATTGATGGATCTTATTTTTTTTTATCCATTCTGATACCCTATGTCCTTTTGTTAGGGCATTTAGCCCATTTACATTCAGGGTAACTATTGAAAGATATGAATTTAGTGCCATTGTATTACCTCTAAAGTGATTGTTACTGTATATTGTCTCTGTTCCTTTCTGGTCTACTACTTTTAGGCCCTCTCTTTGCTTAGATGACCCCTTTCAATATTTCCTGTCAAGCTGGTTTGGTGTTTGCAAATACCTTTATTTTTTGTTTGTCCTGGAAGCTTTTTATCTCTCCGTCTATTTTCAATGATAGCCTAGCTGGATATACTGTTCTTTAAAAAAAAAAAAAAAGATTTTATTTATTTATTTGACAGAGAGAGAGATCACAAGTAGGCAGAGAGGCAGGCAGAGAGAGGAGGGAAGCAGCGTCTCCACTGAGCAGAGAGCCTGATGCGGGGCTCAATCCCAGGACCCTGAGATCAGGACCTGAGCCAAAGGCAGAGGTTTAACCCACTGAGCCACCCAGGCACCCCTGGATATAGTTTTCTTGGCTGCATATTTTTCTCATTTAGTGCTCTGAATATATCATACCAGTTCTCTCTGGCCTGACAGGTCTCTGTGGATAAGTCTGCTGCCAATCTAATATTTCTACCATTGAATGTTACACACTTCTTGTCCCAAGCTGCTTTCAGGGTTTTCTTTTTGTCACTAGAACTTGTAAGTTTTACTACTAGATGATGGGGTGTGTGCCTATTTTTATTGATTTTGAGGGGGTTTCTCTGTGCCTCCTGGATTTTGATGCTTATTCCCTTTGCCATATTAGAGAAATTCTCTACTATAATTCGCTCCAGTATACCTTCTATCTCCCTCTCTCTTTCTTCTTCTTCTGGAATCCCAAATATTCTAATATTGTTTCATCTTATGTTATCAGTTATTTCTCAAATTCTCCCCTCGTGGTCCAGTAGTTGTTTGTCTCTCTTTTGCTCAGCTTCTTCATTCTCGATCATTTGGTCTTCTGTATCACCAATTCTCTCTTCTGCCTCATTTATCCTAGCAGTAAGAGCTTCCATTTTTTATTGAACCTCATTAATAGATTTTTTTATTTCAACTTGGTTTGATTTTAGTTCTTTTATTTCTCCAGAAAGCGATTTTATTTCTCCAGAAGAAGTTTCTCTAGTATCTTCCATGCCTTTTTCAAGCCCAGCTAGCACCTTGAGAATCATCATTCTGAACTCCAGTTCTAACATGTTACCAATGTCTATATTGATTGGCTGTTGGTATTGCCTCTTGTGTTTTTTTTTCTCTTGTGGTGAGTTTTTCTCCCTTGTCATTTTATCCTGATAAGAATATATGAACAGGACAATAAAATACTAAAAGGGTGGCAAAAACCCCAGAAAAGTGTACACTAACCAAATCAGAAGAGACCCAAAACAGGGCAGAGAAACAAGGGGGGGGGAATAAAAATTTAAAAAGAAATACACACACACACACACACACACACACACACACACACACATTAGACTGGTGAATAGAAAAGAGCCACCCACTTGATTTTGGGTATATTCTGGTCTTTTAGAAGAAACTACCTCACAAAATTTTAAATAAAGAAAAACTTACATATATACAAAAATATGAGTAAACATGATGAAGGGATGGAATATGAGTGTAAAGATGAAAATTTTTAAAAATTCTAAAAAAAAGGAATTGCTAAGGTAAGTTGGTTGGAAAAAGGAAAAAAAGAGGAGAGAATGTGTTCAGGCTGGAGACTAGAACAAAGCCATTTGCTAGATTTAGGGTATATTTTGATCTATTAGAAGAAATTGTATCCCAAAATTTTAAAGAAAAAAGCCTATATGAATACAAAAAATAAGGTTAAATAAAATCAAGGGATACAATATGACTATAACAATGAAGGTTTAAAAAGATTTTTTTAGAAAGGTATTGTTAAGATAAACTAGTAAAAAAATGTTGAAAGAGGAAAGAGGAAAAGTTAAAAAAAATAGAATAAGAAAAAAATTAAAATAAAAAAATTAACTTTGGAAGACTAAAAGATCAGGGGCAAAAAGCCATGAATTTGATGCATTGCTTTTCCATAGCTCTGGAGTTCTGCTGTTCTCCTTGATCTGTGAGCTAGGTCTTGGCTGGACATTCTCGCTGATCTTCTGGGGGAGGGGCCTGTTGCAGTGATTCTCAAATTTCTTTGCCCAAGGTGGAAATCCACTGCCTTCACCAGAGGATAGGCTAAGTAATCTGCTCAGTTTGCTCTCCGGCACTTTCGTTCCCTAAACACTTTCCGTAGAGCTCTGGAGGATGGGAATGAAAATGCCAGCTTCCCAATCTCTGTCCCAGAGGAGCTGAGAGCTCAGGGTTCCCACTCCTCAGTGTGCCCTCAGAGAAAAGCTCTCAATCACTCTCATCTCTGTGGTCTCCAGCCATGCTCCGAGCTTACCTGGCCTGTGACTGAGCATTTCTATCTCTGGTGCACAGCCCCATTTGGAGTCTCCATACCCAGAAAATTCCTACCATGCTGATTCCTACCAGGATGCTCCTCCTCCTCCAGAGGAAGGTGAATCTCCCGGGATCTGCCCCTTGTAGTGTCCCTGCTCAAGGAGCAGTGGTCCGACTGTGCTGTGGATCATGGTTTAAGGTAACCCCGAGCTAAGAGCTCATTCCTTGGCTCTGTCTCTGTCTCTGTAGTCAGTTTCCCCACTCCGATAGCTGGGAGCTCTGCCACACTCAGACTCCCCCAATCTTTCTGTGACCCTGTGGGACCCAAGACCTCATTGTCCCTGTGAGGTCTCCACCCCCACTTAGCCTGTGGAGTGAAGTCCCTCAATGGAGCAGACTGTAAAAGTTCTGATTTTGTGCTCCACTTCTCCACTGCCTGGCATGAGCCAGCCCTCCCTCCATGGTCTATCTTCCTGTCATTTTAGATTCACTTCACACATCCTACCTTTCAGAAAGTGGTCAATTTTCTGTTCCTAGAATTGCTGCTCTTCTTGGCTTCAATCTCCTGTTGAGTCTGTAGGTGTTTGGAATGGTTTGATAACTACCTAGCTGAACTCCAGGTACCTGATGTCAATTCAGTCTGGTACTCCTCCGACATCTTGCTCCATTGGTAGCAAAGCTCTTTTTAATAAAACTGTTATTTTCCTACAAAGAAGTTCTAATAGCACCTGATAATGAGATAAAATGTTTTCTCACATAATTCATATGTGTTGTTCAAGTTCAGTGATGCAAACTGAGACATGTGCAGAGAATGGGACTTTAGTGGGAATAAGATGAAATAGAACAGCACTGGGACAAACCTTGTTGTTCTTCCTCTCAGGAGCATCGAGAGTAGCCCCATAAATTTCTCTCTCTTTTTTTCTTCCACTATTTCTATGACTTGTGTTGCTACTGTCTCCGATATTAGCAATTGCTAATATTTAATGAACACTTACAGCATACTAGGCATTCTTCTAAGACATTTATATCTTTTAATATTTATTTGTTGATTTTTTTCTCTTTCTTAACATTTATTCTTGGGGGGAACAGACAATATGGTGAATTAAATAAACTTAAAACTCTCCCACAATATAACAGTTGGAAAATCTGGATAAACTATTACAAACATCCTTAGTCATAGCTGAGATTGCAAGTAAGTAAAGGAAACCCTTTGGCCTTAAAAATGAAGGGGAAATGGATAACCAGAGTATCAGTGAGTGAATACTCTAAAGAGTATGCAAAATGAGGGTTTTAGAAGGTATGGTGGTGGCGGGATGGGTGAGCCTGGTGATGGGTATTAAGGAGGGCACATATTGCATGGAGCACTGGGTGTTAATCGCAAACAATGAATCTTGGAACACTACATCAAAAACTAATCACATACTCTATGGTGACTAACATAACATAATAAAAAAAATAGAGTGTATAGTATATAACCCTAAAGGATAACTTACATGATCTTCCAAATTTTTTCAGCAAGATTATGTCCCAGCCACTCACAGTAGTACCCTTTAGTGTTTTGCTCAGTAATGTACCCTTTAGTGTTTTTTAATTCCCTTTCTTGTCTCCCCTCTCTCTTACTGAGCATTCTGGAATCACTTCTCAAACTGCTCGCATTCAGATCCTTTACTTGGACTCTGTTTCTGATAGATCCCAAACTAAGACAGGCCTTCACCATCTGTTCATGTTCAGCATTTTGTGATAGCTTATACTTTAAATATCTTCTAATTTCTATTATATTAACCAGTCATTATCAAGGTGACCCTCACAAAAACAACAAATAGCTTGAAAGATTTTTGTGAAGAGTAATAAGAACTTAAGCACAAATGAACAAAAAGAAAATTAATTCTTAAGAATTAAATACCATGACCATCTAATCAGTTTTTCCTGAGAAAGTCAACCCCTAAATTTACTTGACAGACTATTTAAAACATATATTTGGGTATACACACTTCAGTGATGAAGGATGACTTAGGTATAATGTGTGCCTTGAGATCTAAGGATATTTGTGAATGTATATAATGTACATGGAGGTTTGGTAAGGGAAATGATGTTGGCATCCAGGCCACTTGTCTGCTACTTCGCTTCTGTACCCTGAAGTGAGCGCTGCCATTTATGGTATCCTAATCACAACTGAAGGTTGTTAGCTCTCTTATCCAAAGAAGTGGCCTTGGAGGACCATGGAAGGACACCAAAGATCATCCTACTTTTGAGAAATCAACAGCACAAAAGTGAATGAACAGAGTAAATAAGCCTATAGCAGAATCAAGAAATTCAGAGAAGATAAATTTTTAAAACTTCTAATGAGGTATCTTCAGAGACATTTGAGAAGAGGCTGTATATACAAAATAAAATTCACCTGCCAAGAGAAAAGAGTAGTCAGAGTACAAATAAGAGTGACATAGAGGTTCAAAATATTATTGTCAAAATGAAAAATTGAATAAAATAAGTAGACTGGAGTAAAATAATAAATCTTCTGTAACATAAAAGAGAAAGACAAAGAAAGTTCTTGGAAATGCTAGTTTTTGTTTTCCATATTTTTTCCCCTTCATACCTGCCTTATTTCCAGGAATTTAGTGTGGTTCAATCTTCTCAGTATTTTTCTTTTTCTTATAATTTTACTTTCTTTCAAAGTTTATCCCATAAACTACCTGAATCAAACCCACTGTTGGTAGTTTTGATAAATTGAGATTCCTTGGCTATATCCCAGAACTTTCAGTGGGAGGCCCAGTAATCTTTTTAAGTAAGCAGCAAGATTTTCAGGTAATTTTTGTATATCCAGCAATTTGAGAACCACTGATTTATAGCAAGGGAAATAATCAACAGAAAGGTCAACATAAAAACTGCTCATTTCAGTTAGAGATTATGATTAGGAGTGACACAAAGGTGGAAAGGAGAAACATTATGAAGATTTTCTTTTAGTTCCCCCTCTATGGTTTGAATTTGTATTCCCATATGTAAATGTTATATTTGCAATTTTAAAAAGTAAGGCAGGATAGAGTTTGCCAGTGTCCTTACTAAACCCCTTTATTTCATCCCTAGCTTACTAGGAGACATGAGGTGGACTTTAAGAGACCTGCTATATGTTCTTCATTCTTGACTAAGTCATCTTTGGAATCTGGGTGCTCCCTACTATGATAATATTTGTAACCCCTTAGGTATCTCTTAGTTCTGTCTGTAATGACTGGGATGGCATGCACATACAGTTCATTGCTAAAAATTAAAAATTGGGGCAGGGGGAGATAAAGTTACAAAATTGTCTTCAATATAAAATGAGTGTAGAGGCTGGGATAAAACAGTTTTGTACTTTTACCATAAAGTCTGAAGAGTCCACACAAATTTACCTTTGTATCTGTCACCGCTGCCTCTTTTCTCCCACTCCAAGTTCCCTCAGCTTTTCCACCTGACTGCCCTCCCACCATGTTTTTGTTTCAGTCCTCAAAAGTAACTTCAGAATTCTTCTAGTCCTGTGTATCTCTGGAGAAGGACTTTAATTTCTTTCTGTTCTTTAGAGCAAAACACAAGAAAAACACCTGTTTTTTCCATTTAATATTGACTTTATGTCATCTTCTGATTTCTGTGTCTTACCTCATTAATATGGTTTCTGCCTTCTTACTTCATTTTACAAAAGTTCCCATCCCATCAACTATTGTAACAGTAAGAGGTTCCATGTGTTGAGTGTGGATTCTCCACCAGACGATGTTCCAAATGCCAACCTTTACAGACATTATTGTTCTTAATCCTCACCTCAGACTTAAGAAGTAGAGGTGTTAGTTTCATTTTATAGATGAAATAACTGAGTCTCAGAAATTTTTAGTGACCTTCACTAAGCCACACAGCTAGAAGGTGGCAGAGTGATAATTGAAATCCAAGTCAGTCTGTCAACAGAACCCAAGTTTTTAATTTCAACATCATTCTTCCTCCCTAATTAGTTCTGATTAGGCAGCCATGTCCATAGTTATCCCCATCTTTTATCCTAACTCAGATTTTATCTTATAGAGATGTAGTGTTTCAAGACCAGCCTCATTCTGGAACTTGAAATGCCCGTGTGAAGGCATTAGACTTCCTTTATTAGAGTGAAAGAGTGAGCGTCCTTTTTTCCCTCCCCAAAATGGGGAGTTATAGAAATATGTTTTAGCAAATACTGCAAATTTCAAGAGATGTAGTTCTGGTGGGGTGGTTTGAGAAGGAATTTTGGATTTAGATAATCTTGAATTTAAATCCCACCTTCACCACTATTAGCTCTTGACCCTCAGCAAGTTGTATGGGCTACCTGAACTCCCTGTACCTCATGTGAAAAGAGAGACCATACTGTTATTTTTAATTTAAGGAACTCTTGTGAGGTAAAGTCCCATAAAACTCTCACATGATGCTTGCGAAATGGTAGTTGTTGCTTTTATTAGAATTATTATCTTTGTCATCATCATCACAGTTACCATTATTAATTCAGTAGCATTTTTTCTTGTTAACAGCTTTATTGAGATATAATTCACACACCATAGAATTAACCCATTTTTAATTACCTTTTTTGTACATTTTTAATTGCAGTTTTAATGTGAATCGTAAGAGAACCTCAGCATTGTGCATGATAAGAGAATGTGTCAGTATTTCAGGGTTCTACATTTTATCTGTAAAATGTGACTTTTTTTATCACAACAAAAGTAAAATGTTGCTTTGTACCTGGTGTCTTTTATTAAGAATTTACTCCCCCCATTTCTCACAGAGATAACAGTCGGGAGTCATTGTCACAATATAATAGAAATGTTAGCAACCAGATTCATGTAAGGACTAAGGCGTCCTCATGAATTGCATAAGACTCTGTACTGCTCATAGTACACTCCATCCTCTCTCTAGTTCGCTGAGTAGTGGAGGGGGAAAGCTTCAATAGTAGTTTCCGACAATAACTGGGAAGGCTTTTTTTCTTCTTTTAAATAACAATGGAATTGGCATAATTGGGAATGAAGATAAAAATTGGAACCAAGATAGAGAAGATGGAGTGTATGTAGAAGGGCTGTTAAAAATGTAAAACTTGGTTGCATTATTTGTGGAGGCTCAAACTTGTGAAGGTTCAATACCATAATTTTTCCCTTTGTTCTGCATTTTGATTCTGAAAAGAAAGCTGGCTTTGCCCATTTCTTATTAAAAAAAAACTTGTTGTAAATCCAAAAAAAAATTTAGAGTCAATAATTTTATTACTATTTAGAGTCAATAATTTTTTTACTATTATTTTTCACACCAAGGAGATTTAGTTACATAAAGTGATATTCTATGAGTTGATTACCAGTAGTAGAAGCACAAAGGTGCGGAAAGTGTAACAGGAACACAGTGAAGAAACAAACGCCCTTTATCAAGTGAAGTTCATGGGACAGAAACATATTACTGCAAACAGCCTATGTACAAATAAATATAGCTTTCTATGTACAGACATATTCACAGAGAATAAACTGACGCAAAACCTCCATACAGCTGTCATCCAGTGAAAACTGCGTGTAATAAACAAAACACACAGAAAATGACAAAAATAATCTGGAAGTGCATCATTTGGATTCTTGTTGGGGGTAAAGATAGGGGTTAAAATGCTTCTTTAAAATGGAGACAAACAGAGGAAGCAGGGGATGACATTGATCCCTAAAAAGATCCTTTACAAAAATGGCATTCTGAGATTTTTAATGTAACCTGTCCAAAAAAAGGTTTAGGTGCTCTAGGGCAAATGGTTTTTCATATATTACATTATTATTTTTAAACTGTGGTAAAATGTATGAATAACAAAAATTGAAATTTTAACCATTTCTAAATGTACAATTGAGTAGTGTAAATTATATTTACAATATTGTGCAGCCTTTGCCACAATCTATTTCTAAGAGTTTTTTTCATAACTCCTAATTTCCTTCCATCTCCTGTTAAACTGAATATACTTTCTGCTCTTATTAATTTGCCTAGACTAGATACCTTGTACAGTGGAATCATGCAGTATTTCTCCTTTTGCTTCTGACTTGTTTCACTTAACATAATGGTTTTTGAGGTTCATCTATGTTATAACATGTATTAGTACTTCATTCCTTTTCAAGGCTGAATAATATTCCATTATATGGATATACTGCATTTTGTTTATCCATTCATTTGTTGATGGCCCTTTGGTTCTTTCCACCTTTTGGCTATTGCTGATAATGTTGTAATGAACATTAGTGTATAAGTATCTTTTTTAGTCTCTGCTTTTAAATCCTTTGAGTTTATACACAGTAGTGGAATTTCTGGGTCATATGGTAATTCTATGTTTAGCTTTTTGAAGAACAATCCAATGGTTTTTTATAGCCTCTGCACCATTTTATATTTCCACAAGGGTTACAATTTCTCCACATCTACTCCCACTCTTGTTATTTTCTATTGTTTTCATTATAGCCATCTTCATGGGTGTGAAGTGGTTCAGGAACAACTTTCTATTCCAGGACTTCTCATGAATGTGAGATGCAACACAGACATTAGACAATGGTGATGAACCATACTTTTGGATATTGTGCTCAATCCTTAGCTCTGAAGAGACCTTTGGTGGAATTTTCCTATAATCTCCAGACCAAAAAAGGCAATCTTTCTGTATCTGCAAAATCCTTGGAGAGTAATTTTTTTGCCAAGAAGTTGCCTTAATTTACAAGGTTTTCAGTAGGCCATTATGTATTTGCAAGCAAACAATCACAGCAGACAATTAAATGAGCTTTTACAAATGAGGTCCAAACAGTAACACAATAAGTAATCACATTTTTAAAAAACTGACTTATGACACTGGTTACAGGCTTGTGGAATTGGAAACTAAAACACATGATTTCTGTAGAGACAAGATTATGCTAATAGTAGCTGGAAGAATACCTAAAGCAACATCAAAATGAACCATTACTTATTTAATAGGGTTTCAAAAATCTAGCAAAAAAATTAAATTATGTTTTTGTGCTATCAGATAGAACATGAGCTTTTTCTTATTTTCTTTTACCTTTAGATATTGTTCTTTGTTTGTAATGCTGAGAGTACACACCACTCTGGGTGGATATATTGGGCTGACTTCATGTCAAATCATTATTTCACTGCCCCTCTGCACAGAGAAAGTAGAAAAGAGTGATTTGGGTGTGCTTGAGCTGAAAAAAATGGTAGTCACTACATCCATAAAGATTGTGACATTTTCTTTTTTTTTCTTCTTTTTTAAAAAATTGAAGTGTGGTTGACATATAGTACATTTTCTTGTCCACCGGTATGGCATGAAATGAAGACTCATCCCAAGTGATTTCTAGCAGCATTGGTGAAATATCTACTTCTGTGATGTGAGGTTTTTATTTTTTCTAAGTACTTCACTACTATTAGACTTAAATTCACAAACATTTAGTACACACACAGTTAATCTATCCAATACTACATACTTACTTACTGGAGTTACATCTTATGAGTAGATAACTTACGAGTAGATGTAACTCCAGTAAACAGAAGAGTTTATGTAAAGTTTCTATAGAGCTAGTATCTTGATTTGGGAGGTGGTACAGACTAGTGTGTGTTTGTTTGTTCGTTCGTTTGTTTGTTTTTTTAGCACCAACTTAGGACCTAAAGAAATGTGGCTCTACTGTTTAACTCAATGACCAAAAAAGACTGAATTTCTCTGGGTCTCAGTTTTCTCATCTGCATTACAGAGATTATAACATCTACCCCATAATGTGAGTGTGAGGATTTCATGAGTATCTGTAATGTGCTTAATATTATGCCTCAAAAACCCTTTAAGTGCTCAATAATAATAAATAACTAATGTTTATGAACTCTTTTTAAAAAAGATTTTATTTATTTATTTTGACAAATCACAAGTAGGTAGAGAGGCAGGCGTTGGGGGGCAGGCTCCCCACTGAGCAGAGACCCCCGATATGGGCCTCGATCCCAGGACCCTGAGGTCATGACCCAAGCTGAAGGCAGAGGCTTAACCCACTGAGCCACCCAGGTGCCTGTAATGTTTATGAACTCTTATTATCATGGTCCCTAAACAGTACCTATTATAATTTTATATGTGTGGGAAACAATTGTCAAATATCTTCCTAGGAGATACAACTATGATATTATTTTATGTAAGTATAAAGCAGTAATAAATATCATGTACATGTAGTTATGGCAAACTTAGAGTGATAACTTATTACTGTGGAGAGAATAGAGAGGAAGAAATGTTTCACTCCAATACGCCAAGAGCCACCCAAAGATGGAATGAACCAACTCTGGAATCTAAGCATTCTCTGAAATGATCTTAAGTGTAGGCAATGACCAGTTGTGGAAGATATTTAAACCTAAATGACTGCCAAGTTCTATTCAAACTTGAGAGTCAATATTTCATTTCCATTTCCACTAATCCCTTGATATCAACAATGGCTTCCTATCATTCATCAAAACAACAGAAGGTTCAGAAAACTTCACCCCAAAACCTTTCTTCAGAATAGCTGCAGAAGGAACTAGCCTCAATCTTGTTCTAATTGGTGGAGAGTAGACTCCCTTGGGCTCTTTGAATGTCAGGTATAACTTGATCTGTTTCCTTTCTATTGAAAATGGGTTGTGTTTACCTCCTTTTCTAAGCAGAGGATTCTCAACCCTCAATAGGTAGATGAAATATGGTTCTACTACAAGGAAATGAGGCAAAAACACCCACACAATAATCATTCCTCTCTTTCTATTCTAGTGAAATAAGCCAAAAAGCAAGAAGCAACGTATCAAGCTGAAGATCTTTCAAGGTTAAGCAATCTTGGAGGCTGTGCTCTATCCTTCCTCATTTTGCCAGAGACAGAATGGCTCATGTAATAATAATTTGCAGTTAGAGAAGTGCGGAGATGCATCAAAATATTAACACAAAGCTAATTAACTTTTAGGAGCTTTATGGTTTTAGAGGAAGGTGTAATTTTCATTTTCATCATAGGCAAAAAAAATCAGTTATTGTTTTTGGCTAACTTATTCCAGTATTTCTTTTTAGGTCCCTTATTAGAACAAATGTTTTTAGAGCATTTTAGTTGCTGTTTATTGAATAATTTCTTGGGCCCTGTGTCCAAAAGATAGCATGTAACCCTGATCCTCAGAATCTTAAGATCTAGTGCTTAGGAATCAAGGGAGTGTAAATATGCAATCTAGGTTTTACTTTTGAAGTGCTGCATACTTTCTGTGTAACCTTGAGTACTGTCCTTTACTTCTCTGAGCTTCAGTTTTCTCATCTTCAACATTGGGATAATAAAACCTATTTAAATATGGTTGCTGTAAGGATTAAAAGAGATAGCATATATGAAGATGGGACAGTATATGAAACCTAACATGTGAGGCCTTTAGGTACTGCATAATCTCTTAGTGGGCAAATTACTTCACTTTCTTTAACTCAGTTTCCCCATCTATAAAATGGTGATAATAATTATACTAGCTATGGGGCACCTGGGTGACTCAGTGGGTTAAAGCCTCTGCCTTCGGCTCAGGTCATGATCCCAGGGTCCTGGTATCGAGCCCTGCATTGGGCTCTCTGCTCAGCATGGAGCCTGCTTCCTCCTCTCTCTCTGCCTGCCTCTCTGCCTACTTTTGATCTCTGTCTGTCAAATAAATAAATAAAATCTTTAAAAAAGAAAAAATTGTACTAGCTACACAAGGTTATTGTAAATTAAGTAATATATGTATAGAGTTTAAAACAGTGCCTCAATATAGTATATGCTCAATAAAGGCTGGCTATTATTGCCATTGTTATTATAATTATCATTACCATTATTATTGTGTTATCTGAGAAATAAGTTGTCCAGAATGGTCAAGAAGTAGGGCTTGAGGTTGTTCTTGAAGGATGGAAAGGTGATGGGAGAAAAAATGATTAAAAAATGCATAGATTTAAATGGGCATAGCTGTTTGTGGGAGTAGCATTATTAGAGAAGTCAGGAAGTCTTGGTGGAAAGCAATGTCAGGTCATTAATTTGGGGCTTGATTCTAGAAGCTTAATTACCAAGATGCAGACTCTAGTTCTGATTTTACATGTCCTTTCTGTTCAAGTTCCCCACATTCTTTTTTTTTTAAGATTTTATTTATGTATTTGGCAGACAGAGATCACAAGTAGGCAGAGAGTCAGGCAGAGAGAGAGGAGGAAGCAGACTCCCCACTGAGCAGAGAGCCCGATGCGGGACTCGATCCCAGGACCCTGGGATCATGATCTGAGCCGAAGGCAGAGGCTTAACCCACTGAGCCACCCAGGCGCCCCAGTTCCCCACATTCTTAATTCAGTTTAGTACTCATAGTCTTAACTCCCATTCTCAGAACAGAATCTGGTTGGCTCAGCCTGGGCCATGTGTCTCTCTGTGTCCTAATCCTCTGTGGCCATGGGTTTGAGTCACGAAGCACATTAAGTTGAAGATTAAGAAGTAAGAGATGATCATTTTGCTTATTATATATCTAGGTTGGGGGTGAGGCAGGCCAACATGGCCTATGAACAACTCAGGTAGACTATCTTATTCATCATAGGCTTCTAGTGTTTGGTACATAATAGACACCCAAACAAATGTTTATTACATAAAACAGACACTTCAAAAGAAAGAATATATTCAGAAATTCTTCATCTCCCTTCTCAACTTCATAGCATAGGTACACAGTCCAGCCTGTGTATTGGTGTCACACTCCCAAAACAAAAGTCGCTTAAGCTGCTTGAATGATTAAAAGAGCCCAGGCCAAGCCTTAAAATGTTTTCACAATTACTTTCTTCAAGGGAGCAATCTATATAGTTTGTAAGTTCCAACTTTCAAATTAGTGAAGTATAGTCCTAAAAGAATATCCACAGTCAAGATTTTCTATGAGTCACACTGAGGCTTAAAAACATCCATTTAGGATCATCTAGGTGGCTCAGTCAGTTAAGTGTCTGCCTTCAGCTCAGCTCATGATCCCAGAGTCCTGTGATAGAGTCCCATTTATTGGGCTCCCAGCTCAGCGGGAGCCTGCTTCTCCTTCTGCCTTCTTCTCCCTCTACCTTCTGCTTCCCCTGCCTATGCTCTCTTTCTATCTGATAAATAAATAAATGAAATATTAAAAATCTTCAAAAAAAAAAGAAAAGAAACATCCATTCTGAAGATCAAATAGCAGATGTGAAGACATCAGACATTAAGTTTAAAAAATATAAGAACATTCTTATTTATAAATGCCTTGCCTATCTATCTTTAATAATTTTTTCAAATTCATCTTAAATTAAAAAGAAGCATCTACAAACTCTTAAAAGATTTATTTTGACTTCTATTTTCTCTCAGTTCCATTTGTCGATGGTGTCACTCTTCTACAATGAAGCTTGTTTTGAGAGGCTTTTTGAATGATAGAAGTATGAAAATTTCAAAGATCTTCATTAAATTCAGCTAAAGCAGGGGGAAAAAATATGAGCCATGATCCTCAAAGCCCAATTGGTTTCATGTATTCTAAATTTGATTCACATCTCATGGCTTCATTACTTTTTACTCATTTTAAAGTATCCTATTCATAGACTCAATCACCTTATGAAGATCTGGAAAACATTTTTCATACTTTAACTTCATTACTGAACTATTCTTTCTTGTTGCCTATAAAATCTGTCACCTTTAGTCCTAAAAAGAAAAATTCATCCCTAAAGAAATTTTTGGTGTCAAATTAAAGTACTTTGAGTATGAGGTTACTGATATTTTAAATGTTTTTCACTTAAATTTCATCCTGAATCATTTAAGGCCCTCAATTGCTAAGTTGAACAACAGTATAGCATGCTTTTGTGTTCATAGGCTTTCTGATGGAATATATATATATATATATATATAGAGAGAGAGAGAGAGAGAGAGAGAGAGAGAGAGAGAGAGAAACCCCTGATACAATGTTTTTTCTTTAACTTTAAGCCAGGCTGTCATTCTCTGCCTTTGGTCCCAGTGGTCTTTTGTGAGTGCCTTAATTGAACGTCTGCCCTTGTATGTGTTATACCCTTTGATCCTACGGAGAGGAGCATTCTGGGGTGAACCAAATGTATTATCTTATGGCAGGTCTGTAACTTCTTCCCTCTCTTCATAGCTCTACAGAAAGAAAACAACTAATATTTTGAGTGACCTTCTGTTCTTGCAGTTCCCATCTGTTGTGGCCTGAAATTACCATCTAAATTCTTGCCATGTGAGGACCTGCAGGGTGCCTCTTGATCTGTCAACCAGCACACAATTTCAAAGGCAGACATGCTGGTAGAATCAGGTTCCACTTGCCCATTCTTTTACCGTGTTAAGAAACTAAGCTGTTCCTGTCTACTGCCCTCAGACAGAAGCCTTTTTAAAATTCTAGTAAACTTGATCCCAGGCGCTTGCCAGTAGAGTCTTAGTCTTGTTAACTGATAGAGGTAATGAAGTCCATCTGAAACCACGCTTCTTATGAGCAATAGGAATCTCCATTTTCAGATCAAGTTTTTCATGTTTTTAAATTAATTTTCTGCTGACTATAATCATGGTATCTATCTATTGTGGAAAGTTTGGAAAAATGCATAAAAGAATAAGGAAGTAACAAACACTTAAAAACTAATACCTACAGATAGCCAATGTTAACCTTTTACCATATTTTCTTTCAACCTTGAGATTTTACTTTACACAAAATTTTTAAAACATTATATTATAAGCATATTCATTTAAAGGAATATTTTGAAGCATTATTTTAATGAATGCATATTAACCTATTATCTGAATGCACTGTAATTATTTTAGTATACTATTATTTATTCATTCACCCAATATTGGACATTGTACAATTAGGTTTCCAATTATTCAGAATGATAAATAACCCTGTCAAAATATTCATTGGTCTAATTATTTCCTTAAAATAGGTATGCATGTTCATCTTTTAAGTTCTTAACAGTTTCTCAAATTGCTTTCCAAGAAAGCTATAATACTCCCATCTATATGCTAACTTTATAGGTGAAAAATTATATCTTACTATTCTACTTCCTTTTAATTAAAATTTGGTTAGTATAGAGATCATTCTGGATGCAAATCAAGAAAGAAAAGAGTAAGAATGGTGACTTTGACTCTCATCTTGGTCCACCCAATGAGGATAGGATAATGCCCACGACTTCTACCCCTCTTTTCTCTGAGGTCTTGTCTGGTGGCCAGGGAGTTATAAGGAGAGCCTTCTCTGGAAGCAGACTTCTTAGAGTGTGATAAAGTCACAATTCATATTTTATTAGCACTCTTCAGTTTATTAAGTCCCTTCACATAAATTATCATAGTAAATTCTCAAACAGATCTTCTACAGATGGTGTTCTTATAGATCAGGAGCTTGAAATCTAACTCCAAACATAATACTCTTTCTTTCTATTGTACCATAGTCTCTATTGCAAAGGCAGATATACTGAAATAACTTAAGGTTCAGGTTCCCTCAACTGCATAGGTTCTTTCTTAAGCCATGTGCCTAATTCTGTATTTGTAGTTTTATACCCATTTTTCTTAAAGAGGGCCCCTAAATATATAAGCTTCAGGGGTTCACACCTTCTTCACAGATAGTAGGACACTAAGAGCATAAATACAGCTTTCAGAGGCTCTGGGGTAGGAGAAAGTGTTAGAAATGTCAAGGTTGGGGTGGAGAGGGCAAAATATCAAAATACCAAAATATTTCAAAATATCAAAATATCACTAGAGTATGGGCTGTGAAACTTATAATGCCAAATATAAGCCCCCCTCCCCACATGATTCTTGGTAATGTTCTCTTGAGCAGTAGATTCAGTCATTTTCTTCAGAAAAATCTTGGGTCTTTGGCCTCCTCAGGAACAAAGCTTAGCTGATGTATACAAAGCACTGAGTCAGGACCCAGGGACCTCAAGGGCAAGGCAGGTAGAGATGAGGCCCAACTGGAGAACCTGATAGAGAGGGCACAGTTGAATCCAGATTGAGCCTATGTAAGAGAAAATGCATAATCTGTGATTAGTAAACAAATCCTCCACCCCTGGCCCCCAGAATAACTCAGGTGATTTTCAAACTGCTGTTTCTATGCTGTATCTCTCTGCACTGTTGCACTGTGACTCAGTTTCCTCTCACCCTCCTGGTTTTCCCAGAGCTAAGCCCACTGATTTGTAAAGTTCCAGGCTTTAAGTCAGCTGATTTAAAGAACTTGCAAAATTTGATCCCTCTGGTTTTCAAAGCCAAATGTTATCGGTATTCATCTTTTCCATGTGGGTTCCCCAGTGTAATAACCTGTTTCTCTAAACCTCTCTGCACCTGCAGTGTCCCTCCTTCTGGCAGACAGCCCTGCAGGTCTCTTTGGCTCCCAACCATGTCTCTGTCCTTCCTACCCACTTTGATGTGGTCTCTTCTCTGTTTAGCTGTGGAGAGTTTTTTCTGCCAGTCTTTGGGTCATTTTCTGGGTTATATATACTGATGTGAGTATTATCTACTTTTATCCATGGGAAGAGGTAAGCTTAGAGTCCTCTGACTCCACTGTCTTCCCTGGAAGTCAAAAGAGAGCATTTCAAAGAACATAAAGTACCACGTTCAACACCATGGTTGTCCAGAGGAACATTTCTTTAAAATGTTGTCACAAATACAGATGCCTTGTTGGCTCAGTCAGTAGAGCATGCAACTCTTATTCTTGGAGTCTTGAGTTTAAGCCCCACACTGGGCATAGAGCTTACTTAAAAAATAAATAAAAAAAAATGTTGTCATAAATAACATTTATTTTTAAGTGGTTTGTGACTAGAATGAGGAGGTTTTAGAAACAATCAGAAGGTTGAACCTTAAGAGATCTGAATTAGGAGAAGAGAGCAGATGTATCAGCTTGAGCAATATTTGAGAAACTTCCTTTCCCTTTTAAATTAGAAAAGGCATAATTGATGAGATTAGCATTCTGTATTTATTGGGCTGATTTTTACCTATATCTAAATTTGTATGTTTTAGCCAGTACTTGATATGTGGCCTATCTGAAAACAGGAAAGATGAATCACCAAATTAATTATTTAGGCCTCTGGCCAATAGTCTAATCACTTCTAATTATTTCTTGATTTGAAACCACAGCTTCTTCCTCTGAGTCATCATTATCTGTCATTGAACACGTTTTTGGATATCAACATGATAGTATGGATTTCGCATATTTTGTGTGCCAATTAAGAGATGGAGGCTCATGTAAATCTTAATATACTAAATTTTATGTCTGTGTAAAAAGTCTTGCTTAGATTTCAAATGTACGTCTGTATGTGATCTCAGTAGCACCCCAAAGTTCTTTCTTCCCTTGACCCTCCCTCCAGTCAGTCTGGGCAATCTCCAACTCAGGGTAAACTCTCCTATCCATTTTCTTACCTTTTCAAAACTCTCAAGTTTGTTTGTTAAAGTCATGTAATCCTAATAATAATTACTCTTGAAATTCTTTTCTCTCGTTCTAGGTGAACACTACTCAATTCTTTTATTTTCACTCCTTTATTTCATTCCTTATACTCATTTTCCGATCTTGCCCTTTCACTTCCTTCCAGCTCCTCCTATTATTTTCCCACCACTTATCTCAGTCCACTCTGACACAAAAATATCTTTTCTTTCTTTATTAAATAAGAAAGTGTCCTTTTCATTTCTGAAGGTTAACCTTTCTCTTCTCTTGAATGCCAGACTCCATCTTCTCCAGAAGTTCAACCTTCTCCCTTTTATCTGCAATTCTTACTTACCAAGGGCCCCTTTTTCTCAGCTTTTCTGACTGCTCTTTATCTTCTCAAAGCATATTCTCCTACAAGTCTCCTAAGACCTACTCGTATCTAGCAACAGCCCTTCACCTCCATAGCTATAACTTAAGAATAGCCTTGAACACTCACTTTCTTTGTGTCCACTTGGAATTTACTTTTCAATCCACTTGAAACTCAGGTCTTTAAAACCTTTCCCCCCTCACTGCACTGTTCTTAAGCTATGTATCACCATCATCACTTGCTGTTTCTTTAGCCTAATTTCCCACTCACTCTTCAAGGAATTTAACTTCTCTGATGAAATAGCACCTACCAAAGTGGTTCTCAACCTTGGCTGCACTTTGGAATCACTTGAGAAGCTTCTGATCCCCAGGCCACACCTCACGTCAATAACATGGACAATTCTAGGGATGTGATCCAGGCTTCAGCAGTTTCCTTATCTCTCCAATGTGCAGCCAGAGTTGAGAACTCTTGTGTTAACAACTTATCTTTGGTTTCCATACCAAAGTGTTTTCCTAAAGCTTCTGGCATGGAGGCAGTGTAATGTTGGAATCAGATAAATCTGAGTTTGAATCCTGAATTATACCATGTATTTTTTATGGGGCTTTCAAAAAGCTATTTAATAAATGTCTATGCATACCATTTTCCCTCATCTGCAAAGTCAAGATACCAATACCTAACTCAAAATTTGTAAATATTAAAGAAACTAGCATGTGTAAGATGTTTAGTACATAGTAGGCCCTCAGTACAGGTGCTTTCTATGGCTTTCTGACTATTCCCTCCCCTCTCACATATGCAAAGTATTCTTGCATCATCTTCCCCAAACTATACTATTTCCTTCCTTACTCTTTTCTCTGTCTATATCTGTATTTTCTGCCTTACCTTTAATTTTTGGTCCTAGTCAAATGATTTCCCTCTTTATTTGTCTAGTCCAACTTCCCTCCTGTGCTCTGTGCTCCTTTTCCAAGTCTTTGTCAGACATCTCCTAATGTAAGTAGCACCTTGGGTTCTTGTTTCACAAACCATAGAAACTAAGTCTTATGGATTTAAGTAGAAAAGCAACCGATTAAAAATATATTGTCTATCTCTCAACATTCCTGGGAAAGTTGGAAAACCAAGTTGGAAAACTGGCAAGATTTATATAGTAAGGTTTCATAGTTGGGACTCTGGCTGAAATCATTCAGCAGAACCAGTGTGGTGACAACAGTACTGCTGAATGCTGAATATTGAATACTGCAATTTCTAATGGATACTGGATCCTGCCACTAATATCACCTCCAAAAGAATTCTCCCTGGCCTTACATTTTTGAATCACTGACTTCAGATTCAAGCCCCAAGACAGGCATGTCTTTTTGGCCAAGGCCGGCCTACAGCTACCAACTGTACCTTAGCAGCAGGAAAGGCAGAACGCAAATATTTAGCTTTTTTTGTTTTTGTACTGGGTAGTAGGCTCCTCTTTCTAACAAGACTTACAAAGTGGGGAAATTCCTCCGTGTGGGAAGGACATTCAAAAAAGGCAAATGCCCACTATAATGTCCTATAAATACCTCAACCTTACTATGCCTCAAATAATCTGAATTTTACTCTACCCTCACCCCCACCCCTGCCCAAACTAGGATTGCCAGTTGGTTTCCTTATTTAGTTTATATCATAATTCTCTGATATTTCTTGAATGGTTTCCAAGATTTGCTTCTCTTCTTCTTCAGGCTAAATCCTACCTCTTCAACCTTCTACACCTATATACACCCAAATCAAATGTGCATCATGGAAGCCTTCTTATCCTTCAAGACTCATGTCAAAAATCACCTCCTCCATGGGACTTCTCTGATCTCTTAATTAGGATGTCTCTCTTTCCTCTGTGCTCCCATAGCACTAAATCTTGCATTTACTTAACTGTTTATTTATGACCCTCCCTTACTATATTGTTCAATCTGAAATCAGGAGTGCATTCTATGTAATTTTGTCTTCTCATCAACTAAACCCAAGTAAACCCTTGAATATAGTAAGTTATTCAGAATATGATTTCTTAGTTGGAATGTTTCATGCTAAAGTTTTTCCCTATCATAGGTAATTACACATATCACCAAAGCAAAGACTCCATTGAATATAAACTGCATTGTTGTTTTATGTGCTACTCAATTTTTAAAATGCCAATAAAACCACGATACACTATTCACTGTAAGATGCATCCTGATTTGTTAGATATAAACATGTATAAAATATTGCACCTTAGAATTTATGAAATACAATAGTTATTACTATGGTTATAATAGTCATAGAATTTATCCCACAAAACCAATAGTTATGGATAATTTGCTGTATATTAAAAAACAAATAATTATTTGGGGTTATTCTCTCAAACCCTGTAGCATGGATACTCACACTAATCCATATATGCTTCATTTATTTTTGATGTTATACATTTGACAAATGTTTTCTCTGTTACGTGAGACATTTTCTTTAAGTATTATGACATTTACAGTATCAGATTATTCTTTAGGTATTATGGCTTGGGTCTAAAATTTATGAGGCTACTTTTAAATTACATGATTCCTGTGTCAGGGTCCTGACATTTGAGAAAGTGTCTATTTCACTTGTCTTGTCCTGCCCTCTCTAATCCAATGTACTGGGAGGGGCTTAGAGAGTCCCTCAACACTCATGACCTGATATGGGGGCAACCGCAGGGAAGACGGGAATCCTCTCCAAGTGGCTAGACAACAGGGAAGTTATGGTGTGGGCAAGTTTCCTACAAGAAATCACCTCATCAAGAGATCCACAGATAGTGTATGTGAGTGTTTTCTAGGTAAAAAGAAAATGTTGCCCAACGTGAAATCTGTTGCTTTTAACTTGGCTTGGCTCAGGGTGTTCTTCATCATGCTTCTGACAGCCCCAACTGTGCACAGATGATAACAGCTACATAGATATTTCAGCTCAGTTTAGCAAAAGCATTGAAATAGGAGTTGAATGAGTAGTGATATGGTCATTAAAAATATTTTTTAAAAACATTCTATTGCTTATTCTGTGGTTTTCCTTCAAAAATTATGGACAAATGGAAATACTTTCAATTTAGTGTTCTCTTTTTCCTTTTTCTCCCCCCTCCCACCTTTCCCTAGGCCAAATCTAATGGATTGCACTTTGCCCAGTAAAGAAGGCAGGGCCCTGTCCAGAGCTCCACTCCTCCAGAGCTGGGTAAGTGAATTTACCAACCTTGTGTTCATCCCATCCCCCAATCTTCCCCCAGGGCTACTTAAAATAACTGTGAAGTCATTGTACCAGAGGCTTCCTTAACCAGCAGGGTTTCATAACAAGGCAAGTGGGGAACAGGCTCTTCTGGGTGAAAATGAAGCTTCATTGCCTATGTTTTGTTTAAACCCAGCCATTCTGTCATTAAAAAAAAATAAAAAACAAAACAAGAAAAAACCTGGGGCTACTCTGAACCTTGGTTTGCTTGAAGGTTTCTGTGACTATGCTTAGTGAATATATTAACAAACCTCATTTAGCCAAAATGCCATATATATCTTGGGAAGCAAAGAAAGCTTTTTTCTAAAGACAAATTCTCCCTGAAAATATTGACATTTTATTTCATTATTTAAATTCAACTGCAAGTATCTGGACCCTCAGAGTGACGTTTCTTTTGCTTGATTTCTTCTTCACTAGAAAGAGAAAACATTAAAGATCACTCTCCACACTTTCACAAGCAGCTTTCACAAGGGTAATAGCTGTTGACATCTGCTTAAATTTGGGAGTAATTTGTTCCTTACATAAAAAAATATTTCAGAAAGCACCAGAGTGCAGGAGAGAGTGTGCTTGTCAGAAACAAGGCTTTTAGTATGGGAATAAATTATTTAAATCACATTGCTTTCTGAAGCCCAGAGGACAAAGCTAAGGAGCTGGGGGACTGGGGGAATGAATGAGATTGAAAGTCTCTAGGCTTCAGTTGGAAAACATCTTGGGTGCAATCTGTTATTTTTGGAGCTTTAAACTCTGATTTATGGTTAACACATAGTTAATATGATTTGATATTTACAGTCCTATGACTGCAGTGTCTCCAAAGAAGTCTGTAGACCATGTAGTCTTGGGCCAGCAGCATCAGCATCACCTGGGAACTCATTAGAAATGCAAATTTTCAGTCCCTACCCAGACCTGATGATCAAAACTCTGGGTTTGGGGCCTGTCTGTCTGCATTTTAACAAGGCCTCCAGGGAATTCTGGTATGCATTCAAGTTTGAGAACCACTGGTCTAAGACAGTGGTCTTACCTGAATAATTTTCCTAAAGAATATATCTTTTCTCCCTTGTAATGATAATTAGAACCTGTTTTATGTGGTAAATAACCAACTTGTCTATTCCCATCAAATTTATCTACAAATGGGTACCACTTGAGAGTAGTCAAGTGTAAAAAGTTTAAAGTGATCCTTATATGCAGACAGTAGAAAGCCTGTTTAATATAAGTATTTTGCTATACATAATTTAACACTGGTCCATATTATAAGTATTATTTGGGAAATCAAAGGGAAGGACACCAACTACAATTTCAAGGATCCTAGAGGATGGAGGCCTTGCTAAAATTTAACTACCTTTATACACACAGTTCATGCTTTACCATCTATGCCTTTACAAATACTGTTCCTGTGTCCTAGAACATCATTTTTCCTTTCCTACCTGCCTTATTCCTACTTGTTCAGTCCTGAGGAGGCGTTTCTTCAACCTTTAAACTGGCACCTGGTCCTTAGCTTGTTCTTAACTTGTAACAACTGATGGTATTATAATTGTATTCTTGTCTCTGTGTATAAGCTACAGCTACTACTTGAGTGAAGGGTTGTCTTCAATAACTGTGTACCTCAGTGCCTAGCACAGTACCTGGCTCAGATTGGGGCTTAATAACATTATGAATTAAAAACCGCTTGCCCCATATACAAGTAACTTGTCAGTGCTCAGAAATTAAAATGTTATTTATGCTTTCAAATGTCAGTTCTGTAGGATAATCTCTTTCCTTCTTTAGTTTTAGTTTTGTTCACTAGAAACTAAAACAGTCCAGGGATTATATCAGCAGTGTACTATGTTTTATATAAAATATCCCAAAGATATGAATAAGGGGTTAATAGATTCCTAGGAGAGTTAATTTCAAATGACCTTTTTTAAAAAGAACTGCCGCAAACTGTTGTTTAATTTACAAAACTGCTTTCATCTACCTCAGGCTAAATGTGCAGATCAGGAATCTTTCACAGTTAAACAGAGAGAAAAGTAATAAGTGTTTCAAAAGGAAGTTAGAGGCAGAGATATCATCCCAGTATCTAATAAGGTGATTGAATGGAGGAAGAATTAATGCTGATTGTCTAGAAGCTAGGTAAAATGCAGGAAAAAAAAAGCTCAATAGTCTAATAGAAACAAAATGAAAGGGATAACCACAGTTAGATGAAACAAATTAATGAAATGATGTAAATAAACATAGAGGGCCAGGTGTCACCAACTGTTATTCACCAACTAAATATGTTGGGGAAAACAGCTGTGATGAATACAAAGAAATAATGTGCATAGCAAGCTCCAAAATATTCACAACTTGAATTTTATGCATTTATTGTATTTTACTGCATTTTGGTCCTTCAACTCTAGTAGACTAGAAGACATCTTTTTCCTGTCTGATATGTGGTCCAAATGAGTGTGACCTAATTGGCAAAATGGGCAATTTTTTTTCATGACACTGAACACAAATACTAATGGGTAGGAAGTATTGGCAACCTACCCCATCTTTGAGGTAATTTTGTAAAATCTGCTCTTAAAACAAATCTAAGATCAGATTTAAAAGATTTTCCAGTGTCCTTTCCTGAAAGAATAGTGTTGGTTTAAAAGATGGCATGCAAATGGGGTGTAACCTGGATGGTGTGATGCTAAGGAACAAAACTATTCAATTTTAGTTCTTCCAGCTCTTTATTGCTAATATTCTTGGGTGATAAACCTAGGGAAGCAAATGGAAGAGGGGGTGATTGTGTTAGAAAGGAAGGGGAAAGTTCTTGTGTGAATGCCTAATATTTGCTAGGACTCAGACTCAGAAGTCTAAGAATGATTCATGTACTCTGTTGTAGAGATTATCATTCAAAGAATTTGTCTTATTAATTAAAAGACAGAATTTTCTTATTCAGTATTTGCTGAGAGGCAAAAGAATTTAACTCCTTATATCAGAACTAGAGAAAGGGATAGTTTTGTAAAAAGTCTGGTTACTAATTTGGAAATCAATATGTCAAATCAGGACATTTCCTTAAATAGGAACACCCCAGCCTACTAAGGCTAATGCTGGCCTTAGCTAGATTTCATTGAAAGGTTCAGACAATCACTGCTACCACATTTCCTCTCCATTATTTGTGTCCATCCATTCTTGGTAAATCAGAATATAAACCTGCTCATGAAAGTCGAGTCATTGTGTGTTCATCAGTGTCATCTCTCACACTCTTTCCACTCTCTAACGTAGACATACCAGGGAATTTACGGGTTAGAAATTTAGCACATTGTTTTTTACCGGGTCCTAATATAATATTTTGAAACCTAGGAACAAAGGTTTACATAGGGTATGGAGGCTGGTGTACTAATTTTCAAATAAGAGTTGATATAAAGGGTGGATTTGTACTTTCAGGGTTTGGGAGATGAGAATTTATTCAAATGTATTGTTCTAAATGTGTGATCTCATCAAAAAATTACTACCAAGCCCCTGTAAAATAAAAAAGCTTGTTTATAAGAGTGTGTAAAATCAAATGAATTTATTATTTAAGACTTGATCTCACCAAAACATGGAAGCTCAATGACTTCAAGGAAATTAGAATTTGACTTATTCCATAATCTAATCTACCTGGTACACTATAAATGCATTTTCATTGACAGGTTTATTTTTTCAGCTGTTTTGAGTTTAATTGGGGTCTTCTGTATAAACCACGGACAGCTTTGGGAAATGTGGCTCTTATTTATAGAACACCACAAGCCTACACTGTACTTTTCGTAGAACTTAAATTGGACTGAATCTTTCATGCTATCAGCTCTGTATTCTTTTTGGAGAAAGGGAAACTGCACTTTTTTTTTTTGCTTCTGTGTTTATAATATTAGAAAATTTGATTTAATGAAAGAAGGGGAGAAAAAGAAAGGAAACAAGTAGAATAATGAAGTTTTAAGCCCTTTTTTTCCTAAGAAAATATAGTACGACTATATTACACAGAACAAAATTGTTACAACAGGCTCCTGTATTAGATGTTCACAGGGAAAACCGGAGATTATGGAACAACCACACACACAGCTGTGAGAGTGAATTCTTTTGGAAAGTCTGGAAGGTCGAGGGAAAAGAAATGAGTTATATGAAAATATGAGATATATTTGTGTGGGTAGGAGATGAGAGGTCTATGAAGAGAAAGAAGACAACATTAGGCTGAGGAGTGTCACCAAAATAAAACACAGAGTCACAAGTGCATGAAGAGGAAAAGAGAAACGCCAAGTGGAAAACTAAGAGAAGAGAAGGGCCAAGTGGGGGAGATAAAGATGAAGCTTACCCACAGAGTACATTTGTGAATATGAAGGGATTTTAATCATCAGTAACGGGGAACATTCTCTGTGGGGTCAGAGACAAGATAGCACGGGCTTCACACACACACACAAAATGGGCCTTGGATCGTGCCATGTCTCTAAGTTCCAGTTGGATGTCTTTGTGTATACCTAGTTTGGGCTGTGAGGCAGGGATGGAAAGAGCTCAAGAGCAGAAAAGGACTAAAGACCACTGGGCCTGAAGCTTCAGCTCTCTTATGGTAAAGCGTTTCCTTGATCCCTACTGAAAAAGTTTTTACAATCCTCTAATTATTGCTCCATTTTCCAAGAGTGTCTTGGAAATACTATAACTAATCCATCTGATATGAGGCTCCAGAGAAACTTCAACAAATTGAGAATGAAGATTAAAAACTATCCTCACAACCTTAATTAAATGTTACATTAATGTTATGAACATTATATGACATTGTATGAAACCACTGTACTTGTAATGGTAGGAGACATGGGGAAACACTGTACTTGACTTTCTGTGATTGCAGGATGATTATCACATTCTTTCTTCCTTACTATCCTCCACCCTCAAATATGCATGCTCCTTATACTAAGGAAACTTCTGGCATTCTGCACAGCTTTTTATGGATGAAGACAAACTTGCAGAGTAGGCTTAGAAGGAGGAAGCTTCATAAGCTTTACCCATGTATCATCGCTAAAAATTAGACCTGAAATTTGTCACAATTATTTGTTCACTTTCTTTTCTCCTTCACTCTCTCCACCCCTAGATTCTTGAACCAGACCTACAGAATCAGAATCTCCACTTGTGTATCCCAGGGATTTAGGTTTTGTAAACATTCCCATAATACAATGTGGTCAGGCCAGCACTGGTCTTGTGAACATCCTTAGAGGTTTCCAGTGTTTTTAGAGGTTATGAGACAAGACCTGCTTTCTGTGAATGTATCTGACAAATCCTAGGTGATTTCAAGGGCTTCCAAATATCTCCCCTATCATTGAGTTGATTTTTAAAATACATTTGGCAGTGGAAAAGACCTTTCAATTTACATCAAAAAAAGATTTTTTTCTTTTAGTATATTTAAGATGTAAGTAGTTCATACAAGATAACTTACTAAGAACAGGTGGGAAGTGGTAGAGTAAAGAGGTACCTGATATACATGATGGGCAGGGGGGCATCATCTCCCAGAGGGAATGGGCACATTTTGGTAAATTCTTCATAATCCCACTAAAGGTTGAGCTTAATAAAAAACTAACAGTTTATCTAGTTTTAAATAGAAGAGGGATGTTAGAATAAGCTTAAGAGACACATACTTAGAAAAATTAATGAAAAGGACACTTTGCAGTTACATGAGATAAGTCCAACAATTTTACAAGACTTAATAGAAAGCCAGGAAAGCAAAATTCTTAAGCTGTCCTTCTCCAAAATGACTATGTTGGACATGGCATATCCTGCCCAGTACATAACCGCAGGATGAATGAAAGATGACTGTGTTGTAAAAGGCTTAGGAAATAGATGATATTTACATAATGATGTAAATTTGTACATAATGATGAAGAGTAGTTCATTTTTTTGAAAGCTGATAAAACTAACACTTATGAAAGAAGTGGCTTCATGTTAATTTTGAGTTCTCCAAATTTGGACAGTTTTTTTTTCCAAAGGAAAAAACTAGAAAAAAGGAAAAAAGTAGAAAACGTTCCACTCTTAGAAAGAATATAGAATTAGATAGCAATCATATTCTTTCTTTCCTAGGATCTGGGTGGTTTTCATCATTGCCAAACCCTAAAATTGAAAATCCCAGGAAAATGAATTTTAATATTTTCCTGCAAATTGCTATGCCATAGATGAATTCCAATTAGCCTTCTTTCTCTACTTTATATTTAGGAAATAGAGCTGCAGAAGGGGAAAAGGGGACATAATTCTGGACAGTGGCCAGGGAAAAAAAGTGCAAAAAATTATACTGAGCGCAGATTTGCATAGTTTTACCATCTGTCTTTGATGATTTAGATCTAGCCATTCTTTAAGACAGGAGACTATGTCAGATACCTCTTAAAAGGTGTTTCCAGAATTTTGGTTCTCAATTAGGTAATTTACACAACTAAGCATTGGAAAAAATAGAATGAGCAAGACTTTGGGAGGACTGGATAGTTCTTTTCAAATATGCAAAATGTTGGCAAGTGGAAGAGGAAATAAACTTGCCCTAGCACTAAAGGAGTGAACTGCAATGAGAAGTTTCAGTTACATGAAAGAGTAGGTCTACTCAATAAAAGCAAGTACTAACTCTCAGCTAGTGCTATCCTCAGTTAAAATAGATTGTCATGCTGACATTTAGCACAATTTTCCTAGAATTTTATAGGCAGAATCTGTTGGTTGTCAATGATACTGTAGAAGACTGCAGTGAGTGGGAGGTTGAACTCAAGGTAACTTTTCAGATTACTTCTGAACTAAGGCTGGAAGGGAAGGAAAGGGTCTTAGGCTGGGTTGCACCAAAGGTAGACTTGTAGGCAAGGATTTAAATGCAAGTCGTTTATTGGGAAAGTGATCCTAGAAAGTATCAGTAGGAAGGAGGGGATATAAGTCGTGCTAGGAACCTCTAAAACACACTTCAGAATTGTTCTGGCCAAGTGATAAGGAAGCAGGGGTATCTATCTTTCAGTCTTATTTCTCCTGAAGGGGGACTATTTTCTGGGACATTAAAGCCCTAGTACTCCTTCTCTGGCCTGTGCAGATCCGAGAATCACGTGTCCTTGCACTGGCATGTTATTGATGTGCATGGAATAGTTGACAAGTGTTGAAGGGATAGGACTGGGGCTTGACAATATCTGCTGCAGTTGTAAAGCAGTGGCAATGGTGTTTGGTTGGTCTGGATATGGTGTTTACTTCTTTTTTAAATTTTATCTTAACATACAATGTATTATTTGCCACAGGGTTACAGCTATGTGAATCATCAGGCTTACACAATTCACAGCACTGACCATAGCACATAACCTCCCCAATGTCCATCACCCAGCCACGCTATACCTCCCCCAATACCCCTCAGCAACCCTCAGTTTGTTTATGAAACTTAGAGTCTCTTATGGTTTGTTTCCCTCCTGATCCCATCTTTTTTCATTTTTTCCCTTTCTACTTCCCACGACCCCCCACCCTGCCTCTCAAATTTCTCATATCAGAGAGATCATGTGATAATTGTCTTTCTCTGATTGACTTATTTTGCACAGTGTAAAACCCTCTAGTCCATCCACATCATTGCAAATGGCAATGGGTTTTTTGATAGCTGCATAGTATTCCATAGTGTATATATACCACATCTTCTTTATCCATTCATCTGTTGATGGACATCTAGGTTCTTCCCAATTTAGCTATTGTGGACATTGATGCTATAAACATTCAGGTGCACATGTCCCTTTGGATCACTACATTTGTATCTTTAGGGTAAATACACAGTAGTGCAATTTCTGGGTCATAGGGTAGCTCTATTTTCAACTTTTTGAGAAACTTCCATACTGCTTTCCAGAGTGGATGCACAAGGTTGCATTCCCACCAAGAGTGTAGAAGGGTTTCCCTTTTGATACGTCCTTGCCAACATCTGTCATTTCCTGTCTTGTTCATTTTAGCCATTCTGACTGGTGTGAAGTGGTATCTCATTGTGGTTTTGATTTGTATTTCCCTGATTCCGAGTGATGTCGAGTGCTTTTTCATGTGTCTGTTGGCCATTTGGATGTCTTCTTTGCAGAAATGTCTGTTCATGTCCTCTGCCCATTTCTTGATTGGATTATTTGTTCTTTGGGTGTTGAGTTTGATAAGTTCTTTATAGATTTTTGATACTAGCTTTTTATCTGATATATCATTTGTGAATATCTTCTCCCATTCTGTCAGCTGTTTTTTGGTTTTGTTGACTGTTTCTCTTGCTGTGCAAAAGCTTTTGATCTTGATGAAGTCCCAGTAGTTCAATTTTGCCCTTTTTTCCCTTGCTGTTGGGGAGGTTTTAGGAAGAAATTGCTGCAGATGAGGTAGAAGAGTTTGCTGCCCGTGTTCTCCTCAAGGGTTTTGATGAATTCCTGTCTCACACTGAGGTCTTTCATCCATTTTGAGTATATTTTTGTGTGTGCTGTAAGGAAACAGTCCAATTTCATTCTTCTGCATGTGTATGTCCAATATTCCCAAAGCCATTTATTGAAGAGACTGTCTTTTTTCCATTGGGCATACTTTCCCGCTTTGTCAAAGGTTAGTTGACGATAGAGTTGAGGGTCGATTTCTGGGTTCTCTATTCTGTTCCATTGATCTATGTGTCTGTTTTTGTGCCAGTACCACTGTCTTGATTACAGCTTGTAATAGAGCCTGAAGTCTGGAATTGTGATGTCACCAACTTTTGTTTTCTTTTCCAACATTTCTCTGGACATTCAGGGTCTTTTCTGGTTCCATATAAATTTTAGGGTTACTTGTTCCATTTCTTTGAAAAAATTTGATGGTATTTTGATAGGAATTGCATTAAATGTGTAGATTGCTTTAGGTAGCATAGTTATCTTTACAATATTTGTTCTTCCAATCCATGAGCATGGAATGTTTTTCCATTTTTTGTGTCTTCCTCAATTCCTTTCATGAGTACTTTATAGTTTTCTGAGTACAGATTCTTTGCCTTTTGCTTAGGTTTATTCCTAGGTATCACATTGATTTGCAGATGTTGAACCAATCTTGCAGCCCACACATTAATCCGACTTTATCATGGTGAATAATCGTTTTAATGTACTGTTGGAGCCCATAGGCTAGTATTTTAGTGAGAGTTTTTGCATCTCTGTGCATTGAGGATATTGGTCTGTAATTCCCCTTTTTGATGGGGTCTTTTGGGATCAAGGTCATGTTGGCCTCATAAAATGAGTTTGGAAGTTTTCCTTCCATTTCTACTTTTTGAAAGAGTTTCAGGAGAATAGGTATTAATTCTTCTTTAAATGTTTGGTAGAATTCTACTGGGAAGCCATCTCACCCTGGGCTCTTGTTTGTTGGGAGATTTTTGATGACTTCTTCAATCTCCTTACTGGTTATGTGTCTGTTCAGGTTTTCTATTTCTTTCTTACTCAGTTTTGGTAGTTTCTATATATCTAGGAATGTATCCATTTCTTCCAGATTATCAAATTTGCTTGTGTATTGTTGCTCATAATATGTTCTGATAATTGTTTATATTTCTTTGCTGTTGGTTGTGATCTCTCCTCTCTTTTTTTTTTTTCCTTGATCTCTCCTCTTTCATTCATGTTTTTATTTATTTGGGTCCTTTTTCTTTTCTTTTTGATAAGTCTGGCCAGGGGTTTATCAATCTTACTAATTCTTTCAAAGAACCAGCTCCTAGTTTCATTGATTTCATTAATTACTATTCTTTTGGTTTCTATTTCATTGATTTCTACTCTGATCTTTATTATTTCTCTTCTCCCACTGGGTTTAGGCTTTCTTTGCTGTTCTTTCTCCAGCTCCTTTAGGTGTAAGATTAGGCTGTGTGTTTGAGACCTTTCCTGTTTCTTGAGGAAGACTTGTATTGCTATATACTTTCCTCTTAGGACCACCTTTGTTACATCTCAAAGATTTTGAGCAGTTGTGTTTTCATTATCATTTGTTTCCATGAATTTTTTAAATTCTTTAATTCCCTGGTTGACCCATTTATTCTTTAGTAGGATGCTCTTTAGCCTCCATGTATCTGAGGTCTTTCCAACTTTCCTCTTGTGATTGAGTTCTAGCTTCAGAGCATTGTGGTCTGAAAATATGCGGGAATGATCTCAATCTTTTGGTACCAGTTGAGACCTGGTTTGTGACCCAGGATGTGATTTATTCTGGAGAATGTTCCATGTGCCCTAGAGAAGAATGTGTATTCCATTGCTTTGGGAAGGAATGTTCTGAATGTATCTGTGATGTCCATGTGGTCCAGTGTGTCACTTAAGGCCTATATTTCCTTGTTGATCTTTTGCTTGGATGATCTAACCATTTCAGTGAAGGGATTGTTAAAGTATCCTACTATTACTGTATTATTGTCGATGTGTTTCTTTGATTTTGTTATTAATTGGTTTATATAATTGGCTGCTCCCATGTTAAGGGCATAGATATTTAAAATGGTTAGATCTTCTTGTTGGATAGACCCTTTAAGTATGATATAGTGTCCTTCTTCATCTCTCATTATAGTCTTTCACTTAAAATTTAATGTATCTAAGGATTGCCACCCCAGCTTTCTTTCGATGTCCATTAGCATGGTGAATTGTTTTCCACACATTCACTTTAAATCCAGAGGTGTCTTTGTATCTAAAATGAGTTTCTTGTAGACAGCATATCGATGGGTCTGGTTTTTATCCATTCTGATACACTGTGTCTTTTGGTTGGGGCATTTAGTCCATTTACATTCAGGGTAACTATTGAAAAATATGAATTTAGTGCCATTGTATTGCCAGTATGGTGACTGTTAATGTGTATTGTCTCTGTTCCTTTCTCATCTGTTACTTTTAGGCTCTCTCTTTGCTTAGATGACCCCTTTCAATATTCCTGTCAAGCTGGTTTGGTGTTTGCAAATTCTTTTATTTTTTGTTTGTCCTGGAAGCTTTTTATTTCTCCTTCTATTTTTAGTGACATTCTAGCTGGATATAGAATTCTTGGCTGCGTATTTTTCTCATTTAGTGCTCTGAATATATCTTGCCTGTCCTTTCTGACCTGCCAGGTCTCTGTGGATAGGTCCACTGCCATTCTAATATTTCTACCATTGTAAGTTATAGATCTCTTATCCTGGGCTGCTTTCAGGATTTTCTCTTTTTCACTAAGACTTGTAAATTTACTATTAGATGATGGGGTGTGTACCTATTTTTATTGATTTTGGGGAGGTTTCTCTGTGCCTCCTGGATTTTGATGCTTTTTCCCTTTGCCAAATTAGGGTAATTCTCTGATATAATTTACTCCAATATACCTCCTGCCCCTCCTTCTCTTTCTTCTTCTTTTGGGATCCCAATTATTCTTTTTTTTTTAAGATTTTATTTATTTATCAGAGAGAGAGAGGGGGAGAGAGCGAGCACAGGCAGACAGAATGACAGGCAGAGGCAGAGGGAGAAGCAGGCTCCCCGCCAAGCAAGGAGCCTGATGTGGGACTCGATCCCAGCACGCCGGGATCATGACCTGAGCCGAAGGCAGCTGCTTAACCAACTGAGCCACCCAGGCGTCCCGGATCCCAATTATTCTAATATTGTTTCATCTTATGTTATCACTTGTCTCTCAAATTCTCCCTTCCTGGTCCAGTAGTTGTTTGACTCTCTTTTGCTCAGCTTCTTTTTTCTCCATAATTTGGTCTTCTATATCAGCAATTCTCTCTTCTGCCTCATTTATCCTAGTAGTGAGAGCCTCCATTTTTCACTGAACCTCATCAATAGCTTTTAAAAATTTCAGTTTGGTTATATTTTAGTTCTTTATTTCTCCAGAAAGGGATTTTATTTCTCTAAAAAGAGATTTTCTAGTGTCTTCCATGCTTTTTTTTGAGCCCAACTAGCACCTTGAAAATCATCATTCTGAACTCTAGTTCTGACATATTACTGATGTCCATATTGATTAGGTCCCCAGCTGTTGGTACTGCCTCTTGTTCTTTTGTCTGTGGGTGTGTGTGGTGCATGTTTCTGCCTTGTCATTTTATCCAGATAAGGATAGATGAACCGAGAACAAAATACTGAAAGAGTAGCAAAGACCCCAGAAAGATAAACACTAACCATGTCAGAAGAGAACCAAAACCAGGGAGAGAAGAAAGGGGGGAAAAAAGAAAAAAAATATATATATACATATATATGTATATGTATATGTATATGTATATGTATATACATATATATATATGTATATATATTTCTGTCCTATAAACCACACACTTGCTTTTGGGTATATTTTGGTGTGTTAGAAGAAACTACTTCCCAAAATTTTACAGAAAGAAGAAGTCATATATATATATATATAAATAAGGGTAAACATGATGAAGGAAAGATGAAAATTTTAAAAGATTCTAAAAAAGGAATTGATAAGATAAGAAATTGGTTGTAAAAAAAGAAAAAAAAATAAGGGGAGAAAGAGTGTGATCAGGCTGGAGACTAGAACAAAACCCTGTGCTAGATTTAGGGTATATTTTGATCTATTAGAAGATACTGTATCCCAAAATTTTAAAGAAAAACCCTATATGTATATAATAAATAAGATTAAAGACAATGAAGAGATAAAATGTGACTGTAACAATGAAAATTTAAAAAGATTTTTTTTTTATTTCCAGCATAACAGTATTCATTATTTTTGCACCACACCCCGTGCTCCATGCAATCCGTGCCCTCTATAATACCCACCACCTGGTACCCCAACCTCCCACCCCCCGTCCCTTCAAAACCCTCAGATTGTTTTTCAGAGTCCATAGTCTCTCATGGTTCACCTCCCCTTCCAATTTCCCCCAACTCCCTTCTCCACTCTAAGTCCCCATGTCCTCCATGCTATTTGTTATGCTCCACAAATAAGTGAAACCATATGATAATTGACTCTCTCTGCTTGACTTATTTCACTCAGCATAATCTCTTCCAGTCCCGTCCATGTTGCTACAAAAGTTGGGTATTCATCCTTTCTGATGGAGGCATAATACTCTATCCCCAGGGGTACAGGTCTGTGAATCACCAGGTTTACACACTTCACAGCACTCACCAAAGCACATACCCTCCCCAATGTCCATAATCCCACCCCCTTCTCCCAAACCCCCTCCCCCCAGCAACCCTCAGTTTGTTTTGTGAGATTAAAAGTCACTTATGGTGTGTCTCCCTCCCAATCCCATCTTGTTTCATTTATTCTTCTCCTATCCACTTAAGCCCCCATGTTGCATCACCACTTCCTCATATCAGGGATATCATATGATAGTTGTCTTTCTCTGCTTGACTTATTTCGCTAAGCATGATACGCTCTAGTTCCATCCATGTTGTCGCAAATGGCAAGATTTCATTTCTTAAGATTTTTAAAAAGGTATTTATAAGGTAAAATAGTTAAAATAGTTTCAATAGGAAAGAGGGAAAATTTTAAACATAAAATAAGAAAAAAATAAAATTTAAAATATTTAACTTCGAAAGACTAAAGAATCATGGGGAAAGGGCTATGAATTCTATGTGTTGCTTTCCCCTTACTGTGGAGTTCCACAGTTATCAACTGATTGGTGAACTTGGTCCTGGCTGTATGTTCTTGCTAATCTTCTGAGGGAGGGTCCTGTTGCAGTGATTCTCAAATGTCTTTGACCGAGGTGGAATTGTACTGCCCTCTCCAGGGGCCAGGCTAAGCAATCTGCTCAGGTTTGCTCTTAGGAGCTTTGTTCCCTGAGCACTTTCTGTACAGCTTTGGAAGACAGGAATGAATATGGTGGCCTCCCAATATCTGGAATTTAGGAGCTGAGAATTGGGGCCCCCCTCCTCAGTGCACCCTCAGAGAAAAGCAGTCAGTCCCTCCTGTCTCCCTTGGCTCTTGCAGGCCACACTCAGTGCTCACCCAGCCTGTGACCGAGCATTTCTATCTCTGGCACATGTCCCCATTTGGAGTCTCCAAACCCAGCAGATTCCTGCAACACACTCCCACACAGCTCCCTCCTGGAGAAGGAAGTTGAGTCTTCCCGGATGTTCTGCAGCTGGCTTCCCCACTCTGATACCTGGGAGCTTGCCACACTCAGACATCCCTGGTCTTTTTTTGACCCCAGGGGTCCTCAGACCGCATAGTCCCCGTGAGAGCTCCACCTCCCACTTAGCCCCTGGAGCTACATCCCTGAGTGGAACAGACTTCTAAAAGTTCCAATTTTGTGGTCCACTGCTCTGTTACTTGCCAGAAGCTGGCCCCTCCCCCTGTAGTCTTTCTTTCCAGGCATTGCCTTGGAGTCACTTCTCCACACAACCTGCCCTCCAGAAAGTGGTCAGTTTTCTGTTCCTAGAATTGCTGCTCTTCTCTTCTATCCCCTGTTGAATTTGTAGGTGTTCAGAATGGTTTGATAATTACCTAGCTAAACTCCTGGGACCCGATGATATGGTGGTGCTTACTTATTAGATAAATTATGTAGCCTCTCTGGGTATGTGCTTTATCTGCAACTCATAGACAATATAGGTACCTCACAGGGTGATTGTCAAAATTAAATAATACACTTAAAATACCCAACACATAGAAGGAAATTACAACTTTTTTGGGATATCTGGGTGGCTCAGTCTGTTAAGCATCAGACTCTTGGGTTTGGCTCAGGTCATGATCTCAGAGTCATGGCGTCAAGCCCTGTATCATGCTCCATGCTTAGAAGAGATTCTGCTTAAGATTCCCTCTCCTTCTACCCCTACCTCTAAAATAAATAAATAAATCTTTAAAAAATAATAATAAATAAATAAAAAGGTAGCTTTTGTTATTATAAGAATAAATCTTGCTTCTCAGATCCAAAATGAGCTCAATTTTGGGGTACCTGGCTGGCTCAATTCTTAATGTCACTCTTGATTTGGGGGTTGTCCATTCAAGTCCCACATTGGGTGTAAAGATTACTTAAAAATAAAATCTTAAAAACATAAGCTCAATCCAAAAGCAGTAAGACATTAAAATCATAAATGCAGGCAAGAGACTTTACAGGTAGTACAAATGCTAAGAAAAAAATAAAACTACCATAGAATTTAGTCAGAAATTATTTTTTCTTTCTGTATGTAGCAACTAACAAGTATTTAATATTTATTAACTATCAAGTAACTTTCTAGCACAATTCACAATGAATATGCCTATATATTCAAGACTTGGCTTAAGCAGCATTTTCTCTAGGTCACCACCTTTGTAGTTGACAATGATAGAATTATTGTGCAGCTGGACTGGGATAGTTCTATGCTTATGTCCAGGATTGCCTGGATGTCTAGCACTGACTCTTGGGTAAGATGTGAGCAGTGGCTAACTAATGATTTGCACCATGCTGTTTAAAGTTTGAAACTCTCTGGCAGCACATAGAACCAGTTTATTTAGTTTTTTTCTTCCAGTTTTATTGAGATATAATTGACCTGTAACATTGTATAAGTTAAGGTGGATAACATAATGATTTGATATGTGTATATATTATGAATGATTACTACAGTAAGTGTAGTTAGCCTTAGTCACCTCACATCATTACAATTTTTTCCTTGTAATAAGAAATTTAAAGATCTACACTCTTAGCAGCTTTTAAATATGCAATACAGCATTGTTAAATATAGTCACCATGTTATATATTACAACACCAGAACTTACTTATCTCATAACTAGAAGTTTGTACTTTTTTACTGTCTTCATTCATTATCTTACCACCCCACCACGTCCGATAAACACCAATCCCTTCTCTGTTTATATGACTTTGGTTTTATTAGATTCTACATATTAGTGACATCATACAGTATTTGTTTTTCTTTGTCTGACCTCTCTCACTTAGCATAGTGCCCTCTAGATTCATTCATGTTATTGAAAATGACAGGATTTCCTTCCTATTTATGGCTAAATAATGTTCCATTATATGTATTATACTATATCTGCTTTATCCATTCACCCACTGATAGGTATTTATGTTGTTTTCACGTTTTAACTTTTTAAGTAATGCTGTAGTGAACATGGGGGCTGCAGATATCTCTTTGAGATAGTTCTTTTGTTTCCTTCAGATATGTACCCAGAAGTGGAATTGTTGGATTATAGGATGTCCCATTTTAAATTTTTTGAGGAGCCTCCATACTATTTTCCATGGTGGCTATACCAATTTACATTCCCACCAACAGTGTATAAGAGTTCCTTTTCTCTACAACTTCATTTGTTATCTCTTCTTGATTTGAGGCATTCTAACAGGTCTGAGATGATAGCTTATTGTGCTTTTGATTTGCATTTTCCTGATGATGAGTGATGTTGAGCACCGTTTCATGTACCTATTGGCCATTTTTGTGTCTTCTTTGGAGAAATGTATATTCAGATCTTCAGCTCATTTTTTTTGAAACTTAAATTGCTTTGCATGCACTTTCAAAGTAGAATACATCACTGTGGCTGTGAAGAAACAAACAGGTTTTTAACTAAATAGTTTCCTGAATTTTTTTTTAATTTTTAATTTTTAATTTTTTTATAAACATATAAGATATTTTTATCCCCAGGGGTAACAGGTCTGTGAATCACCAGGTTTACACACTTCACAGCACTCACCAAAGCACATACCCTCCCCAGTGTCCATAACCCCACCCCCCTTCTCCTAATCCCCCTCCTCCCAGCAACCCTCAGTTTGTTTTGTGAGATTAAGAGTCACTTATGGTTTGTCTCCCTCCCAATCCCATCTTGGATGTTTTTTAACTCAGTGAAAACCCTCTCTAAATAACTGTATTACTTTTGGTCCCTTCGTTTTATTTTTATTTTTTAAAAATAACAGCATAATTAACATACAGTATTATATTAGTTTCAGATGTTCAATGCAGTGATTCAGCAATTCTATACATTATGCAGTACTTATCAAGATAAGTATACTCTTAAACCCCTTCACCGTTGTCACCCATTCTCTCACTGACCTCCCTTCTGGAAACCATCACTTTGTTTTCTTTATGTAAGAATATGATTTTTTTTGTTTGTCTCTTTCTCTTTGTTCATTGGTTTTGCTTCTTACATTCCACATATGGGTGAAATATGGCATTTGTCTTTCTGACTGAATTATTTTGCTTAGCATAGTACGCTCTAGCTCCATCCATGCCATTGAAAATTTTTGATGGTTGAGTAATATTCTATTAAACACACACACACACACACACACACACACACACACACACACACCATCTTCTTTATCTATTCATTGATTGATGGACATTTGGGCTATTTCCATAATTTAACTATTGGAGATAATGCTGCTATACACACCCTTTGAATCAGTATTTTTGTATTCTTTGGGTAAATACCTAGTGTTGCAATTCCTGGATGATAGGGTAGTTTTATTTTTAATATTTTGAGGAAACTCCAAACTGTTTTCCACAGTACCTGAACCAGTTTTCATTTCCACCAACAGTGCACAAGGGTACATTTTCCTCCACATCCTCACGAACACTTGTTGCTTCTTCTGTTTTTTATTTTAGCCTTTCTGACAGGTGTGCAGTGATATCTTATTTGGTTTTGATTCTAATTTCCCTGATGATTAGTAATGTTGAGCATCATTTAATTTCTCTGTTGGCCAACTTTGATATATATCTGTTCATGTCTTCTGCCCATTTTATAATTAAATTATTTGATTTTTTAAAATGTTAAGTGGTATAAGTTCTTTATATATTTTGGATACTAACCCTTTACCAGATATGTCATATGCAAATATATTTTCCCATTCAGTAGGTTGCTGTTTAGTTTTATTGATAGTTTCCTTCACTATGCTGAAGCTTCTTCCTTTGATGTAGTCCTGATAGTTTATTTTTGCTTTTGTTTCCCTTACCTCAGGAGACATATCTAGAAAAATGTTGCTATAGCTGATATGTGAAATATTATTGCCTATGCTTTTTCAAGGATATATATGGTTTCAAGTCTCACATTTTGGTCCTTAATACATTTTGAGTTTGTTTTTCTATATGGTGTAAAAAAGTCCAGTTTCATTCTTTTGCATGTAGCTGTCCAGTTTTCCAAACAGCATTTGTTGAAGAGACTGTCTTTTTCCCATTGCATATCCTTTCCTGCTTTTTTGAAGGTAAATGTTGGTTTATTTGGGAGGTATTCTGTTCCATTGACCTGTGTGTCTGCTTTTGTGCCAGTAACGTACTGTTTTGATTACTACAGCTTTGTAGTATTAACTTAAAATGTGTGATTGTGATATGTCCAGGTTTGTTTTCCTTTTTCAAGATTGCTTTTGCTATTTGGGATCTTTTGTGGTTCCATACCAATTTTAGGATGAATTGTTCTAGTTCTGTAAAAAAAAAATGCTATTGTTATTTTGATAAGGATTCCATTAAATCTCTAGATTGCTTTGGGTAGTATGGACATTTTAAATATTATGGACATTTTAAACATTTGTTCTTATAAACCATGGGCATTGAATATCTTTCCATTTGTTTATGTAGTCCAGTTTTTTTCATCAGTGTTTTAATATTTTTAGAATATGGGTCTTTCACCTCCTTGGTTACGTTTACTGATACCTACTTTATTATTTTTGGTGCAATTGTAAATGAAATTGTTTCTTAAATTCTATTTCTGCTGCTTCATTATTAGTGTGTAGAAATACAATGTATTTCTGTACATTTATTTTGTATCCTGCAGTCTTTCTGAATTACCAATTTGAGTAGTTTTTCTGTGGGTGTGTGTGTAGTCTTTAGGGGTTTCCTACATATAATATCATATCATCTGCAAATAGTCATGGTTGTATTTTTTCCTTACCAATTTGGATACTTTTTATTGCTTTTTGTTGTCTGATTGTTGTGGCTTAGACTTCCAGGGTTATGCTTAATTAAAGTGGTGAGAATGAACATCCTTATCTTGTTCCTGACCTTAGGCAAAAAGCTCTCAGTTTTTCCCTATTAAGGATAATGTTAGCTGTGAGTTTTTCAAGTAAAGCCTTTATTATGTTGAGGTATGTTCTCTCTAAACCTACTTTGTTGAGGGTTTTTATCATTAATGGATGTTGTCCTTTAACAAATGCTTTTTTCTACATCTTTTTAAATGATCTTATGGTTTTTATCCTTTCTCTTGTGATATATCACATTGATTTGTGAACTGTGAACCACTCTTGTATCCCTGGAATATATCCCACTTGATCTTGGTGAAGGATTTTTTTAATGTATTGTTGGATTCTATGTGCTAATTATTGCTGAGGATGTTTTTCTTTATCTGTGTTCATCAGAGATATTGGCTTATGGTTCTCTTTTCTTGTATTGTCTTTATCTGCTTTTGTTATCTGGGTAATGTCAGCCTCATAGAATGAATCTGGAAGTTTTCCTTCTTTTTTTGAAATAGTTTGAGAAGAATTGGTGGTAAATCTTCTTTAAGTGTTTGGTAGAATTTACCTGTGAAGTCATGTGGTCCTGGACTTCTGTTTGTTGGGAGTATTTTGATTTCTGATTCAATTTCATTACTGATAATCAATATGTTCAAATTTTCTGTCTTCCTGATTCAGTTTTGGGAGATTATGTTTCTAGGAATTTATCCATTTCTTATAGGTTGTCCAATTTTTTGACATATAATTTTTCATAATATTCCCTTAATATCCTGTATTTCTCTAGTGTCAGTTGTGATTTCTTCTCTTTAATTTCTGATTTTATTTATTTGAGTTCTTTCTCTCTCTCTCTTTCTCTTTTTGGGTGAGTCTGAGTCTTCTAAAGTTTCACCAATTTGGTTTCTTTTCAGTGAACCAATTCCTGTTTTCATTTTTCTATTCTATTGTTTTTTATTTTTGTTGTTATTGTTTTTTAGTTTCTATTCCATTTTTTTAAACAGCTGTAATCTTTATTATTTCCTTCTTCCTACTTGTTTAGGGTTTTGGTTCTTTTTCTTTTTTTTCTAGCTCCTTTAGGTGGAAGTTTAGGTTGTTTCTTTGAGTTTTTTCTTGCTCCTTTATGTAGGCCTGTATCACTATAAACTTGTCTCTTAAAACAGCTTTTGCTGCATCCTGAAGCTTTGGGACCATTGTGTTTTCATTTTCATTTGTCTCTATGTATTGTTTTAATTTCCCTTTTGATTTCTTGGTTGACCCTGTCATTGTTTACTAGCATGTTAGTTAACCTCCATGTATTTGCATTCTTTCCAGATTTTGTCTTGTGATTGATTTTTAGTTTCATAGCATTGTGATTTAAAAAGATGCATGGTATGACTTCAGTCTTTTTGAATCTGTTGACATTTATTTTGTGGCGTAACATATGATCTGTTCTGGAGAATGTTCCATGTTCACTTGAAAAGAATGTGTATTCTGCTGTTTTAGGATAGAGTGTTCTGAATATATCTGTTAGTGCCATCTGGTCCAACATATCATTCAAAGCCACTGTTTTCTTGTTGATTTTTTATTTGGATGACCTATCCATTGATTTAAGTGGAATGTTAAAGCCACCTACCATTATTGTATCACTATTGATTGCTTCCTCTATGTTTTCTTTTAAAGATTTATTTATTTGAGAGAGAGAGGGAACACTCAAGCAGGGACAGGGTAAGGGCAGAGAGAGGGAGAGAATCTCCAGCAGACTCCCCACTAAGTGAGGAGCCTGATGTGGGGCTTTATCCTCCAACTGTGAGATCACGACATAAGCCAAAATAAAGAGTTGCATGCTTAAGTGACTAAACCACCTAGGTGCCCTCCTTTATGCTTTTTTTCAATATTGCACAGATGACAAGCTTGACAGATTATTTTATTGATTTATTTGTTTATGTATTATGTTCAGTTAGCCAGCACATTTAGTTGTTTTTGATGTAGTGTTCAGCAATTCATTAGTTGCCTATAACATCCAGGGCTCATCACACGTGGCCTCCTTAATACCCATCCATCTTCTTGTTGGATTGTTGCTGTTATGATTATATAGTGCCCTTCTTTGTCTATTGTTACTGCCTTTAAAATCTATTTTGTTGGGGGTGCCTGTGTGGCTTAGTCAGTTAAGTGTCTGACTTGGTTTCAGCCCAGGCCACGATCTCATGAATCAGGGGATGGAACCCTGCTTTAGGCTCCATCCTCAGCGAGGAGTCTGCTTAAAGATTCTCTCCCTATGTCCCTCCCCCACCTCACATTCACTCCTTCTTTCTCACTCTCAAATAAATAAGTAAATCTTTAAAAAAATAAATAAAATCTACTTTTTTGGCTATAAGTATTGTTGCCTGTGCTTTCTTTTCATTCCATTTGGAGGATAAATCCTTCTCCATCCTTTTACTTCCAATCTGCATATGTCTTTCAGTCTGAAATGAATGTAGGCAGCATATTGAAGAGTCTTGCTTTTTTATTCATTCCATCACCTGATGTCTTTTGATTGGACCATTTCATCCATTTACATCCAGACTAATTCTTGATAGGTATGTACTTATTGCCATTTTGTTACTTGATATCTGGTTATTTTTGTAGTTCTTCTGTTCCTTTCTTCCCTTGTTTTCTTCTCTCATGGTTTGTTGGCTTTTTTATGGTACACTTGGATTCCTTTCTTTTTATTTCTTGCATATCTATTACTAGTTTTTGATTTGTGGTTACTGTTTGATTGGTATATAACATCATCTCTGTATAGTTATATATATTAAGTTGGTGGTCACTTATGTTTGAACTCATTCTTTACTTCTCTCCCCTCCACATTTTAGGTATATGGTGTCATACTTTACATCCTTTTATATTATGAGTTTCTTTCTCTCTTTTTTTTTAAGATTTTATTTACTTCATTGATACACAGAGAGACAGATACAGCGACAGAGGGAATACAAGCAGGAGGAGTGGGAGAGGGAGAAGCAGACCTCAATCCCAGGACCCTTGGATCATAACTAGAGCCGAAGGCAGATGCTTAAGGACTGAGCCACCCAGGCACCCCTGAGTTTCTCGGCTGATTTTATATATAGTTATTTGTACTGCTTTTATGCTTCCTACTTTTCTTGCTCCTATTGTGGTCTTCCCTTTCTACTCAGAGTCTACTTTTATCATTTCTTGTAGGTCTGATTTAGTGGTGATGAATCTTTTCACTTCTGTTGGAATGCTTTATCTCTCCTTCTATTCTGAATTTAGCCTTGCTGGATAGAGTATTCTTGGCTACAGATGTTTTTCCTTTCAGCACTTTGATTATATCATGCCACTTTCTTCTGGCCTGCAGTGTTTCTACTGAAGATCAGCTGATAGCCTTATGGAGTTTCCCTTGTATGTAACTGTTTTCTCTTGTTGCTTTTAAAATTCATTTTTAAAATTTTACTTTATTTATTTTCAGTGTTCCAGAATTCATTGTTTTTGCACCACACCCAATGCTCCAGGTAACACGTGCCCTCCATAATACCCACCACCAGGCTCACCCAATTCCCTAATGCCCTTCCCTCCAAAACCCTCAGTTTGTTTCTCAGAGTCCACAGTCTCTCATGGTTTGTCTCCCGCTCCAATTTCCCCCAACTCATTTCTCCCCTCCATCTCCCAATGTCCTCTGTGCTTTTAAAATTCTGTCTCTATTATTACTTTTTGCCATTTTAATTACCATATGCCTTGGTGTAGACTTCCTTGGTTTGATTTTGAGAGCTCTCTCTGCCTCCTGGATCTGGATTTCTGTTTCTTTCCACAGATTCAGAAGTTTGTTGCTATTATTTCTTCAAATAAATTCCCTGCCTCCTTTTCTTTCTCTTCTCCTTCTACAGTCCCTGTAATGCAAATGTTTTTATGCTTGATGGTGTCACTGAGTCACCTGAATCTCTTTATTTTTTTTATTTCTCTCTCTTGTTCAGCTTGATTATATTCCATTACTCTGCCCTCCAGTTTGCTGCATTCTTTTGCTTCTTCTAATCTACTCTATTTCATCTAGTATATTTTAAAGTTTAGTATTGAGTTCTTCATGTTTCATTGGTTCCTTTTTATCTTTTCTATCTCATTGTGTGGATCTCACTGAGGTTCTCCACTCCTTTCTCAAGCCCAATGAGTATCTTTATGACCATTACTTTAGATACGCTGTAAGGCATATTACTTCTGTCCATTTTATTTATCTCTCTTCCTATGATTTTGTCCGGTTTTTTCCTTTGGGACATATTTTTCTGTCTCTTCATTTTTTTTCTAACTCTCTGTGTCTGTTTTTGTGTTTTAGGAAAGTCAGCTACATCTCCTGCTCTTGAAAGCACTGACCTTATGAAGAAGAATTCCTATAGTGCCCTGCAATGCAGTGCCCTACTATTGTGGCTGAGCCACTTTTTCCTTCAATATAGCCATCTGCAAGGGGTCTCTTGGCCTGTTGTGGGCAGGGTTTTATCCCTGTGTTGTTGGTGGGTCATGCTGGGGCTGAAGTTGAGTTGCACCAGGTGTTTGCCAGAGTTTCCGTAGCCCCAAACTGTAGGAGAACACAGGAGTGGGGCACATAGTACCAACATGGTCTGTGCTGGTGGGAGGGGACCTGCTGTGCCAGTGTCCAGTGCAGGCTGGGTCAGAGGTAGGCTGATCATCAGCAGTGCACAGGGATGGGATGCCATGTGGTAGCAAGGTTTGCATAGGTTTGCTGTGAGGTCTGGCTGGGGGTGTGGCTGGCTGGGGGCGTGGTGGCAGGAAAAAGGGGAAGGGTGGTGCACTGTTAACGAGTTAGATAGTGAGTGTTGGCACAGTAGTGGTTCCTGCAGTTGTATCTAGGCTGGGAAGCAGGGGAGTAAAATGCTCCCACCAGGTCCTTTGTTCTGGAGAAGTCTCCCAAGGATCCTTGCCCCTCCAGCATACTTTCTGTGATTTGTAAACAAGTCTTCCCACGTACCTCAGGTAGTTTTCAAACTGCTGCTTCTGTGCTGTATCTCAGCAGATCTCTGTTGTGCTGTCTCTTTAAGCATGGGGATTCAGATTCCTCTCACCCTCCTGGCTCTCCCAAGAGTTTATTCATTTTTAAAAGTTCCAGGTTTAGGCCCCACTGATTTTCAAATCCAAATGTCATAGGTATTTGTCTTACCCATGTGGGAATCCTGGTATGAAAATCTGTTTCTCTTTCCTCTCAGTGCCCACAGCATCCCTCCCTCCTATGGAGAGTACCATGGGTGCATTTAGTTCCTGACCACATCTTTTCCCTCTTGATGTGGCCTCTTCTCTACATTTAGGTGTGGGGAGTTTGTTCTGTCGGTCTTCTCGTCATTTTTTTGGTTTATTTACACTGATGTTGTGTTATCTGGTTGTATACATTGGATGAGGTGAGCTTAGGGTCCTTCTAGATCACCATCTTCCCTGAAAGTCAGTATTTATTTTAAAGATTTTATTTATTTGAGAGAGAGATCACAAGTAGGTAGAGAGGCAGGCAGTGAGAGACGGGGAAGCAGGCTCCCTGCTGAGCACAAAGCCTGACATGGGGCTTGATCCCAGGACTCTGAGACCATGACCTGAGCTGAAGACAGAGTTTTAACCCAGGTGCCACCAAAGTGCCCCAAAAGTCAGTATTTTATTGTTTTTGATGTTATTATAGATGGCATTGTTTTCTTTATTTCTTGTTCTGGTAATTCATTGCTAGTGTATAGAAATACTCCTGACTTCTTATGATGATTTCACATGCTGCAACTTTACTGAATCTGTTGATCAAATCTTAAGTTTTTGGTGGAGCTTTAGGGTTTTTTTTATAAAACAAATTATATCATCTGCAAAGGGAGATAGTTTTATGTCTTTCCTTCTGATTCTGACCCCCTTTGTTTCTTTTCCTTGCCTGGTTGCTCTGGCTAGGACTTCTAGTACCATAAATGTGAGTGGTAAGAATGAGCACCCTCACCTAGTTCCTGATCTAGCCCCATTTATTTATGCCTTACACCTGGTATAACCAGTTAGAGTCTAGCTTGGTTATGTGACTAGAGGGTCATAGAAGAAATTGCAAGAAACTTTTAGGGAGCTCTCCCTAAACAAATACTTATTACACATATCTTTTGCATCTTTGAATGAATAAGAAGGACCTTGGGGAGCTGCATTTGGAAGACTCTTGGGAGTCTTACGAGTACATTTAATTATCTAGTCTTGTTGTAGTTTTGAGGGAGTACTAATCTTACCAGATTATATTTGGCTGTCTATGTATGTGTCTACCCACTAGATGTGAGAATTTTTAAGAGTGAACACCCCGTGTGCATGTTGTTTACAAGTGTATCTTTCATACTGAAAACAGTGCATGGATCACCATGAATAGGCAATAATGTTTTTTGGATAAGAGTGAATGAAAATTTGTACTAGTTGATATCATGGAAAGGGCTAGATGATTACTGAGTTAAATCCACAAACATTTATTTAATACTTCTTATGTACACAATACTGTGGGAATTGCTGTGGGGACTGCAAAGATGTAAACGTTGTTGTTTCTTTGTCAAATATTCTATGTCAATTTTTATAGTAAACATGGTTTATTTATAGTCTATATTTGATAATTCCAATATATAAAGTCATTATGGGTCAATTTCTATTGCTTACTGATTCTGCTGGATTTTGCTCATGTGTTATTTTTCCTTGTGTACCTGGTTGCCCTTGAATATTTGCTGGCCATTGTCCTTGAAAATTATATGTAAGAATAACTTAAATCATAAGATGAAAGGACCTTCCTCTGTAAAGAACTTACACCTGCTTTTACCAGGTGCTTGGTGTTGCTAGCACTCTAGGTTCAAATTAATCTAAGTTCAGTTTTTAGGTTCCCTGGACTACAAAAGTGACATGATTTTAGGCTGAAAGGGCACATACCTCTTCCTTGAGGGTGTAGCTCTTTGAGATCATAATTTTCTGTGAGAAGAGTCTCATAATACACTTCCCATCTTCTGTGGGCTTTGAGCTTTGATCTCTATGCCCCTAGTCCTATGAGACCATCAGAATAAACATGTGTGTTTTAAGGAAATATCCAGTGTCCCAAGGGTAAAATTGGCTTCCTTGTTCACTTAATCATCCCACGGAGCAAGGAGCCTGATGTAAGGCTCGATCCCAGATCCCTGGGATCATGACCTGAGCAGAAAGCAGTCACTTAACAGACTGAGCCACCCAGACATCCCTCTTTTTGCTTTTTAAGAGATAAAAAAAAACAAAACCTTCACTCAATATTTTTCATTGTTTTCCTCTAGCAGATTGGTGAGAATAACCAAGTCTTCCATTAATGGAAATTGGAATTCTCTTTCCAGAAAACTATGTGGTTTTCAAAGGCCTTGCAAGTACTTGCTTATGGGAGAGAGAGAGATGAACCCAAATAACTATAGTATAGGGCCTGGTAAACTTTCTCTTATCATGTCCTTTAATTTTCTGCCTCCTTTACCCATTAAAGTCACTTGAACTTCTAATTTTTCCTTAAACATACCAAACTATGAGTTCTGCCTCATGGTCTTTGGATATGTTGTTTCCTCTGTCTAGAACACTTTTCTCTCAGATCTTTGTGTAGCTTATGACTGCGCATAAACTCTAAGTTCTGTTGTTCGCCCTCCTTCTTGTCACTAGAAGAAGCTCATCTTTACCATTTTACAGTTATTAGCACCTCTACCTCTCAGTGGAAAGAGAAAAATGAAAGGATACACATCTCAACTTAATTGATTTATGTGAAGTTAATGTTGATGATAGAAGTAGTAATAGAGGACATTAAAACTAACATTTGAAAGTGAACTTTTTAGACTTTCTATATGGAACAAAAGCCAAGAGTCCTGGGCTTTGGCCATGGTGCTACCATTACTTCTTAAGGGAGACTCAGTTTCCTCTTTTGAAAAATACAAAAGTTACATCTTTTAGGTACATCTTTAGCTCTAAAATTACATGGTTAAACAATTTGTATTATTTCTTAGTGTGACAGGTTGGATAACATCAAGTGTTTTCAGTGGTTTCAGAATCTAAAAATCTATGTCTATGAAAGCTTCTCTCAGGTAGTTATGTGTTAGGACTATACAGCAATCCTAAGATATTATGTTCAGTTTTCAGGGATTCTGAAACATTCTAAGTTAGGCATTTAAAAAGAAAAGTGCATACTTGAATCACCTAAGTTGTTTTTTTCAAATTGCACACAGTTGGGCGATGCTTATCCCAGATCTACTGAATGAAATTCTCCATATGCATTAGGTTGGGTTTTCCAGAAGCAGGTGCTAAAATGGAGTTTTGAGTGCAAGATGTTTATTAGACATTGGTATCTGTGAAGGGAAAGGGTAAGAAATGGGGTTAGGCAGAAGGAGAAGTACAGCTGCAACTAGGTCAGACAAACCACAGCCAACACAGCAGGGAGCTCTGGAATAAGCATTGCAGCTCAGTGCCCCACATAGAGCTGAAATGGCTAGTATACTTTTGCTTTTCTCAGTCACTCGATATAGGCTTCCCTGGGAAGAGTATAGCCCAGAGTCAAGGGTCTCTCTACAGTTGAGACAGACCCTGAAGGAACTGACTGCTGGAAGCTGTCAACTGCACTTCCAGTAGCTAGGCAGCAAGCCATTCCTTGAAGTGGAATCTGGGCAGTGTATCTACCACACCAAAATAAGACCTAGGAGCATGGGTTATTTTTAAAGGTCACATAATTTTGATACATACTTCTGGTTCAAAACCATTGTTCTAAATGATTACATGTCACTTTATAGCATAGGTCATTAAAAAAGTATGCAGGCGAAATCTCCTCTCCCTTTACAGACTGATATAAAACAAAATGGAAAACCTTTCATCCATTCCTTTTTTTTTCCATTCCTTTTTTTAAAAGGATTTTTATTTATTTGACAGAGAGACACACAGTCAGAGAGGGGACACAGCAGGGGGAGTGGGAGAGGGAGAAACAGGCTTCCCACTGAGCAGGGAGCCTGATGTGGGCCTCGATCCTAGGACCCCGGGATTATGACCTGAACCAAAGGGCAGACACTTAGGGACTGGGCCACCCAGGCACTCCCTCTAATCCATTCTTAATTCAAATCACAGAGAGTTTTTAATAACTAAGTTCAGCAACTTACATAGAAAAGAGAAGCAAAACAAAAGTGTTTGTGGGAACTTGCTAGATCCTTGTGTCACTACATTTGGGGCCAGCCAAAGTTTCTATAAAATCCTTGAAGACAGAGGTCAAAGCTACCATCCCATTGCAGGTTGAAGCAATTATTGGTTTCCTCCTCAAGCTTCCCATGGTCAAGAAATTTGCTCCTGAAAATCAGCTTTCGATTGAATGCATGTTGGTTGTGCTTCTGTCCCTGAAGAAGGCAGAAAATTCTGAAGCCCTCCTCACTGTACTAAAATTTTCAGTTGGCCGGGGAATGTTACACAGGTACTCCTGGTGGCTTTTTACCTTAACCCTATCCTGTTTCTGTGCCTCTCTATGTAAGTGCCTTTTATAACCACAGTTTTGCCCTTTAATAACCTAGGCCCCTACCTTCTTATTAATTATTGTATCAGGTAGCTATTAATGTAGAACAAGTCAACCAAAACTTTGTGGCTTAAAATACCATTTATTTCTCATGAGTCTAGCGTGAGCTGAGATGTTTTCATGAGCTGGGCTAAACTCATCTGATCTAAGATGAGCTTGCCCATACACCTGTCGTCAGTAGACAAGTTGGCTAGGGCTCCAGGTCTAGGATGACTTTATCTAGGACATCTTGGTTATGCTTCATGTTATCTCATTTTTTAGCAGACTAGCTAGGCCTTGTTTTTCTCTTAGTCACAGAGTCAAAGAAAGAAATCAGAACCACACAAGTGCCTTTTCAAGCCTCTCCTTCCATCAGTTTTGTTACTATCCTTTTGTCCAAAGACAGTCACATGGCCAGGCCCAAAGTCAGAGTGAAAGGGCACTGTCATAGGGCATGAATATAAAGATACATGAAAAATTGGACTATTAGTACAATCTGTCTACCACAGTCTATTATATATTTATTGAGAACATGTGGTCCAGCACACTGTTCATGTGTGCAGTATATATACCATAAGAATCTATTGCTAGTAATATGCATTGCCTTGTGTTGTCTCCATTATCCTCTGAGTAATGGTTACTTGAAGGTACACTTCTGCAAACCAGCTGTTGTTGATGGTGTCGTTGGAGACTGGCAATTTCCTGACAACCTACGCTTTTCTCTCTTCCTTTCCTGTGTAGCTCTGTTTTTTTGTGATGTGGCTTCTCTATGTGGGCACAGACTTACACATCACTTTCAATTTCTCAAAGAATAAATTTGGGTGGAAATAGTTTAAGACCTTTGTCAACTGTCTTACCACCTCTCCTTCCTCCATCCCTCTCTTCCTCTTATGTGTTTATTTTATAAAGAGTTTATATGTTTTTTTGTTTATGTATTCATTATGGAAACAAGGATTCTTAGGATAAAATTTGTTAATGAATTTACAGTTGTAGTTTTTGCAATTATTTTTTTCAGTTGTTTTGAAGTATGTTTCTTGTGTTACAAGCAAGGTCTTTGCAGAGTCAATCAGTATCAGACAATGTTGCTAATACAATACAGTGGTATCTGAGTACTTGGGTACTTCCTAAACATTTGTTGCAAATGAAGCTGACTAACTGAAAACAAGTTTAATAGAAATTTGTTCCATTCAATAAATCAGAAATATGGAACTTCTTTAAAAGTTCTAGTTTTACCTTCACTTTTACAACAATTTCTTCTTTGACATAGTTTTGACACTATTTTTTCCTCAAGTACTCTATATAATCATCTTAAAATTAATTTCACTTAAGTCCTGAGATATGATATCTATATTCATTTCATGAGTACTTCCCAATTCGTGGGCTTTATAAATCATTTAGCTATGGTGAGTGAAATCATTCTGACCACATTCTGCCTTCAGATAAGCATTTTTACACTTAATAAACCTGGTTTTGCTGGTTAAGAGAACATATGGGTAAATAATCACTTGTTCCCAAATGTGGTAGGTTTTACAAGAATAAAAGCAATGTGAAAAAAATCATAAAGGTAAAGGTAGATAGATTTGAATGCATGAAAATTCCAAATTTCTGTGTAATGATAACAATGAAAATTTACTACAAATTAAAATTAATGTTACAATATAAGTGTAAAAATATAGTAGAGAACTAATACATTTTAATATATGAAGATTCTAAGAAAACTATGAGAAAAAACCTGATTGCCTAGTAGAAGATATGGGCTATGGTCATGAACAAATACCCAAAGGGAAAAAAAATGGTCAATATGTTTATATGTGAAATGATAAATTACATTTAAAAAAGAATTATAAGGTAATGAGATAGCTTTTAAAATATTTATTTATTTATTTTAGAGAGAGAGAGAAAGAGAACACACAAGCAGGAGGGGCAGAAAGAGAGGGAGATAGAATCCCAAGGTGATTCCATGCTGGGCATGGGCCTGACACAGAGCTTGGTCTGATGACCTTGAGATCACAACCTGAGCCAAAATCAAAAGTTTGAGGCTTAACTGACTACACCACCCAGGTGCCCCGAGATAGCATCTTTGACCATGAAATTAGAGAAGAATGATCCAAGATAACACTCCAAGTAGTCACTGGAGCACATGGCTCATGGAAGGATACGTGGGATCCTTTTCAAAAGCAGTTTGGCAAATGTACTAAGAAACTTAAATAAGTTTCTACCCTTTAATTGAAACATTTAACTTCTGAGAACTTATTCTTTTTTTTAAAGATTTTATTTATTTATTTGACAGACAGAGATCACAAGTAGGCATAGAGGCAGGCAGAGAGAGAGGAAGGAGCAGGCTCCCTGCAGAGCAGAGAGCTGATGTGGGACTCCATCCCTGGACTCCGGGATCATGACCTGAGCTGAAGGCAGAGGCTTTAACCCATTGAGCCACCCAGGTACCCTGTGAGAATATATTCTAAGGAGATATTTGTACATCCAGGCAAAATTTTACAAAAGAAGATATTTGTGATAGTATTATTTATAATAGCAAAAATTGGGATTATAAATAAATGCCCAAGGATGTTGAAATTGCAGCACATAATGTATTATTACATAGCCATTAATAATCATGTTTCCAAATAATCCCAGTTATGGTCATTAGAACTAATATCAACACTTTGAGAAAATTGCCCAGAATTAAATATATCAAAATGTTAACTTCAGGTGATTTGGTTATGCATAGTTAAACATTTTCTTAATACTTCCCTGTTTTCAGCAAAGAACATATATTATTTTTATAATCAAAAAATGTTACTTAAATTGGGGTACCTGGATGACTCAGTTGGTTAAGCGTCTGACTCTTGATTGCGGTTCAGGTCATGATCTCAGACTTATGAGATTGAGCCCCATGTCAGGTTCTGCACCGAGCGTGAAGCCTGCTTAAGATTCTCTTTCTCGAGGGGGAGGAGTCAAGATGGCGGAGAAGTAGCAGGCTGAGACTACTTCAGCTAGCCGGAGATCAGCTAGATAGCTTATCTAAAGATTGCAAACACCTGAAAATCCATCGGCAGATTGAAGAGAAGAACAGCAATTCTGGAAACAGAAAAAAAACCACTTTCTGAAAGGTAGGACCGGCAGAGAAGTGAATCCAAAGCGACGGGAAGATAGACCCCGGGGGGAGGGGCCGGCTCCCGGCAAGCGGCGGAGCAACAGACGCACAAAATCAGGACTTTTAAAAGTCTGTTCCGCGGGGCACCTGGGTGGCTCAGTGGGTTAAGCCGCTGCCTTCAGCTCAGGTCATGATCTCAGGGTCATGGGATCAAGTCCCGCATCGGGCTCTCCGCTCAGCAGGGAGTCTGCTTCCCTTCCTCTCTCTCTGCCTGCCTCTCCGTCTACTTGTGATTTCTCTCTGTCAAATGAATAAATAAACTCTTAAAAAAAAAAAAAAAAGTCTGTTCCGCTGAGGGACATCGCTCCAGAGGGTAAAACCGAGCGAAGCCCACGCGGGGTCAGCGTGGCCTCAGGTCCCACAGGGTCACAGAAGGATGGGGGTGTCTGAGTATCGCAGAGCTTGCGGGTATTGGAACGGGAAAGCCGGCTACAGAGACAGAGCCGACAGTAAGCTCACAGCTCGGTGTTACCTTGAATCGGTCGCAGGCTCGGTGAGCTCAGAGCGTGGCTGGAGGTCAGGCAGACGGGAGTAACAGGGCGCTGTTCTCTGAGGGCGCACTGAGGAGTGGGGCCCTGGGCTCTCCGCTCCTCCGGGCCAGAGACCAGGAGGCCTCCATTTGTATTCCCGTTCTCCGGAACTCTACGGAAAGCGCTCAGGGAACAAAAGCTCCTGAAAGCAAACCCGAGCGGATTACTCACCCCAGCCCCTGCTAAGGGTCGTGCAATTCCGCCTAGGGCAAAGACACTTGAGAATCAATACAACAGGCCCCTCCCCCAGAAGATCAACAAGAAATCCAGCCTATACCAAGTTCACCTACCAAGGAGTGCGGTTTCAATACCAAGGAGAGCAGCAGAATTCCAGAGGAGGAGAAAGCAAAGCATGGAACTCATGGCTTTTTCCCTGTGATTTTTTTTAGTCTTCCAGTTAATTTAATTTTTTTCTTTTTCATTTTTTGTTTTTTTTTCTCGCCTTCTGGTAAAATTTTGTTTTACCTTTTACCTTTTTCTTTTTAATGTTTTTTAACCAGTTTATCTAGTATATATATTTTTTCTTTTTTATATTTTTCTTATTTGTTTTCTTTTTTTTTTAATTCTTTTCTTTTTTTTTCCTTTTTTCTTTTTTTTTCTTTCTTCCTTTTTGAACCTCTTTTTATCCCCTTTCTGCACCCTCACGATTTGGGATCTCTTCTAATTTGGTTAAAGCATATTTTTCTGGGGTTGTTGCCACCCTTTTAGTATTTTACTTGCTCCTTCATATACTCTTATCTGGACAAAATGACAAGAAGGAAAAATTCAACACAAAAAAAAGAACAAGAGGCAGTACCGAAGGCTAGGGACCTAATCAATACAGACATTGGTAATATGTCAGATCTAGAGTTCAGAATGACAATTCTCAAGGTTCTAGCCGGGCTCGAAAAAGGCATGGAAGATATTAGAGAAATGCTCTCGAGAGATATAAAAGCCCTTTCTGGAGAAATAAAAGAACTAAAATCTAACCAAGTTGAAATCAAAAAAGCTATTAATGAGGTGCAATCAAAAATTTAGGCTCTCACTGCTAGGATAAATGAGGCAGAAGAAAGAATTAGTGATATAGAAGACCAAATGACAGAGAATAAAGAAGCTGAGCAAAAGAGGGACAAACAGCTACTGGACCACGAGGGGAGAATTGGAGAGATAAGTGACACCATAAGACGAAACAACATTAGAATAATTGGGATTCCAGAAGAAGAAGAAAGAGAGAGGGGAGCAGAAGGTATACTGGAGAGAATTATTGGGGAGAATTTCCCCAATATGGCAAAGGGAACAAGCATCAAAATTCAGGAGGTTCAGAGAATGCCCCTCAAAATCAATAAGAATAGGCCCACACCCCGTCACCTAATAGTAAAATTTACAAGTCTCAGTGACAAAGAGAAAATCCTGAAAGCAGCCCAGGAAAAGAAGTCTGTAACATACAATGGTAAAAATATTAGATTGGCAACTGACTTATCCACAGAGACCTGGCAGGCCAGAAAGAGCTGGCATGATATTTTCAGAGCACTAAATGAGAAAAACATGCAGCCAAGAATACTATATCCAGCTAGGCTATCATTGAAAATAGAAGGAGAGATTAAAAGCTTCCAGGACAAACAAAAACTGAAAGAATTTGCAAACACCAAACCAGCTCTACAGGAAATATTGAAAGGGGTCCTCTAAGCAAAGAGAGAGCCTACAAGTGGTAGATCAGAAAGGAACAGAGACCATATACAGTAACAGTCACCTTACAGGCAATACAATGGCACTAAATTCATATCTCTCAATAGTTACCCTGAATGTTAATGGGCTAAATGCCCCTGTCAAAAGACAGCGGGTATCAAAATGGATAAAAAAACAAAACCCATCTATATGTTGCCTCCAAGAAACTCATTTTAAGCCCGAAGACACCTCCAGATTTAAAGTGAGGGGGTGGAAAAGAATTTACCATGCTAATGGACATCAGAAGAAAGCAGGAGTGGCAATCCTTATATCAGATCAATTAGATTTTAAGCCAAAGACTATAATAAGAGATGAGGAAGGACACTATATCATACTCAAAGGGTCTGTCCCACAAGAAGATCTAACAATTTTAAATATCTATGCCCCCAACGTGGGAGCAGCCAACTATATAAACCAATTAATAACAAAATCAAAGAAACACATCAACAATAATACAATAATAGTAGGGGACTTTAACACTCCCCTCTCTGAAATGGACAGATCATCCAAGCAAAAGATCAGCAAGGAAATAAAGGCCTTAAGCGACACACTAGACCAGATGGACATCACAGATGTGATGTTCAGAACATTTCATCCCAAAGCAACAGAATACACATTCTTCTCTAGTGAACATGGAACATTCTCCAGAATAGATCACATCCTCAGTCCTAAATCAGGACTCAACCGGTATCAAAAGATTGGGATCATTCCCTGCATATTTTCAGACCACAATGCTCTAAAGCTAGAACTCAACTACAAAAGGAAATTTGGAAAGAACCCAAATACATGGAGACTAAACAGCATCCTTCTAAAGAATGAATGGGTCAACCGGGAAATTAAAGAAGAATTGGAAAAAATCATGGAAACAAATGATAATGAAAATACAACGGTTCAAAATCTGTGGGACACAACAAAGGCAGTCCTGAGAGGAAAATATATAGCGGTTCAAGCCTTTCTCAAGAAACAAGAAAGGTCTCAGGTACACAACCTAACCCTACACCTAAAGGAGCTGGAGAAAGAACAAGAAAGAAACCCTAAGCCAAGCAGGAGAAGAGAAATCATAAAGATCAGAGCAGAAATCAATGAAATAGAAACCAAAAAAACAATAGAACAAATCAACGAAATTAGGAGCTGGTTCTTTGAAAGAATTAATAAAATTGATAAACCCCTGGCCCGACTTATCAAAAAAGAAAAGAGAAAGGACCCAAATAAATAAAATCATGAACGAAAGAGGAGAGATCACAACTAACACCAAAGAAATACAAACTATTATAAGAACATACTATGAGCAACTCTACGCCAATAAATTTGACAATCTGGAAGAAATGGATGCATTCCTAGAAACATATAAACTACCACAACTGAACCGGGAAGAAATAGAAAGCCTGAACAGACCCATAACCAGTAAGGAGATTGAAACAGTCATTAACAATCTCCAAACAAACAAAAGCCCAGGGCCAGATGGCTTCCCGGGGGAAATTCTACCAAACATTTAAAGAAGAACTAATTCCTATTCTCCTGAAACTGTTCCAAAAAATAGAAATGGAAGGAAAACTTCCAAACTCATTTTATGAGGCCAGCATCACCTTGATCCCCAAACCAGACAAGGATCCCATCAAAAAAGAGAGCTATAGACCAATATCCTTGATGAACACAGATGCGAAAATACTCAACAAAATACTAGCCAATAGGATTCAACAGTACAGTAAAAGGATTATTCACCACGACCAAGTGGGATTTATTCCAGGGCTGCAAGGTTGGTTCAACATCCGCAAATCAGTCAATGTGATACAACACATCAATAAAAGAAAGAACAAGAACCATATGATACTCTCAATAGATGCTGAAAAAGCATTTGACAAAGTACAGCATCCCTTCCTGATCAAAACTCTTCAAAGTGTAGGGATAGAGGGCACATACCTCAATATCATCAAAGCCATCTATGAAAAACCCACCGCAAATATCATTCTCAATGGAGAAAAACTGAAAGCTTTTCCACTAAGGTCAGGAACACGGCAGGGATGTCCATTATCACCACTGCTATTCAACATAGTACTAGAGGTCCTAGCCTCAGCAATCAGACAACAAAAGGAAATTAAAGGCATCCAAATCGGCAAAGAAGAAGTCAAATTCTCACTCTTCGCAGATGATATGATACTATATGTGGAAAACCCAAAAGACTCCACTCTAAAACTGCTAGAACTTGTACAGGAATTCAGTAAAGTGTCAGGATATAAAATCAATGCACAGAAATCAGTTGCATTTCTCTACACCAACAGCAAGACAGAAGAAAGAGAAATTAAGGAGTCAATCCCATTTACAATTGCACCCAAAACCATAAGATACCTAGGAATAAACCTAACCAAAGAGGCACAGAATCTATACTCCGAAAACTATAAAGTACTCATGAAAGAAATTGAGGAAGACACAAAGAAATGGAAAAATGTTCCATGCTCCTGGATTGGAAGAATAAATATTGTGAAAATGTCTATGCTACCTAAAGCAATCTACACATTTAATGCAATTCCTATCAAAGTACCATCCATCTTTTTCAAAGAAATGGAACAAATAATTCTAAAATTTATATGGAACCAGAAAAGACCTCGAATAGCCAAAGGGATATTGAAAAAGAAAGCCAACGTTGGTGGCATCACAATTCCAGACTTCAAGCTCTATTACAAAGCTGTCATCATCAAGACAGCATGGTACTGGCACAAAAACAGACACATAGATCAATGGAACAGAATAGAGAGCCCAGAAATAGACCCTCAACTCTACAGTCAACTAATCTTCGACAAAGCAGGAAAGAATGTCCAATGGGAAAAAGACAGCCTCTTCAATAAATGGTGCTGGGAAAATTGGACAGCCACATGCAGAAAAATGAAATTGGACCATTTCCTTACACCACACACAAAAATAGACTCAAAATGGATGAAGGACCTCAATGTGCGAAAGGAATCCATCAAAATCCTTGAGGAGAACACAGGCAGCAACCTCTTCGACCTCAGCCGCAGCAACATCTTCCTAAGAACAACGCCAAAGGCAAGGGAAGCAGGGCAAAAATGAACTATCGGGATTTCATCAAGATCAAAAGCTTTTGCACAGCAAAGGAAACAGTTAACAAAATCAAAAGACAGCTGACAGAATGGGAGAAGATATTTGCAAATGACATATCAGATAAAGGACTAGTGTCCAGAATCTATAAAGAACTTAGCAAACTCAACACCCAAAGAACAAATAATCCAATCAAGAAATGGGCAGGGGACATGAACAGACATTTCTGCAAAGAAGACATCCAGATGGCCAACAGACACATGAAAAAGTGCTCCATATCACTCGGCATCAGGGAAATACAAATCAAAACCACAATGAGATATCACCTCACACCAGTCAGAATGGCTAAAATCAACAAGTCAGGAAATGACAGATGCTGGCGAGGATGCAGAGAAAGAGGAACGCTCCTACACTGTTGGTGGGAATGCAAGCTGGTGCAACCACTCTGGAAAACAGCATGGAGGTTCCTCAAAATGTTGAAAATAGAACTGCCCTATGACCCAGCAATTGCACTATTGGGTATGTACCCTAAAGATACAAACGTAGTGATCCAAAGGGGCACGTGCACCTGAATGTTTATAGCAGCAATGTCCACAATAACCAAACTATGGAAAGAACCTAGATGTCCATCAACAGATGAATGGATCAAGAAGATGTGGTATATATACACAATGGAATACTATGCAGCCATCAAAAGAAATGAAATCTTGCCATTTGCGACAACGTGGATGGAACTAGAGCGTATCATGCTTAGCGAAATAAGTCAAGCAGAGAAAGACAACTACCATATGATCTCCCTGATATGAGGAAGTGGTGATGCAACATGGGGGCTTAAGTGGGTAGGAGAAGAATAAATGAAACAAGATGGGATTGGGAGGGAGACAAACCATGAGTGACTCTTAATCTCACAAAACAAACTGAGGGTTGCTGGGGGGAGGGGTTTGGGAGAAGGGGCTGGGATTATGGACATTGGGGAAGGTATGTGCTTTGGTGAGTGCTGTGAAGTGTGTAAACCTGGTGATTCACAGACCTGTACCCCTTGGGATAAAAATATATGTTTATAAAAAATAAAAAATTAAAAAAAAAAAGATTCTCTTTCTCTCTCTCCCCACTCTATCTGAATAAAAAAAATGTTATTGAAATTAAACTTATAAATACTTTTAAAAACATAAACTTTATTAGAGCTAATTCTGCTGGACTGAACAAGCTCATCAGAATTCTGGTCCATGTTTTGTATTTCCTTCCTTTTTTTTCTTATCATTGTGATTCAGCCCTACTCCAGAGATCAGGTTGGTTCTCTTGTTGTGCAGAATACATGACTATTTTGTGAAGATATGGTGGCATGTTAATGAATTGCAATGTGGAAAATGGGGGGGCTTTCTTTCCAAAACATGCTTTGATGAGGTTCTTTTGATGTCTAGTACTAATTATTCTCAAAATAATATTTCAGTCAGGCTATAGCAGCCCATTCAAAATCTTGTCATTTGCCCCAGTTTAAATTGATTATTTCAGGTGACTTAAGTCTCTCAAGTCCTTACTGAACTGTATTTTCAGGAAGTCCCCTGGATATATAGTCCAGGTTTTCACATTTTCTACTCCATTTCCATTTCCAAATGGGTCTGCATTTCCAGCACTGGTTGATCAAGAATTTGTCAGGTTTTATTGTTTCAGTATTCTGCAGCAAAGGGTACGACTATGTTAGTCTCCAGAGCACCAGCAACTGAATGACAAAGAACTCAGGTGTAGGGAAATGCTTGTTGAGGTGGTAGCTTTTGCTTCTCCTTAGGGAACTCATTAAAAGCCTGAAAATGGCTGACAGTCTCTTAGAGCCTAGCTACACTAGCATTTCAACAACACTGAAATTAGTTCTCCCAATGCTCAGTCATCTCTAGGAAATGCCCTTGTGTGGAAATATTCTACTAAGTAACCTCACATTTCCATTGGTATGTCATGATATTAACTCTAATTCTTCCAACAAAACTATTATGATAGATTCGTTAGAGGCTGGGTGTAGTCCCTGAATCAGTGTTGAGTTCAGGGAAATAGGGCTGGAGTCAGGGCTGGAGTCAGACATATCAAATACAGAATTCTAGGGAAAGCAGCTGCAACAAGTATGATAAAATTTCAATAATAGCTTATACTTACTGAGTGCTCAGTGTAAACCAGGTACTATGCTAACATCTATACATAGATTACTTCATTCAGTTCTCCTACTAAATATCCTTAGAGGGAGGAGCTGTAATGATCTCTGTTTTATAAGTGATCAAATTTGAACCCCAGTGTTTTGCTGCTTGAGCCTCTGCTCTTACCCTTGAGATGAATGTGAAATGAACTTAAGAATATAGAACCTGGGGGCTGCTGAGTGGTTTAGTTGGTGAAGCATCTGCCTTCAACTCAGGTCATGGTCTTGGAGTCCTGGGATTGACCCTTGAGTTAGGGTCTCTGCTCAGAGGGGAGTCTACTTCTCTCTCTCTCTCTCTCTCTCTCTCTCTCTCTCAAATAAGTAAAGTCTTAAAAATTTTAGAACCTTGTGGTTCCCAATCCAAATTCAACAACTTCAGGTTCCAGTCTTCAGACAGTTTTTGTTTGGGGAGTACTACATTTTAGGATCAGATACCTGAACAATCTGGTCTCCTTCACTGGCAGGAAGAATCATGTCTAAAAGACTCAAATGCTTGACTAGACCTGCTGGTATACCTCTATCTGTCATGGCCAACTGATCACCATTGTGTCTAACCTGAAGGTATCTTGCCCAGCAAGGCAATGGAAGATTCAGAGAGACACAAAGAAAAATCATTTCTTCACCAGCCAAGCCTTCAAATACAAAATAGACCAAACCATTTTTTTTTAATCTATGATGATCCTTAACATTCCTTGTGTATTTTAAAAATTATATGAATGTGGGGCACCTGGGTGGCTCAGTGGTTTAAGCCTCTGCCTTCAGCTCAGGTCATGATCCCAGGGTCCTGGGATCGAGCCCCACATCGGGCTCTCTGCTCAGCGGGGAGCCTGCTTCCCCCACCCCTGCCTGCCTCTCTGCCTACTTGTGATCTCTCTGTCAGATTTTAAATAAAATACTAAAAAAATTTTTAAAAATTATATGAATGTATGAATAATCCTGCACTGAATGAGGTCAAGTTCTTTGTCCTTGGGAACTTGACACTACATATTTAAAAAACTAGAGATTGCTTTGAGCATAGTTATAGCCACAATTCATAAGATATTTGGTAGTTGCCCAGCATGCATATCAGTAAATGCTTTGCATATTTTCACATGTTATCCTCACAACAGCCCTACTAAGTAGATATGATTATCCTGCATTTTACACACGAGAAACCTCAGACTCAGAGAGATTGAGTAACTTGCCCACAGTCCCACAGCTAGCAAATTGGAGCTTGAGTCTCTTTGATTTCAAAGCCTCTTTTTGAGACCACTATATCTACATCAAGGCCCCTCAGATTTTAATGTGTGTGGGAATCTTGTTAAAATGTAAGCTTTGCTTTAGTAGGTCTGGAGTGGGGCTTGAGATTCTGGACTTCCAACAGACTCCCTGATATAGCTGATACTTCTGGTCCTTGGACCACTGTTTGAATAACAAGGCTTTATAGCTTCCCCATAAAGAGAAAAAACAGACCTTTGGTAATTTTATACCTCAGAGTAAAAAATGATATTACAAAAATAACAGTAGCTAAACAATGCAGTGACCCTCAGATGTAGATAATAATACTCTTCCTTTTTTTACATATGGGGAAAAAGAGGCACAGAATAATCAATGCATAGGCTTTGTTCCCCAACCTCTTCCTATTCTTCCCCCGTACACAAACTTTCTCAATTTCTAAAATTCCCTAATTAGAGATTCATCATTCCCTTGTTTACATTTAAAAAGCAGTCTCCCAGAGGAAGTTAATATGCTGCTTTATCATTTATTTATACTTTAGTCTCTTTTTTATAAAGTAGGAATGGGGAGGAAACAAACTGTAAAGCATATTACAACCTTGAGTTCCTAAAGAAGGTAAAAAAGAAATGGAAAAGAGAGACTGAGTCTCCAGTGAAGCTTGGCATACAACCTGTTTTACAAATTGTGGTATGAACTCTGGTGGCTTCTCCCCTATGTATTCCAAAACTGAAGCCATTGGTAATTTCAAGATAAGTAATAAAATTAACTTACATATTTATTAGCTATGCAGGGATCATGATAGAGACAACTGAAAGACCTCTTACCATGGAGAACTCTTCTTACCCATCTTTATCTCAAATTATCAGTATATCATATAAACAGATACAAGAATAAATTTGGGAGGGACTACTACAAAGCAAGCAGGCTAGAGCTTCAGAATGACTGCTCATGGGGTGACTTAACAATCCAGAGAGAATTTCTGAATTTGGTTTTCAAAAGTCAAATGTTTCTGGATGCTTCCTTCATGTCAGTATAGCCTGGTTGGAGGAGACTCAATTTAGAAACCTTTGCACCAACTCTACCCCTGTAGTACAAGGTTAAATAAGGCTCTTTTCACTGCAGGGGAATCACCATGGCAATGTAACTTCTCGTCTACTCCCTTGTGTCATCAACACAATAATGAAATAAAAAAGTAGTAGGAACAGTAACCTTGAGAGTGTGGGTTTTGTCAAATAGCTCTGACCTAGAATAAGTCTTTTCAGAGAGTAAACTCCACAAAATGCAGCAATTTGTTCTCAGTGGAAACTTACAAGAATTTTCTGTATTTTGTATAAAAATAGCATGGAAATAATGATATCATAGATTGAGCTCCCCAGGAAGCCAATTTTGAGATGAGGTTTAACATGCAAATATTTTTTAGGGAGCACCCTTGGGACAATATGGGAAGGGAGCAAGGCTAAGAAAGAGGGAGAGTTTGAGGTAGAAGTTGGATCCAACAACAGCTATGACTGACCCCACACAGAGCTCTGAAACCAGAAAGGCTCTTCAGAGTTGTTCCAAGTTGGGCCAGGATGGGTGGGTCTTTTTACCTTTGTATTGATTTGTTGTTGAATGTGGGTCATCAAGTAAGGGATTGATATTGGGCCAGATGGCTCTTTGCAGCTGAGGCAACCACAAAGGGGCTGACAGCTGATGGTTGCCTGCCAACAGCACTGCCAGCAGCTGAGACAACAAGCCCTTCTCTCAAGGGAAGTCAGGGTGGCACACCACAGTGTCTCCCACAAATAAAAATGGTTTCAATGTACCAAGAGCTCCAAAGTCAGACAAGTGAGATTTTATTTTTATTTTTAAATTACAAAAAACTTTCTGATTTAAAAACCACTTCCTGAACAAATATCTAGGGGATTCTACTAAGTATGAGAAGTCATTTGGTCTTGGTGTTCAGAAAATTAATAAAAGTAAATGTATTTTTATCCCTTACTGGGAATAAAAACTAAATAGATTATTCATTCTAATTTTACAGTGTACATATGTGTTTAAATGTCAATGTATATTTTTTCTTTCTCTTAGTGAGTCAGGAAAAGGTGTAAAAAGGTTTAAATAATGAATTACCATATGTGTAATATACTCATTCATTCATTTAGAAAATATTTATTGATCATTCATTATATATCACTGCACTAGCCATCAGGTCTATAAAATTAGTAATAACATAGAACCTAATTGCATAATTATGGTAAAACAAACTGAAAGAATAAAAGAGTAACAGGAGGAATAGATAATTAGAAAACACAGGTAGGAAGATGTATTTTCTTCTTTTAATTTTCCTTTCTTATCTGCCATTTGGTAAAAGAGAGATGGGCATGAACATTCTCAGAAAATAAGTGTAAATTTTTAAAAAAGCCATCAGCTTCATTTTCTGTCAACTACTTATTACATCCCTTTTTTTATTGCACTTCTTTTTTTTTCCTAGGTAGCTGTCTTTCCCTCTGGGGTTAATAGACTTTGCTATGTCTACAGTAAAACTATGTCTATAGTATGAAACTATGTATATAGTTTCTATAGCTCTATTTCTAAAGCTCTATTTCATAGCTTTTCATTCATTTATTTTTCAAAGGGTTTAATTAGAGAAAAATATCTAAGAAATATATTACAGATGCAGAAATCTTCAAAACAGAACTAGAGGAAAACATTTTGGAAATGGTTTTAAAATGAGTTTGATAAAATGTACAACACTGAACTGTTTTCCCATGAAAAGAATGCAGCTGGAGGCAGCATTTACAGCTGGCAGAGAAGAAGTTTAACTAGTCAGGACATACTTGTCTAATTTTGCTTCAACTATTATCACATTACGTTCATTTAGAAAAACATTAAATGTTCCTTCTTGTGACTTTTCTTTACCATCTCTTTAGATAAGAAGGGATATTTAGTATTAGATATACTAACAGATATACTGGTAGATACCAGAACATGGAATAATGTTCATGAAATGTAATCTCCAGTTCTGTCATCAGCAGCTGACCTAATAAGTCCTGCTGAAACATTTGAGTTTCTCGTCTCCACCCTTAACTCAAGCAGGTGGCAGGCAGGTCAACAGCAGTGGCGACAGCTGGCTACTGAAGGGGGCATAAGTCCAAAGTGAAGAACTCCTTGCTCACATTCCTTGCTGTGGAGGACCAGAGGCCTATTGTGCTTTTCCAACATGATCAAAAACAGAATTTTCTGGGTACTGTAGGCAGGTGAAATGAAGGACTCTTAGATGAACCATCACTAATAACAAAAATCCTGATTACATGTGGAAAGAAAAAAAAGGAATGCAAATAAAGCTGAACAGAAACATGAGGTTCCAAAATAGAGCACTCCTTTCCAATGGGTCATGCTTTCTAATTCATGAAACCATTTTTTTTTCATTCTGCTTCTTAGTAAATTGGACAGAATTGTTACTTTTATAGAAGGGAGAAGTGAGGTTAAATAATGTGCCCAAATTTGCACTTCTTATCGACAGAAAAGAAAGTTGACTTTGAACTTTTTAATTGTATGTCCAGTGGTTGACATACTTCTAACATGAATAGTAACACACTTGAAGCAACTCCTTCAACAACTTTTTGTTGTAGCCTTTAATGATCTCTTTGATATTGTTTACCACTTGTTTCAAATATGTTGTTTCACAAGAACTTTCCTCAACTAAATGTCAAATACCCTGTGGACAGGCCTGGGCATATTTTACATGCCCTGTGAAAGCTGATTGATTAATTAACAAGGAAAGGTGAAACATTTGGAAAGGAAGAAAATGAAAGGACTGGAACATAATGGAGCTGATAAGAAAGGTATAGCAATCAAAATCTGCATCTTAGTTATTTAAATTTAAGGCATAGTATCTTGGAAGTGATCTTACCTAACCTTCTACCTGTTGAGGAACACATTCTATGGAACTCTTCATGGCAGCCATCTAGTTTTATTTAAATATCTCCATTGTTGTAGAGCTTATTACCTTCCATCATGTCTGCTCTTAGGCTGATCCATTACTGTGTCTTTCTTTATCAGTTCAGCAATTATTTATTGAGCAGCTGTGTCTCAGCAGATAGCTGTCAGGAGCACCAGGAGCAATAGGTCAAGTTCTCCCTTGTGTAAAGCCCAAATGGGTGGTGTTGTTTGGTGGGCAGTTCTCTTTTCAGGTGTTACTTCATAGATCCAGTCTCCTTCCATTTCGTGGCTCTCCTGTGTTCAACTTGCAGCTTTTAAGTTTTCCATGCTAATTTCGGGTAAGCTGGAAGTGATGGAAAGGGCATGAAGGATGTGTATGGGAGTTGTTAGGAGTCATGCCTGTAAGTGATGCCTATCATTTTTGCTTTAATCCTTGGTTAGATCTCAATTACAGGTCCATGCCTAACTTACATCAAGGGAGCCTGGGAACAGTTGTCAAGCTTTAGGCATAGGAAGAAGAAAACAAAAGTTTGGTCATTGGCCAATAGTTTCTCCCACAGTGCTTTTTCATTATGGATATTTTTGGGGGTGAGGTGGTGGGGCATGCTCCAAAGATCATGCAGGTGTAAATAGTGAGCCGGATTCAGACTTGGGTGATCTGGCACTAGATCAGCATGAGCATCACCTGGAAACTTGTTGGAAATGTACATTTTTGGATCCCACCCTAGATCTTCTGTATCAGAAATCATGGGGTGAGGCCCAGCAATTTGTGTTTTAGCAACTCCTCTTTGATTAACTCACATTGGAGACCATTACATCATATTATACAACCTTTCATTTACGGGCTTCCAGAGTATTTTTCTAGTTGGCCATTAATATATGTCCATCATCTAGAGGAATGTCTGACAGACTGTACTGATAACCTACTAGAAAAATAAACATTTAAATTATTTTAACTTAAATAACAAGAATATTATTTTCTCTGCTTTAAGTTTAAAATGATGGCATTTCTATTTTAGCAGTGCTTTGTTTTAAGGGTTATTTATGCATTTGTCTGTTTTCTCATACTAGTTTCTAAGCATCCAAAGTGCTCTTGTATGTCCCACAGCCCCTAATAATTTGCTTTCCAAATACAAGTCATTCAGTAACCATTGATTTAATTGAATGGGAAAAATGCTCTACAATAATGTTTCTCATCAAATCAAAGATATATGGAGAATAGTTTTAAATGTTAAAATTTTTCAGTCATATTTTCCATGATATTAAAAACTTCACAGAAAGTGGGATATCTGGATGGCCCATTGGGTTGTGCCTCTGCCTTTGGTTCAGGTAATGGTCTCAGGGTCCTGGGATCGAGCCCCACATCAGGCTCTCTGCTCAGCAGGGAGCCTGCTCTGCCCTCCCCCTCTGCCTGCCTCTCTGCCTTCATGTGATCTCTCTCTTTCTCTCTGTCAAATAAATAAATAAAATCTTTTAAAAAAACTTCACAGAAAGAAAAATTTAATACCTTCATTTTTGAATAGATAGCAAGGCAAAAAAAAAACTGCTGTTATCAGATGTGAAAATTTACAATGAGAAGTTTAAAAATTATTAGTTACTTGGAAACCCACACAGTATTCTATTTTTTCTTCCCAAAATAACTTTCTCAATTAGCTAATTTATAATGCACAGGCTAAAACACATTAAACTACAACTTTCATTATTGTATATTTCACAAGCTATAATGGAATTTTAGAATACATATAAAATAATTTTTAGTGCTTCAAGTAATTATTGATTCTGCATAGACTATTTATCATGCAGGAGACTATCTTTGAAGAGTGATGTTTTCAGAATGTTGTTTACATGGTGGTGTCTCATGTAAATTTTGTTGCTAGATGTGACTATTATCTTGCATATTTCACAACCTCCCTTCTTCTCTTCCTTCCATAAATCATAATATTGCAAAGATAACCAGAACACAGTTTACCATGCAAATATGTAACAGCAAATAATACTATCAGATTTTTTCCATATCTCTATCTTCAAGCTGAAAATCAAATTGAATTTATTTATATAGTGTGGGTTTCACAGGTGCAGCTAAGCATTTCTTTATAACTGAATCAAATATAATTTGGTATTATAAAATGAAATGGGGTGACTCATAATCTATTGACCAAGTTTTAATGGTTAATTATCAGCAGTATATTATAACCCCTCACCTACCTACAGTCAGTATTGTGGCTAAAGGAATTTTAATTACCTCAGTGAAGTACACCTGCAAGCCAGCGCTCTCATTTTTCAAAGCTCTCCTCCTTGGTTCTTGCTTTAGGACTTCCATTAGACAAAGTGAGTGATTACAAATTCTTTGGGATTTGACCACCTTCCTTTCTCTTGTTCCCACTTTTTTTAGCTGCACTATCCTTTGTAAACTATGAGATTGATCATAGAAAATCTGATAATGAAACCAATGGCTTTCAGTTTCTGAATGGTAACCCAGACATGACAACATGACCCCATGTGAATCTGCTCATTTGCCTACTGGCTCAGCCCTTATTTCCAGTAGCATTGCTATAAAGGGCTCTTTTGGATGTTCACTTGGATTTCCAATCAGTATGTTATTCACTCACTCTAGTAGTGGCTTCCAGGTAACTTCTAATGCTTTCAAAGCATTTATCTTATACACAGCTTAAAGCAAAGTATTTGGAATGATCTTGGAAGGACAGACTAGGAATGACAAGAGAAACCCTTTTCCTTTAGCTTATATTTCTGACTGTTTAAAAATATACCTAAGCTGAGATAGATAACATTTGTGGGTGAATAATAAAATTAAAACATTAAAAATAGAATGAGGTCTGGCTTGAGTTTAAGGTGAGTGAGTGAATCATGTGCCCGATTAAATTAGCATTGCACAGAAGTGGAACCAGAAGGGGGGTAGAGTATAACAGCTCTTTTCCCTCTGGGGTGACTTTTCCATCTGTACACTGCAGGCCTGCTACCAGATAATGAATGGTGAGAGATCCCAAGATGACAGGTGGCAGAAGAATACAGAAGAGTCTTATTAGCCAACTCCTACAATATGTATTCTCAGAGCTGCTACTTGAGGATTTTTTTCCCTTAAAGAATACCTGTTAGCAGAAATTGAATTTAGAAATAATATTCTTTACCTCATGATCTCCCTATAGGAGGAAAGGTACATTAAAGATATGGGAAAGCAGGGGCACCTGAGTGGCTCAGTGCATTAAGCCTCTGCCTTCGGCTTAGGTCATGATCTCAGGGTCCTGAGATGGAGCCCCGCATCAGGCTCTCTGCTCAGCAGGGAGTCTGCTTCCCTTCCTCTCTCTCTGCCTGCTTGTGATCTCTTTCTCTCTCTGTCAAATAAATAAATAATATCTTCAAAAAAAATACGGGAAAGCATGAACAATGAGGGTATACATACTACTTTTTAGTGGCTGGGCGTCTGTTTATGCTATTTCTACTGGTATTGGGGGATTCACCTGTCTCCTGTTTATAGTCCATGAATCTGAATGAAACACCAGGATGGAGAATATGGTCAAGATTAAACCTGATATAATCTGAATATTGTGTCCCCTCAAAATTCATGTGTTGAAATGCTAATGCCCAATGCCATGGTGTTAGGTGAGGCTTATGGGAAATGCTTAGGTCATAAGGGTTGAGCCCTCAGGAACAGGGTTAGTAGGCTCAGTAGGTTAAGCTGCTGCCTTCGGCTCGGGCCATGATCTCAGGGTCCTGGGATCGAGCCCCGCATCAGACTCTCTGCTCAGCAGGGAGCCTGCTTCCTCCTCTCTCTCTGCCTGCCTCTCTGCCTACTTGTGATCTCTCTCTGTCAAATAAATAAATAAAATCTTTAAAAAGAAAAAAAAAGTGATCCCATAGAGACCCCTTGCCACTTCCATTGTGTGAAGACACTGAGAATGCACCAGCTATGAACCAGGAAGATGGCCCCTACCAGAACACAACCATGCTGACCCCTTGATCTTGGACTTCCCATCTTTAAAAACCACAAGAAATAAATTTCTGTTATTTATAAATTACCCAATTCGTGGTATTTCGTTTTAGCAGGCCAAAGGGACCAAGACAAAGCCAGTCAGCATATTTTATTTCCCTAGGACACAGTGATTGGTTCAGTGATGGTCCCATGATCCATGGGAATATGCTGAGGCTTTCTCAGGGACGCTACGGAGAAGACATTCACTCTTTACTGCTCTACATGAACAAAAGGGTCTGTAGAGGCTATATTACTTCCTTGATACTGGTACAACAAGGTGCCTGAGACTGAAGAAAATTAACTGGGGGCCAGAGATAGTGAGATGGAGAGAAATCAATCTCTCTTTTTTAAAGATTTTATTTATATGAGAGAGGGCATGATCAGGAGGAGGGACCTAGGGAAGAGACAGAAGAGGAGAGGGAAAGAGAGGGAGTAGCAGACTCCCCACTGAGCATGGGGCCCGACAGGGGGCTCAATCCCAGGACCCTGAGATCATGACCTAAACCAAAATCAGACTTTTAACTTACTGAGTCACCCAGAAATCAAATCTTGATGACACCTTTTGAGCATTGACTCTATCTGTGTATATATATAGCCAATCCTGACTCTGGGTCAGGCTGCCTCTGGATTTGTTATGTAAATCAGTTAATTTCTTTAATTCCTAAAAAAAAAAAAAAAAAAAATTTCTTTAATTCCTTTTTTTTTTTTTTGCTTAAACTTATTTGTTTGGGATGTTCTGTTATTTGCAACCAAAATTGCCCTGACTTACAGAGATTTGAATAACACTCAAGCAGCTCTTCAACTGAAGGCTGATCCATAATTTGACAGGGACCCACACCTTTGGAGATTTATTTATTTAGTGATAAATCAAGAGTAAGAGGAAACTTTCAAAAAAGTTTGCTTGATGGTCCAGAATTTTAAATTATTCCACTGGCAAAACACCTAGCAATCTATCTACTAATTTATTTGCAAGTAATTAAAAGATGACCAGGGTCATCACCAAACTTCAAGACAACTCTGTGTCTGGAGTATGCATGATTTATGTAATTTTATGATATAAATGTTTTCATAAGTGAAAGAGCAAAATAAAGACATTTATGTGCTATGGAATAAAAATGAAAAATCAGAATGTGGAACATTACAAGGAATCACTTTAAAAAATTATTTCATTGAGAAAAATAATGTATAAAAACAATTTGGAACTCCTCTGGAAGTTATAGTCTTTATTAAAATTTTCTGGGGGAAATTGGAAGGGGAGGTGAACCATGAGAGACTATGGACTCTGAAAAACAATCTGAGGGGTTTGAAGTGGCGGGGAGGTGGGAGGTTGGGGTTCCAGGTGGTGGGTATTATGGAGGGCACGGATTGCATGGAGCACTGGGTGTGGTGCAAAAATAATGAATACTGTTATGCTGAAAATAAATAAAAAATAAATTTTAAAAAATTTTCTGGTGCTTAAGTTATTTTATTTAACCTTAACAAGGGTAGTATTTGATATACTTGAAGTATGGATATAAGGTATAACCATTAGAGTAAGTATTTTTTTAAAGATTTTATTTGTTTATTTGACACAGAGAGAGAGATCACAAGTAGGCAGAGAGGCAGGCAGAGAGAGAGGGGGAAGCAGGCTCCCCACCGAGCAGAGAGCCCGATGTGGGGCTGGAACCCAGGACCCTGAGACTATGACCTGAGCCGAAGGCAAAGGCTTAACCCTCTGAACCACCCAGGCACCCCTAGAGTAAGTATTTTTAAAGAAATGAATATTTACTTGATAAATACTACATTTTGAAAATATTATATAGGCTAGTGGTTTTAAATTTGTTTTGGTTGGTCCTATTACTTAAGAATTAACTCTCAATGGATGTTTATTTGAGAAACTGGTTGCTGTACCTAAAAATAAAGAAATGTTAATGTTGCCCTTTCCAGGAGAGGCAGTAGACAACCATCTTAAGAAGATGGCTTTCAAACTATAAATATCAGAAAAATTCAACAATCCAATAATTTTCCAAAGTGTATTGTGAAGCATCTAAAATAAAATGCCAGGCCTAAGTCTACAAAAGCCTTAAAAAAAAAATCTGATGATTAAAGGAAAGAGTTTGAGTTTGTTTTTTTTTTAAATAGTACTTCAGGGCTGATGAGAGTGAATGAATCTGGTAAATAAACTGGGGCATCCCACTCATACTGGATCAGTTATGTCTGCAAGAAATAAATGTATGATTTCTGTAATTCCATTTACTCTATGAAGACAGTGAAGGCAATAATGAGCTTCATTGAGCCAGCAGCACACTGAAATAACCTGGCATCAAATGATCCATTTGGGAATCTCAGCTACACTCCTTCCTAGCTGCACAGCCTTAGGAAGTTTACTTGCCTTCTCCAAACCTTAGCTTTGAAGAGTATATGTTAGCTTTTATCACCTAAGATTTTCATGTTATAACATTTGTCATTTGTAAAATGTTTCCCTGTGTCATGTTCTACACTAAACATAAGTGTACACACACACACTCAGATACACTTAAAACTCTCTGAGATAAGTGTTTTTAAATCCCATTTTATATATGTAAAGACTGAATCTCAGATAAATTAAATACGTCACTCAGGGTCACATGGCTTGTGTGTGGTCAATCTGGGATTTGAACAAACGTCTACTTGATTCCATAGACAATGATCATATCCTGCAAAACTAAACAATTTTTGTATATTATAACAAGAAGCACTAACAACTGTGGACTTACAGTTGGACCCACATCACAGTTTTGGGAAGTGCTTTCTAATTTTGCCTATTTTTTTTTAGATAGTTCAAGAATGTATAAAACAGAACTTTGTGTAAAAATCACAAACTACATACTAGCACTGGGATGAAATCAAGATGGACAGATCCTGCAACTGTGAAACTGGAGGGAGAACAAATTAGCTTGTTAAGTGTGAAGGCAGAGCTATGGGCCAACATGCCCTGCAAGATATGGTCACCGTCATTCAACAGATGACAGAACCAATCTCTACTCACTGTGGAAAAATCAAAGTCAGAAAACAGAGCAAACCCCATTGTGACATTAGAATACTCCTCAACCTAGAACTCTAGGCAACTGATACTGATTGAAAATGGAAGATAATATGAAACTGGAACTCATGGACTTGCACTGGTCATGAAACTCCATTCTTAGAGCAACTCTTAATTCTCAAAAATGGTGCAAGTCTATGCTGGTTCTATTAGCTCTAGAATTTTAGAAGTAAGGATACATAGATGGGTCCTATGCTGGTATCGAATACTGGGAATAAGACTAGAATTTAGGACAGGAAAAAAACTATGATTTCTGGCCAATAGGCCATACCTTTTGAGTCTGATATTCTCTAAAGAAAGTGGACCAATGTTAGTAATGGCCAAACTTTGAGGGACAGGTTGTTCCTTCCCATATGGAGATTGTCTATAAATCAACCAATACTTTCTTTTTATCAGTCATTTCCTGATATATCATTAAACCAATAATATTTTAAAAAACTGATTGGAATTCTGTTAAACATATAATCCTGATTAATTCTTTTTCCTTCTGAAAATGATTTCCTTGCTTGAATTCCTTCTCTTAATTTTCAGCCAAGTCTTTTTCAGACTCCTTCATGAGATTCTCCTCTTCTGCTTGATGTTTAATTGCTGGTTTTCTTCCAAGGTTGTCTATGCCCTGACCACTTCCTTTTCAACCTTATATATACATACTATATATTACACATACCATATCTAAGTGGTCTTTTTGCCGTGATCTTAATCACTTAGGTACCAAAAAGCTACATATTATGGGAAAGACACAGCAACTTTGGACCCTTACATAATGGACATAGTTTAGCCCAATTGTTATATTACAAGAGAGATGGAATGGAACCTCCCTCACCTAAAATTGGTTATGATATAGGGACTCATCATACCACATATACACCAAGAGAGTATGAAAGAGATTTATTACTCACATAGTAAGACTTTCTGTGGAAAGAAAGGTGGATTCCCAAGCAGGTCCAGAAATGGTTTGAGAGAGCAGGGAGGGGTGGCTGGCTTTGGATTTATTATGATAAGTTAGTGGGGCTTGCTGGAGCAAAAGGTTTCCTTGTATGGGCTGAGGCTTGAATAGTTTGAATACCCCCTGACACCAAAGTAAGGAGCACCAGGGCCTTCTTACCAACTTGTTCAGGTGTAGGGAAAGAGGGTGTGGCAGGGCTTGAAAGCTGTCAGTGGTCAAATATAAGAAATGGACTTAGATTCTTTATTACAGATCGTCATCATAATTAAGTCACAGTTAATTTAGATTTGACCACTACAAATCCACAACTTCAGTCCAATTGCCAGATTGATCTTTCTACTTGGATGTACAACAGGGCCCTCAAGCTCAACATGTTCAAAACTGAATTCTTATTACAATGTAAGTTAATGACCTCTCAATCCACCTAGTTTTCCAGATTAGAAAAATGAGAGAGTTCTTAGATGTTTCTTCTCACCAACCCCCTGATTCTTTCTTTTAATCTTAAGGCCCTATTGATTCTACCTTTGATGGCCTTGCTGATCCTATCCTCCTCTTCTTAGAGATCCCATTAACTATCTCAGTTCAGTCCATTGTAGTTTCTTTACTGGATTATTGCCATAGCTAGATTCTAATGTCTGATCTACTAATATCATCCTTCCTGATAATTACAGTTCACTCAACATTTACCACCATGACCCCAAATGAAAATATGACCATATCACGCTATTTAAACTCTTCTATTATTCTTTTTTTAAAAAGACTTATCTATTCATTTTAGTGGGGAGGGGCAAAGGGTGAGGGAGAGAGAGAACCCCAAACAGACACCCTACTGAGCATAGAGCCAGGCACTGGACTTAGTTTCAGAATCCAGAGATCAACCCAGAAATCGAGAGTTGGGTGCTTAACTGACTGAGCCACCCAGGCCCCCCAAACTCTGCTGTTATTCTAGATCAGTCATATGTTAAAGTATAAATATCTTATAATGGCATACAAAAGCTTTTGTGTTTTGGCCTTCACCTACTTCTTTGGCCTCATTTATCTACTCCCATCTCCTAACTCCTGTTCTATTACATTCACCTTGGGTTTTAGTCATACCAAGATACTTTTAGATCCTCAAATGACCTAAAGCCACTTTTCCCCCCATGCCTTTTCACATACTGCTCCTTTTGCTCAGAAAACCCTTTATATCCTTGTTCTCTAGGCAGCCCTATTCATTCTTCTAGTCTTAGTGTAAATAGTATCTCCTCTATGAGGCTTCTCTTGACTTTCCCAGGCCACATTATGAACACAGCACCTTGTTATAAGTATAGTAACTACACATTCTGTGCCTAACATTGTGTTAAATCCCGTACATACATTATCTTAAGCAATTTGTATAGTAATTTTAGGGACTAAGTATTGATACCCCTGTTTTAAGCATCAGAATATTAGGGTATAGAGAGTTGCAATGACTTACTCAGGATTACACTGTTATCAAGTAGTGGATCTCAAATTTGAACCCAAATTTATGTCTTATCTAGACCAGTGCTTATGATCATGATATTGCTTAAGTATATGTTTAAAATCCTATCTCTCCCTGCAGTCATTTTTTTAATTTCCTAGGCCAAACAAACAGTAGTATGTAACATAACAGTATATTATATATTAAAGAGACCAGAATCTCTGAGGGTGAGACTGAGCAAATGCCAAAGAACAATATAATGCAACCTTTAAATCCATAGGTTAAATTATACCATCATATCTGAAATTTACAAAGGCTGATTAGGAAAAGATTGAGAATAGATGTTTATTTATGCTTTTTTGTTCAAATATAAATAATGAAAAATAGATATTATTTCTTTGAAACCATCAAATAATTGAAGTAAATACCATGTAAAAGGTCTGTAACAGTCATATGTTACAATTTCTATATCCCTCACATCTTGAATTGTCCATAAAGAGAAATAACTTTGGTTTCTGACATCTGTTCCCATATCAAGAATAAGTATCATGGAATGGACTGAGAATGCATTTTATGCAAGAACTGTCACATGAAGAGCAGACATTAAGACTGAAATTGCAGCTCTCAAACTGAGGAGCTGAACAATAGCCAAAGATGGGAGAAATACTAACAGCTGGCAAGTCAGGGGAAAAAAGATGAAAAAGCCTCATGGTTTATCTCACTTCCAAAGCTGAAGTCATAAAAAACATACAACCTAATTGCAGCTCTGTTGTCATTCCAGGAGTGTCTTTTTGGATCATTCAAATCTACTTACCTGGGTTCCATTCTTCCCTGTTCATCTTATTCAACCTTTATGATATAGTTCCAATCCCACCTCCTTTGTGATATACTCTTTGGTCCCCCAATCAGGACTGATAACCTCACCATTTTTGCTCAAAAACAACCCTATTTATACCTCAATTTATCACTTTTTAGCTAGATTCAAGACCAAGTTGAAAGTTCTTGAGAGCAGACAATAATTCTTTTTTTGTTTGTTTTTGTTTTTGTTTAGAGAGAGAGAGAGTGTGTGTGTGTGGTGTGTGTGTCGGGGGTAGAGACAAGAAGAGAGAGAATCTTAACAGGCTCCATGCCCTTTGGGGAGGCTGATGCAGGGCTCAATCCTGTGACCTGAGATCATGACCTGAGCTGAAATCAAGAGTCAGATGCTTAACTGACTGAGCCACCAGGTGCCCTGAGAAGAACTCTTTCTTCTATTCTGTGCTCATGGCAACTGTCTACCACAGGGCTGAGCTCAAACTAAGCTTGCAGTAAATGTTTGTTCAATTGAAATACATCTATTTAGGTTAAGGGATTACTCAACTATAAATATTTCTTATCCAAGTGACTCGTTCATCTAAGTACAAGTTTTGAAGAATAAGAAGTCTCAAATAGTCTCCTTTGAATTCTGTTTGCACTTGATAATTTTTTTAAAGATTTTATTTATTTATTTGACAGAGATCACAAGTAGGCAGAGAGGCCGAGAGAGAGGAAGGGGAGCCTGCTTCCCTTCCAGGCTCAGGGAGCCTGCTGAGCAGAGAGCCCAATGCGGGGCTCAATCCCAGGACCCTGGGATCACAACCCGAGCTGAAGGCAGAGGCCTTAACCCACTGAGCCACTCAAGCACCCCGCACCTGATAATTTTTAAATGAAATATTAACCTCTGAATTGCACACTTTATTAACATAGACAACATCCTCTTATATACAACTTATATACAACTCAGATGTTACATATAACCTTGGCTGAGTCAATTTTCTCAATAATCAACCATGATTCTTTGTTGGATTTCCTGGAAAGCATCTGCAGCAGCTGCTCCTGCTACTACAACTGCTCATGTTGGTCAGCCTATATCTGGTGCAGCTATCAGGGGTCCAGGCAATTGGGTCTCTGACTGAAGAAAAAGTTCTTATTGATGAAGCAGTCAGGAGAATGGGCTTAAAATCCTATAGCGTGGAGAAAATGGAAAATAAGTTTGGGCAGAGAAAATGAATGAGAAAACTTCTGATGAGAGAGAAAGAAAGGAATAACTTGTTCTCTCTACTTTGAAAGTCTCTAAGTATTTATTTATTGGATTATCCATTTTAAACCCAAACCCAGAGATTTTTCTAAGGCCATTTGTAAACTGGAAGAAAATGAAAGCTATTAATAGTATTATAGCATACAAGCACAGAGAATGACTTAAACAGCATCAGTTTTCAAAGTTATATGCTACATTGTCACATCTATTAGAATGATTTTGGCTGCAAGCAATAGAAAACCCAGCTCAAAATTGTTTAAGCCACAGGGTGTTCATTATCTCATACAACAAAATGTTCAGAGATAGGATGCTCCACAGTTTGTTATTTCAATTATTCAATGATTTATTTTATCATGAACTCTGGTTCTTTATTTTCTATATGGTAGCTCTCCTCATGGTTATATAATGGCTGCAGTAGCCTTATCATCAACTTTTTGTATACCTAAGTTCAGAGGAAGAAAAAAAAGTGCTTATATGTTTCTTATTTCTTGTTAAGAAGAATTTCCTAGATGTATCCCACTGCAACTGACCAGGAGACAAACTTACTTTCACATTTCACTGTCTAGACACTGATCAGGATGTGTTGGTGGTAGAATCATTGTGAATGGCTTGATTAACTCAGGAGTCACCCACTAAAGCTAGGGATGGGCCAGCCTTCCCTGAAGTACTGAAGCACTACATGGAGTAGCGATATAGTCCTGTAATGTTTGAAAGGAAGAAGGGGGCAAATCTCCTAGGGAAGCAACCCAAACTGGATACTATAGTCACTTTCTTAGAAAAATATTAAACAGTGGTGTTTAGATAGTTCACACACACATCATTGCCATTTAAGATAGTTAATGGATGTCAGAGCACCTGGGTGACACAGTTGGTTGAGCATCCAACTCTTGATTTTGGCTCAGGTCATGATCTCAGCATCCTTAGATCGACCTCTGTGTTGGGCTCTGAGCTAAGCACAGAGTCTTCTTTTCACTCTCCCTCTGCTCCTCCTCCTGCTTGCTCACCCCCACTCTCTCTCAAGTAAATAAATAAAATCTTTAAAAAAAAGATAGCTGATGGATGTAATGGTTACTCATTGCCAAATAAGAGGAAAATATTCCAGGATGACTGGGGATCTTGAGAGAGTATTTGGTCCTGGGAGGGGTAGGGGAGAGAAATTGATAAAGAAATAAAAGATTATCAGAGAAAATGAAACAAGGTGGGTTAAAGAGTTGCGTGATGATACTAGGACCTTTGTTGTAATCCAATAACAGAACAAGGGCTATGCATTCTGAACTCTAATTATGGTACTGAGCACAATTTCCAGTAACTTCTTTTTACTGAAAGGCATATTTTTCATTCTAACAGCCCAAAGAAAATGAAATACATCCTTTCTTCTATCTCCCTGTAAGGTTAGATATAAGAAAGAATTTCCAAGCAGTACGAATTGGTTATCTTAAAATGTACGTTGGATATTTCTCTAAGTATCTACTTGTCCAGCCTGAGCGGGGTTCTATCTTAAGTGTATGAGGTATCTTAAGTGTGAAGGTGGGCCAACTGAATCTGAAGGCATTTCCAGGCATAGGTTTTCACATAGATTAATTGCAAGTAGGAGTTGCCTTTTACACTATACTTAAAATCCCACTACTCCACACTCATTTCTTTTAACTTTTCTGAGGGAATTTACATTATAGATGATTTCCACTGTTGGTTCTATATCTGTTTTCTTCATCTCTACATACAAAAACCAGTGCTATTTTTTTTGGAGAAGATACACTAGAACATCATTGAACAACCTCTTTCTCGGAGTTTTCCCAGAGAGAGTGGCATTGTTGTAATAGATGCTACTCACCACTATATCCAGGTGACAGGACGAAGGGTCATGAGCAGCATTCGTAATATTTATTAGTTTCTATAGAACTAAAGGCTAACTCTACCATGCTGTTTCTCCTAGTGCCTCTTTCTTTAGGCAGGGAGGGGAAAGGGCAGGAACAATTCCATGTATCAAGCTGTTTTATTGACTGCCTCTTGTCATTTCTCTCGTGAATAACTATGAGGGGGTAATTTCACTGTTTATAAAGGGAGGACTGGAAACATCTTTACACTTAGAACAGAGTGCAGTTTCTTGTGAACAGCATAATATTATTTTGCTTTATGATATAGGTATTTTTTCAAATAATGAAATTAATTCCAACTTTCATTAGTAAATTTTTAAATGGTATCATTACTAAAATATGAATAAATAATTGAATTAAAAATTTTCATTTATATAATCCTTAAACTGTATAGTCCCATATTTCTCAACTTTGGGAGGATAGTCTCAGTTTAACACTTGAAAAAAATGACTTGAGTTCACATCCCATATTGTGGGAAACATAGCATTTCCCAGTACCTTTGAGAATGTTTAGATAAGCATACATTTGTCCTAGTCATCTCTCACTCTACTACCTCATTTCTCTGCATTCTCTGTTCAGTATTGTCTATTAAAAATATAATGAAAACCAGATATATAATTTTTAATTTTCTTATAGCCACATTAAGAAAAACAAAATGAAAACAAATGAAATTAATTTTAATATTATATCTTTTAAAATCCAATATGTCCAAATGGATCTGATCACTCACATCTAAATTCATTTTCTTGATTGATACTTATGCCACTATCCGCTGTTTGTCTAACCAAATTGCAGTCACTATCTGGTCCAGATAAGCCTGTTGTAGTGGCTATGTGTGTAACCAACCTGCCTGCTTCATGTCTGTACATTCCTTGACACCTCTGTCATTCCATTCCATCTTCTAGGACATTTCATGGGACCCAAGTTAATTAGTTTGAGCCAAAATATATTACTTGGCATATTTTTTAATTGAAACTATATCTGATAGAGGCTTGAGAATAAGTTCTGACTTACAAGACAAAACAAACTGGAAATGAGGCACTGGCTAACCAAGGCAAACTAATTACAACCAAAAAATATTTCAGATGGCTACAAACCTTGGATGATGTCTAACCCTTCCCAGTGCCATGTGCTAACCCACATTCTTGCCCCACAGAGCATGATGAGCCCTTATAACCATTGCTTTGGTGACAGTTCTAACTGTGGCACATTGAAGTTTTTCAACAATAATCCCCATCCTTATTCATTAAAAAAAAAAATTAAAAAAAAATTTTTAAAAATTAAAAGAACAGTTAAAATGCAAGCTTAATAAGAGTCTTTAAAGTATGTTTGTGGCAGGGGTGGGAGACAGTTTTATTATTCTTATGGAGTTTGAGAATTTCCAAACATCTTGATTTGCAAATATTAGTAAATAACCAGAAAAATATAAATATGTTAAAAAATTTATAATCATCAAACATAAAATACAAAGTTTCAATGAAAATGCATCTTTTGATGATGGGAATGGGACTTTTTCATTTAATTATGCGTTTGAGGATGACTGCAGCTTATTGCTAGAATGAGACAAGGGTCGGCATCATTTCTTTTCCCATTTTACGTGGTATGTATATAAGCATTGAGCAAGCTTGTGCACATGCAGAAGTAGATAAGAAATGAAGGAATTTAATTATGGCATTGTCACTCATTTCTTAGTTCTTTGCCAAAAAATCACATGTGCTTCATCACTAAAAGCTACTTTTCATTATCTATCAACCACAAACTTGAATACTTTTTTCAATTTTGCCAAATGCAGAGAATTGGAAATTGCAAACTTTGCAAAAGGTTTGCTATCTTCTCATTAGAATCATGTACTTTACAACAATGAAATCAATGTCCCCTTGTTTGGCACCAAGGAAGTTTCCCCACCCAGAGTACTCAGTAAGTTTCAGGAGAAGTATGAGTCTAACAGCAAAAGTGGGAAAAGAAAAGCAGAATGATGGCAAACACATTCTCTGTCAGACCAATTTTAAGAAGGAATACACAGGAGAGTTGAAGATCTAGAAATTGATTTCTTTGAAACTATCTATGCCTGCATTCCCTTTGGATAATTTTTATGTGCCTGAAGGAGTCCACAAAGTCCCCCAATCTAAAACCTTTTGCAGTACTTCACAAGAATCATTCATTTTTAATGAAAAGTACAGCATAGGAAATATAGTGTAATAATGTTGTATGGTGACTACACTTACTGTGGTGAGCATTGAGTAATATATAGAATTGTTGAATCTCTATGTTGTACACCTGAAACTAATATAACATGTCAGTTATACTTCAGTGAAAAATAGAATTACTTCATCTTTGAAGTTCCTCTGGAATTACAGAATCACATTCAGCGGGTTAATAATCATATACTATTGGGAATTTTCTTCTATTTCTGATTTATAGTTTTATGTATATAATAGGGAATTATTTAATCCCCCCAAATTTATTATTTCTTATTTTCTAAATTAGATTATACACCTCTTGAAGATCAGGACTAGATATTATTTATTGCTTCATCAGTTATAGTGTCATTCACAAAACTGAAGTGTGTTTGATTATTGATGCCTGTTAACACTGTTCTTGGCTTCATTAAGCAAGTTTCTCTCTCCCTCTACCCTCCTCTTCTTTAGAGAATACTCCTAATACAGATTTTTTAATCTCTAAAAGAGGTTTCTACAAAAGAATAAGTTCAGGTTTCTGTGGCTGTAATCATCTGGCTCTGCATTTAGATCCTAATTCATCCCAGACTACAGGCTGATATGGTAGTCAAAGGGAGACTCTGGAATCCTGAGGGGAATGTGATACTTTAGGTTTAGGGTTATTTATACTGTTATAATGATTTATAAGTGGTACACTACTCTATTTTTAGGGTTATTTGTTAGGTATGTACAAATTGAAGAGGAAAGAATGCTTCTGATCTCATTTTACAAGGTCAGCTTTGCCCTTTTACCAAAACCATGCAAAGACACCACAAGAAAAGAAAACTGCAGGTCAGTATATCTGATGAACATGGATGCAAATATCATCAACAGGGTATTAGCAAACTGAATTCAACAATACCTTAAAAAGATCATATATCATGATCAAGTGGGATTTAATTAAGTGATACAAGAGTGGTTCAACATCCAAAAATCAATGAACATGATACACCACATTAACAAAATGAAGGATAAAAATCCTATGATCATATCAAGAAAGAGAGGCAGAAAAACCATTTGACAAGGTGAAACTTCCATTTGTGATAAAAACTCTAAAGACCATATACAACAAACTCATAGTTAACATCTTTGTCAATGGTACAAAGCTAAAAACGTCTTCCTTAAGTTCAAGAACAAGACAAGTATGGCCATTCTTGCCACTTTTATTTAATATAATATTGGAAGTCCTAGTCAGAGCTAGAAAAAGAAATAAAAGGCATCCACACTGAAAACAAAGAAGTAAAACTGTCACCATTTGCAGATGACAGGATACTATATATAGAAAACCCTAAAGATTTTACCAAAAAAACTGTTAGAACTAAAAAATGAATTCAGAAAATTATAGGGTACAAAATCAATATACAAAATGTGTTACATTTTTATACACTAGCAATGAACGATCAGAAAGAGAAATTGAGAAAACAGTCCCCTTTACAAATGCATCAAAAAGAATAAAATGCCCCTCCCCCCAAAAAAACACATGCAATGTATGACCAAGGAGGCGAGAATATATAATAGGAAAAAAGATAGTCTCTTGAGCAAATTGTGTTGGGAAAACTGGATAGCCAGATACAAAAGAATGAAACTGCACCACTATCTTAGACCATGCACAAAAACGGACTCAAAATGACTTAAAGACTTAATGTAAGACCAAAAACCATAAAACTCCTAGAAATAAACATAGGTGGTAAGATCCTCAATATTAGTGTTGGTGATATCTTTTTTGGATCTGACTCCAGAAGTAATAGCAACAAAAGCAAAAAACAAACAAATGGGACTACATCAAACTGAAAAGCTTCTGCATAGTAAAGGAAACCATCAACAAAATTAAAAGGCCACCTACTGAGGCATGGCCCTTGGTGAATGGCACCTCCTGCCCTCTGTGGTATAGGCGCCAGGCTAGGGTGGGCTGCAGGTGGGTTGCTGCAGGAGTCCATGGTCCTGAAAGAGGAGCACCTAAGCCACGGGAGAGCAGTGGCTGTTTAGCTGCTGAGTTTTTCCTGCTTCTGCACATCGCTGGACACAGTAGGTACTCCTAAATCTAAACCCTCACCTCTGCAGTCCAGTCTTTCTTCTCTCCCATCTTTTTGAAACATTGGTGTTTCTTTCTTTAAAAAATAAAAATTAAAGGCAACCTTTTATTTATATGGCAAATATAAAAATAAAAAACAAAATTTTTATTTTTATAAAATAAAAAATAAAAGGCAGACTTTTATTATATGGCAAATTATATCCAATAAAATGTCAATATCTAAAATATATAAAGAACTCATACAACTCAATAACAGTAACAACAAGTCAATCTGATTAATAAATGGACAGAGGATCTGAATAGCTAAAGAAGACATACAGATGAATAGGTAAGCTCAACATCATTCATCTTCAGGGAAATGCAAATCAAAACCACAATGAGATATCACCTCATACCTATTAGAATGGCTATTATCAAAAAGACAAGAAAAAAAAAAGACAAGAAATAGCAAATGTTGGTGAGGATGTGGAGAAAAGGGAACCCTTGTGCACTGTTGGTGGGAATGTAAATTGGTGCAGCCACTGTGGTACGTCTATTCCTCAAAAAGTTAAAAATAGAACTACCATATGATCCAGAAATTGTTTCTAGGCATTTATTTGAAGAAAACAAGGACATGAATTTGAAAAGTTGCACACCCATATTCATTGCAGCAGTATTTACAATAGCCAGTATATGAAAACAACCTAAACATCCTTTGATGGATGAATGGATAAAGAAGATGTTATTTACACACACACACACACACACACACACACACACACACACACACACAATGTATATACTACTAAGCTATAAAAAAAAAAGAATGAAATCTTGCCATTTGCAGTAGCATGAATAGACCATAAGGGCATTTAGCTAAATGAAATAAATCAGAGGAAGAAAAATACTGTATGATTTTTTCATATCTGGAATCTAAAAAACAAAACAGGGGCACATGGGTGGCTCAGTCAGGTAAGTGTCTGCCTTTGGCGTGGGTCATGACCCTGGGGTCCTGGGACAGGGCCCTGCATCAGACACCCTGCTCAGCAGGGAGCCTGCTTCTCCCTCTTCCTCTGCCGCTCCACCTGCTTGTGCTCTCTCTCTCTCTCTCTCTGCCAAATAAATAAATAAAATCTTTGAAAAAAAAATGAACAAACAAAATAGAACAAAACTTGCAGATACAAAGAACAAATGAGTAGTTATCAGAGAGGAGGAAGGTTCAGGATTGGGTGAAACAGGTGAAGGGGATTGAGAGGTACAAACTTCCAGTTATAAAATAAGTAAGTCATGAGGATGCAATGCACAGCATGGGGACTGTAGTCAGTCATACTGTATTTCAAACTTGAAAGTTGCTAATAAAGTGAATTTTAAAAGCTCTCAATAGGAGGAAAAAATGTTGTAAATTTATATGTTGACAGATGGTAAATAGACTTAACATGGTAATAATTTTGCAGTGTATATAAATGTGAAATCATTATGTTATATACCTGAAACTAATATAATGTATCTCAATTATACTTCAATTTAAAAATGCAAGTTGATACATAGTGTATCAGATGGTGAGTTTTGTTGTGGAGAACAGTAAAGAAGGGTAATGGGGGGAAAGAAGTGGAGTATAAAAGAGGTTATTGTTTAAACAAAGAAGTCAGAGCTCTCCCTGTAAAGTGGAAACTATAGGGGTGCCTGAGTGGCTCAGTTGGTGAAGCATTGGCCTTCAGCTCAGGTCATGATCTAGGGGTCGTGGGATTGAGCCCCCTGCACATCGTACATCGGGCTTTCTGCTCAGGAGGGAGTCTGCTTCTCTCTCTCCCTCTGTGCTCTCTCTCTCACTCTCACTTTCTGTCTTGCTCTCTCTCAAGTAAATAAATAAAATCCTTAAAAAATAAAATAAAATGGAAAGTATAATTTTTGCCTTACAAGGTTGTAAAATGTCAGATAAAGTATTCAAATCTCTGCTGAGCAGAGAGAAAACTTATTTATTTTATAGATGAGAAATAGATGTGGATTAATGAGGTTAAGTTTACTCAGTTACTGCTAATTGGCAGAGTTGGGATTTGAACTGGAGTTTTCTAACTCTAGAATCTGTGAGCTTCCCATTTCATCTTGCTGCTGTGCTGTTTCCTATAGGTATTTATCACACATGGACAGACATTAAAGATAATATTTGTTTGCAAGTAAACCTAATAAATGCTTATTTTTCATTTTCATTACAAAATATTGGTGAGGCTGTGGTACAATATGGGTGTGTAAAATGGTTTAGCCATTCTGGAAAACAGTTTGCAGTTTCTGTAAAAAACTAAACAAACTTGTTTCATATGACCCAGCAATCACATTCCTGTGCATTTACACTAGAAGAATGAAAACCTCCTCATGCATGCGCATGCACACACACACACACACACACACACACACACACGCACACACACAAATGGGTATATGATTGGTCATGGCAGCTTATTTGCAATAGTCAAAAACAGGAAACTACTATATTGTCCTACAGTCATTGAAGGGGTAACCAACTGTTGTACATCCATACAATTGAATGCTACTCAGCAATAAAAAGGAAAAAAATGATTGATACACACAACAACTTGGATAGATCTCAAGGACATTATGCTGACTGGAAATAAAACAAATTCAAAAGGTCACATACTATATGATTCCATTTTTATGACATTCTCGAAATGACAATATTATAGAGAAGAAAAACAGAGTAAGTGGTTTCTAGGGGTTAGGGATGGTGGAAGTTCAAGGGATGGATATGACTATAAAAGGAGATATTTGTAACAGTGGGATAGTTCCATACCTTGATTGCCGTGATGTTTATAGAATCTGTCAATTTGATAAAATGATGTAGAACCATCTGCACAACTCATACCAAGGTCAATTTCCTGATTTTGACATTGTACTATAGTTAAGTAAGATGTACCATTGGGTGAAATTGGGTGAAGGGTATGTGGGGCCTCTTTGTACTGCCTTTGCAATGTCCTGTGAATATGTAATTGTTTAAAATGGAAAGTTTTAAGAAATCCGTATTGTATTTTTCCTTTCTAGAAGTTCTGCTTGAGTATTTTCATATCTACTTTCATCCTATTCTTTTATTTTTATAAATATAAGTATTCTCTATTCTGTACCTGATAATTCTAATATATCAAGTTTTATGTGTCTGTTTCTATTGCCTGATAGTTCTTCTGGTTCTTACTCATGGCACTTTATTTCTGATATGTTTTGTGATTTTTAACTCTGAGATACTCGTTTTCCTTATAACTTTGTTTTTTCTAGTTCTTCAAAGTCTGGATTGAAATCAAGGTCTTCCAGAATGAATTTCTATTTGCTTCTGCAGTCTTCTGGGAGTGGTACCAAATGTGGACTATGTTAAATTTAATTTTCCACTTAAGGTTTTTGGACCATATAAGTAGTATGAATTTAAACCGTGGACTCTACAAAAGACTTTCTTATGACTGTGAATTCTCAGATGATATTTCATGTTACTGTCATCTAATAGAGGATTAAGAGAAGCAAGTTTTCTATCTCCTCTGTGGCTGGGTTTGACATTCCATTCACCCTTCTTCCATGGTTGTGGTACATGTGGTTCTTTTGGGCCCCATTTATATGTGTGGGATGACTTACTGCAAACTTTATTTAGAATGACAGTTCTGTCTTGCATACCTTGTGCAGTTGTGAAAGGAAGAAGCTCAAAATTTGCAAGTTTTGGCAAAAACCCACAGTTTGGTTGAAAGCCATTTTGGCATGGCCCTTCCCACTTGTCCATCTCTTCTGTCCCCAGTTTTGGTTTAACTCTTTTTGGGGGGCGCTCCCTTAATTCTCTACTTTATTTGATGACAACAATGGTGATGACCCTTCTATTTTATCCAGCATTTTAGTATGTCAGTAGAGAGGGTGATTCATGCTATATAATCTGACCTACAGCCTGAAGTGGGTCTTTAAAATTTCTTTTCTTACATTGGTTTTTAAAATTTCTGTTTTGCAGTCTCTAGTCTTCCAGAAAATACCACACCCATAAACGCCCCCCACAGCCCCATGAGTCACAAAGCAATGTTTTTGTTCTGTTCAGTTTTGTTTTAAATTCTTACTTCTCCTTGTTCAATTTTTGTGCTCCTAAAAAATGAAGCTAGATGATTTCTTTTGAAGATGAAATGGATATCCATGAGCAATGTGTAAAATATCACAGTGACAATTCCAAAAAGATTTTTAAAGAGGTTGATATGTGCATAAACAGATTTCATGACAGGCATATCTGAATACAAAAAAACCTTTGCTCGCTTTCCATACAGGCTTGTAGGGCGCATTTGTACCACCGACAGAATAAAGCAACAGGGAATCTCTGGCTTCACCATGACCAGGAAGGTGAATGAGGACCAACGTACCATTATTTATATCTCTCCAGAGGTATTGTACCTATGATTTCTCCAAGAGACTAATGTGGAATAACATTTCTTAACAGGAGAATCCAGCAAATTTGTTTGCTTCCCTGGACTATTATCTAGGATAAGCCTCTAACCTGCAATAAGCACTGAGGTTGGATTTAATTGAAGGTGAAATGAATTCCCATTAAGCCCTTCAAGAAGGGAGAAAACAGCTTCTGATGTAGCTCAAGTCTTGGCTTCTGTAAATCTTTCTTTTAAAAGAGTAGGAGTTTGATTAATGTCTTTATTAAAATGGTCTCCCCTTCTTGTAAGAAAAAAAAAAAAAGGAGTTTATTCATGTTTCAAAAGAAAACAGATTGGACTACCTCCCCTTTTGCTTTCTTCCTTTTGCCCGACATACATAGCTACTTCTTGCTATCTGCTAGAAATTTGATTCAGTGATGCTAAATATTCTCTTTTCTCTGAGTTTTAGAAGGTCTTGGAAGACTTGCTAAGGTTTATCTGATTGGAAAACACGTATTGACATTACATAGGCCTTTCAGTTACTTCACTTCTAGTCATAAATCTGCTCTTGCTCTGAATTCACTCTTTCTCCTGGCACAGGTCTCTAATAGCACATATCAGAGGGCACTTCCTGGTATTTGTGCATCCCCTCTCTCTCTGACAAAAATGAGCATTTGTTTGATAAAAGACAATGATAATGAAAAATAAGATGTTGCAAATAGCAGTACACAAAACAGAAAGGGAGGGCATGCATAGACTTTGTAAGAATAAGCAAGTTGTGGTGGATATGTTATTTAAAACTCCCACCAACTGAAAAAAAACATTTTTATTAAAGCATAGTTGAGATACAATATTTTATTAGTTTCAGGTATACAACTAATGTGTATACCTGAAAGGTGTTCGGCATTTATATACACATTATGGAATCATGACCACATATGGTTACCTTGCCACCATACAACTTTATTATAATATTGTTGACAATATTCCCTATGCTGTACTTTACATCCTGTGACTTATTTATTTCACAGATGGACATTTAGACTTCTTAATTCTCTTCTCTTATTTCACTCATCCCCACACTTCCTGTCAAATTTTTTGGAATGAAAGACTGAACTGAGAGATACTTAAAAAAGAATATACAATTGGCAACCTGGAAATAAATCAGAAAACAGTGATTCAAATACATAAGCCATGAATTAAGGCTGGATGATATAATAATAATAATAATAAAAACATGTATTTTTATAGGATTTACTACACACAATTTATAAAGTGCCCCCCAAGTTAATGAGATAATTACTTAGAAAACCTAGAATAGGCCAAAAATGAAGAAAGTAAAGAAGAGTTGGAAAAGGTAGTAAGTAAAAGGATGGTAGAAAATCATTGTGAAGAGAAATTTTGCCCTCTATCTAAATCACAGCTCTGAACAAATCATATCAAAGTAAAATATCCTCCTAAGGACCTCTATTGCCAACAGGCTAAGTTAACAGCCCTTCATGAAGCAGACGAAGGTATAAAATCTCTTTTCACATTACCATTTTAGTCTCATCTCAAAACATTCTTCCCAACTCAAAAATGTGGCATCCGGCCACACAACTGCTCTACCAGTTGATTCCAGAATAGGTCATGCTTTTCCTGTTTCCCCTGTGCTGTTTTTGTTTGATTGTAAAAGGAATACAGCCTTGTGAAAAATTCACACTATATAGAAGAAACTACAATTTGAAAGTATAAATTCTGGTTCTTCTCCAGCATCCTCACCCAACATAATTATCCAGAAATAACCATTTCTGGCTATCAACAGATTGTTGGATGATTTTTCTATGCATATAAAATACATGTGATAAATAAAAAGTACTACAGTAACCCTAACCCCATATAATATATAATATAATATGCAATACAATATACAATGTGCATTTCATATATAATATACATTTCATACAAATATGAAATATGTATTATATGAAATGTATATATAACATATATATCCTCCAAATAAGACCAAGCCTTTCTGTTACTACCATAAACCGATCTCACTGAAATACCATATTTCAAAAAAAAAATCCAAATTTAACTTCCTAAAACATTGAATTCTAATGTGTGAATAGAGAATGGGGAGTAGGGAATAACACCCCAGTCAACACATACACAAACAGCAAAATTTCCAGGAATTCTGCTTTAAACAGTTCTCTCCCTCCAAGCCACCTTTACATCTCTCTTTCTTACAAACTATAGCCTTCCTATTTCTTTTTTTTCTCTGGGTAGTGTCACACTCCAGCTAATGTGAATCAAATGAGAGTTTCCAAGCTAGTCTGAGTTGTTATTTTCTCCCATTATCGTTGGACAGCTCTACAAGGACTCAGGATCTGAGAGACACAAACAAATAAAAATCCTCCATAGAAGGGGGAAAGGATTGTGGGAGAGGGGCAGGGGTTCATTATATATTTACATTTTTGTGTATGTATATATACATATGTATATATGTATCAAAGTGTATATGTGTGTCATACACACACACATATATAATAATTAAGATTATTCTATATTCCGTAATGTGGTGTTTGATGTTTTGCTTAGCAGCCTTTCCAAGTTAGTGTAGATAGATCAGACTCATTACCCTATGTAGAGGCACAATAATTATTTAATCTTTTTCTTATTGGTGGACATTTAAGTTTTCATTTTTCAAAAATTTTTACAGTTATAAACAGTTCTACTTCGTTGCACATGTATTTTGGTTCTCTATTCTTTTGGACCCCCATTCAGTTTGTTCTCCTACTAGTTCTATATGGTAAAACCTCTATAATAGGAGGCTGAAAGATATTTCTGTTGTCTGAATTTCCATTAAAGTTCCCAGACTGAGGACAGCAGGTATTAAATATCCCCCATTCTAACATTGGGACCAAGATACTGCCATTCTCTCGTGGTTTAACAAGAGGTAGACCCTCATCCCACTGACCCAAACCAACCCATAAAGAAAGCTAAATGATTTGCAGAGAGCTCACTAAAGAAAGATATTCCAAAAAGGAGGCAAATTTTCAGATTTTAGTGAATTTTTAAGCTAGCGAGGTATATTCACGAATTGTCTCTCTCATGCTCTGGCTTGATTTTTAGCTATATATCTGGTCTTCTTAACCTGGATGGGTTTTTTCTGAACCTGCAGATAGCTTCTCTGCCTCAGCACAAGGCAAGCTGAAAATATATGGAAAACCACTCCCAACCAATGACTCTCTGGTACTTGTGTATAAATACTTTAACTCCTTTGCATCTCATGTAGAACTTTGAGGATGATTTTTTTTTTATCAGCTCCTGAGTTTCCCCAGCCCCAGTTGCCCACTGATGTAGTTTTCTTAATTATATATCATATATTGGGTTCCTTTCTTTTTTTTTTAAGATTTTATTTATTTGTCATAGAGAAAGAGAGCGAGTGTGTGCACATGCAGGGGGAGTCGCAGGCAGAGGGAGAAGCAGGCTCCCCACTGAGCAAGCAGCCTGTTGCAGGGCTCAATCCCAGGACCCTGGGATCATGACCTGAGCTGAAGGCAGATGCTTAACCGGCTGAGCCACACAGGTGTCTCTATTGGGTTCCTTTCTTTCTTGGTCTCACTTCCCTTCTCCGCTGCCAGGGTTTCCTGGGATCACCTTACAAATATACTGCTTGCACTTGAATCCTTAATCTCAGGATTTTCTTTGAGAGAACTCTACTTAAGACATTCAAGCTGTTAGGGCAAAACAAAAACAAAAACAGAGAATGGTAACTCACTCTCAATTGGATATTTACAGAGCTGCAAAACTCATAAGCGTGTAATAGCTCAGAATATTTCTGTGGGTATTTCTTAGGAGAGTTTGAGATTGGTCCCATAGGATTTTAGGGCATGTGTCATTAAAAAAAAACACTGCAATTTGCTTCTTGGTGACTTCCGAAAGCAAGACACTGGCTAGAGTAATCTATGATGTCTGGGAGAAAAGAAGAAAGCTAATAGAGAAGAATTGAATGGATCAAGTACTCACCATCCTCGCTATAGGATCATGGGTCAGGCCTGAAATGGAGGAAGAGGGGAGGTTTGATTTAAACGTGATATTACAGTTCTGATTTATACTACTTTAGGCTTCATTTATACCTTTTAAGATTCTAAAGCAATCTACAGTTACTGGAATTGTTCTCAAAATTGAAAGGGAGTGGAAAACTTACATTTGGCCTTACATGTCAAAAAGGGGTAGAAAATGAGATCTTGGCCAAATGCTTTAAGTTAGTGGACAGGAAAAATAAAGTCTTTTTTTATCTGTACTTCAGAGTTCAGACTGTTGAATGTGTTAGTTACATACATCTGTATCATTCTGTCCCACCACTTGTTAGCTAGGTGATCTTGGGCAAATTTTTAACCTCTCTACACTTCAGTTTATATGCTTTATTTATTTATTTGTTTATTTATTTATTTACACTTTTAACTGAAGTATAGGTGACACATAATATTATAATATGTTTCAGGTGTACAACATAGTGATTCGACAATTACATAAATTACAATATGTTCACAACAATAATTAAGTTACCATCTGTTACACAAAGTTACTACAATATTATTGGCAATATCCCATGTGTTATACCTTTCATTTCTCTGATTTATTTATTTTATAACTGGGTATCTGTACCTCTTAATCCCCTTCACCTATTTTGCTTATTCCCTCCTGCCGCAGCAACCAGTAATTTGTTTTCTATATTTATGAGTCTATTTCCCTATGTTGTTGTTTTTTTGTTTGTTTAATCCTCAAAAGGCTGTTAGGTGATGAAATAAGATTGACTAAATAAGACACTTAGACTGATATTCGATAGGTGCTCAGTAAATGCTGGCTACTGTTACTACTATTCTGACTCCCTACAAGTGGTATCATCCATTTGGTTTAAAACCACAAACTCATGTTTTGACTCTTCCCTCAGCTTTATACTAAACATACATAAGTAATTTCCTTGCTTCGTAGAATATATCTTCATAGTTACTCCCAAATCCACTGTTCCTCTTTCATGACTACTGACATTAAGCTGATTTTTGGCATTATCGACCACCCAAGTTTTTGAATATTCTCTTCCTTGCTTTTCATCCCACCTCCAAACTCCTTATCTTCCAAACAATTCTATAAACCATGTTCAAATTAGTTTCCCAAAGGACTCCTTTGATCTTGGCTTCCCCTTGCTAAAAAATATCTCCTTCCCTATTATAGAATGAAATTCAGATTCTTAATATTAGAAGTACTGCATAATCTGATCATATCTTATATTTCTGTTTCTTCTATTACTATCATGTGTATATTTTTTGCTCCTTTATACTTGGCTAAAATGTACTACTTGCTGTTTCTGGAAAACACCCCACACTTTATTGTCTTTTTTTTTTCATAATGCTATTCCTGCATTCTAGAATATCCTTCCCTCTCTCTCTGCCTGTCAAGAGCTAGCTACCCCTTTAGGTTTATATTATAGGTCACCTGATTTTTGTTTATTGTTTCTTTGTTTGTTTGTTTTTACCTTTAATATTTCTTGTGGAGCAGATCTAGGGATGGGTTCTCTATGTTTTGTGGGACATAGTTTCTCATAGACCATTATTTTTTAAAAAAAACCTTTCCTTTAAAACAAAGAATTAGTATAAATGTGGACATTTTAGGCCATCTAGGAAACTGTTGGAAAATATTTTTAATTAGGTAAGAATTTTAGCACGTATCAGAGAACCCTGGTGTGAGCAGCAAACTATAATTACAGATGTCAAATATATTGGTCGCAGCTTCTCTAAATAGCTGAATTAGCTCTGTTTATGATTTGATACCGTTAACTATCATATAGATATTGACTGTTTAGTTGTCTTTGTTAGCTGGTATTAACTTAAGAATGTCTGGCTTTTGGTAAAAACTCAACAAATTTTCCACTGATTGGAAAAAAAAAAGTCACCTGTTTAACGGAGCTTTCTCTGATCCCTGAAAGTATATGTGATATTTTTATCTTTTGAATTGTTTCCATGAGTACTTTTTCCATGGCTACATGTTGTATTCATGATTACATTATGATTATTAATCACTTTTCTTGTTCTTCTAGATTGTGAGGTCCATGAGTGCAAGAATATCTAAATCTTTGTGTATTCCTTATTGTGTTCAATTAGTGCTTTGAAGCCTTAACTTCAGTGCCTGCCATATAAAGTCTAAATTGTGGTCATAACTAAGCCAAGTAAGGTAAATTCATGTATGACTAAATTCCATCTTAAGGATTGTGAAGCACGTCAAACCCTTTAAGGAACAAAGCAGACCATTTATATACAAATACTTGGACTGGATTCTGTTAAGGCTTCATCTCTAATTTGATTTACTTGGTCTGCAGTGGTACATAGACATCATTTTAAAAAATAAATAAATAAAATAAAAGCCCACCCCCCCCACTCACCTCGAATTCTAATATGAAGCCAGGGTTGAGATCTAGGATCACTGATCTAGGATACATAGATACCACAGATAAATATATCTCACATTTGAATTTTTAAAAAAAGAACAATTAGCAAATACACAAACTCTGTATACTTTTATATTCTTTCCTAGAGTTAGTTATTTACCTACTTTAAGGAACATTTCTCCTTGGTAGGTAAAAACTTGTGTTTGTATTTAGGAAGTATTATTTTCTTGCACTAGTCTTTCTCACTAGGGAGCTTGGTTTCTTCATTTGCTTTTAGGTAATTAGTGGAGAAGTATATACAAACACATTGAAAAAAGATGGTCATTTTTTCCCCTGCTATGAATATTTATCATCTTTGGCTTTGACATTTACTGCAGTTCATTGTTTTCTTTTGGCATTGATATTTTAGTAACCTTTGCCATTATATGATTTGGGGGCCTTATTGTATATGAAAATTCCCAGGCCCTTTCTCAATATTACTAATTTAATTGAATGAGGCCACTCCTTTGTTGAGTTTCAGCCTGTCCTGAGCTAAGCTGTCTTTCCTTGTTAGGTCCTTTCCTGAAATATGTCCTCACTTGATCTGTGTATTTTCCTAGTTGAAAGACCATAAATGTATCACTTTGATCTATAAACGTAAGTGTTATCGTCTGTTCTGCTCTTCATCTTCATTCTTCCCAGGCTACTCAGAGTGAATTAACCAATGCCTCTCAACTTCATAATCACCCCCATCCAGTGGTTTTCAAGCACCATTCTAGTTATACAAGTTGTGTCAAGCAGCATAAAGTGGAGAAGGGGAAGGATTCATAGCAGTGACAGAGTTTGGTTTAAAGCTATCTAGTAAACCAAATCTGAAAGAGAAAATAGAACTAGTCTTACACATTGTTTCCCAAGGATCCTGGTCCTCAAATGTGCACAAAATAGAATGTGATTCTTTCAGGACGAACCCATGTGTGGCTCAGTGACCTACGTGGGCTTAACTCTAAAACAGGCTGGGACTTCAGTCACAGAAAGCTTATAAAAAAGAATAGAATCAAGACTAAACCAAATTAATTATGTGTAAAGATGGCCTCCAGTAAGAACTGATAATCTAAATTTTTAGATAATAGTCATTACCACTATTTAGCACAACTTTTATTTGACGTCACATATTCCTGGTTGCTCTGCTACCTACAGCCTTCACTTCCTCTCTAGCATAAATTTCCTTCCAGGTCCTGAATTTGCCCACTTCTTACTTCTCCTAATCTAGCATGCCATAATTGAAATAGCCTTGCCTAAAGAACGACAGGGAGAGATATGTGAATTTCACTTTTTTTTTTTCTCAGTTTGGGATGTCCATGTCTAATGCAGCAAGAGTAGGGAGTTTTGTTTTCCAGTTAAGTGAACACCCTCTTCCTCAAAATTCCTAGTGTTTCTCCTCTTACATTTCTGTAGTGCCTCCATAACACAGAAATGTGCCCTATCTGACTGATAGACCCCATAGAAAATTTCTAGTAGAATTTAGCTCTTGGGCTCAGAAAAGTGATGGTTGTGCAATTATAGCCAGATTCAATAAATAAACACACTTTTTAAGAGGTTGACATCAAACAAAGCACTTAGAAGATGAAGGGATGTTAGATAGAATACCCAAGCATACTTGCCAAACTTAGTAATCACACTGAAACTAAAAATTTTAAATTTTATTGCATCACAAGATTACATTTTTTTTAAAGATTTTATTTATTTAACAGACAGAGATCACAAGTAGCTGGAGAGGCAGACAGAGAGAGAGAGGAGGAAGCAGGCTCCCTGCTGAGCAGAGAGCCCGATGTGGGGCTCAATCCCAGGACCCTGGGATCATGACCTGAGCCGAAGGCAGAGGTTTTAACCCACTGAGCCACCCAGGCGCCCCACAAGATTACATTTTAATATGACTGTGTATGTATGTGTAATGTAGAAACTTTATTTACAACTGAACCATTAAGCAGAGCACTACCATTAAGCAATGTTATAGATCTTGCTTAGGTATTTTAACATATAACACCACAAAATGTTTGAAAACTCTACTAAAACTAAATATACATCTACCCTATTCCACTTTTCAGCATACCCAAGAAGAATGAATGCATATGTCTGTGAAAAGACATATATAAGGACATTCATAAGAACTTTATTCATAATAGCCAAAGCTAGAAACAAGCCAAATACTTATCAATAGGAGAGTGGATAAATGGCAGTATGTTTATACAGTAGAAAACAACATAGCAATAAAAAGAACCAAGTTACTAGTACACAAAACAACATGGATGAACCCCACATATATAATGTTGAGTGAAAAAAGCCAGACAAAAAAGAGTATATTATGCATGGTTTTGTTTATATTAAGCTCAAGAAAAGACAAACTATTTGGGGAAGATAGGAGACCAAATAGTGGATACCTGTGAGTGGATGTGTATGGGAATGTAGACTGGAAAAAAGGAGGGAATTTTGGAGGGTATTAGAAATATTCTGTATCTTGATCTGGGCGATAGTTATAGGAAGAGGAGAAGGAACGTTGGGGGCGGATGTGCACTTACACAGTAAAAATTACTTGCTTAAGATTAACACAGTTTACATAGTTTATCTATTATATCTCAAAGAAAATTAACTCCAACATAGACTGTCTTAAAAACATAAAAGCCATTTTCCTTAAGCTGTTTACATTCAAACGTCTAAAGCCAGACGTGTTTCAGTGTTCAACACATGTGCTGTCTAAAATAATCAGTCTTTGGCTGATCTGATTGGTTGGCATAACAAAAATGGCTGGTGATTATACAGTTATTCTTTTGTTCAAGCAGCTCAAAGGCTTTATAAACTGATTTCATAGTGTGAGTGTTGTGAACTCAGTAAGTCTAATTCATAAGAACACTTACCTTGCATCCCAGAAGGGTTAGTTTTATGAAAAAATAATTTTAGAATTTAAAATCTGAATATAGGCTCCTGTTTTTATGTATCTTCTTATTTTATATAGTAGAAGTGCCAAGATTATCATAGGCCTTAAGGAAATATTGGGAGGCAGTAAAATCTGATTCACAGACTTCTCCAATTCCTAGAAGTATGATCTTGGGCATTGGCTTTAATTTGGGAATAATAGGTAGGAGGATTAAGTAAGTTAATATGTTTATAGGTCTGAAATAGTCCCTGACACATAGTCTATGCTAATAAATGTTAACTACTTTATCTTTTAAAAGAAATAAGATGGCAAATATAGAAGAAATTCAGCCAGTGTGATGTCTCCTTTCCAATACATAAAACTTCCAACTTTAGTAACTTTCCTTTATAAATAAGGATGCATTTTTCCCCAAAAGCAATATTCTCCTGCATCAAAATTCCTTTAAAAAGAAGCTATGGGTTAAATAAAATTAGGACATGTGTATTAGTTCAGGCTCAGAGATGAACAGAGCAGCTCTAGTTCATCTACAGATCTGTGAGTAGGCAAAGTAAAACTTTTTGTTATATAGCACTGAATTTTAGAGTGGTTTGTACTATATAATTATGTGTCAGTAGCTGACTAATACACTAGGTAGCTAATCATCTAGAGCAGGGGTTGGCAAACTATGGCCAGTGTGACAATTCTGGCCTATGACCTATTTTCTTTTCTTTCTTCTTCTTTTTTTTTTTTTTAGGTTCATGAGCTAGGAATGATTTTTATATTTTTAAAATGTTGTTTAAAAATAGAAAAGAGTAAGAACATTCAACAACAGCCTCATAGGACTGGAAAGCCTAAAATTTTTACTACCTGGCCCTTTATAGAAACAGTTTGCTGACTCCTGGTCTAGAGGAAAAGGTAAGGAAAAGAGAAATTCTCACCATAGCCATGGCGAAGGAAAAGACATTTTTATACCCACTACAACCTTGCTTGGATGGGTGTCCCCAGCTGGACTTTATATGCACTTTTGGGGAGCCTGTGTGTGTAGAGGAACAGGAGACTGTAGGGGGTGAATACCCTCAAAATTTCATTTCTGTAGCCCACTGACATAAAAAACTCCTTGCCTTGAGGAGGTAGCACTGTTTACGTGGATAACTGGGGAAAAGACTGACAAAACCTTTATAAATTGGAAATAATTTCTGCAGGTCCAGTACCAACTCACAGCCTGTCTGTTTTGCCATTTAAGAATGATTCCTAAGCCCTTCTTAGCTCTTTTCCTTCTGCAGAACTATTTATACGTTTGGTATTCCTTGATCTACGTCAGTAGTACTGGCTCTCACTGGACAGTGGACTCCTGGGAAAACATGATGAAGAAAAATGCTCTGTAGCAGATTTAATTATGTGCTTGTATGTGTAGTGCCTGATATTTTTTTTCTTTTGGTCAGCTTTGATAGACACTGTTGAATGAGCAGGTGAAGGCAGTGGGAAGAGAAGCAGACACATTTAATAAGCAGCATCATATATTTTTAAGAGATTTTATTTTTATTTGTTTGACAGAGAGTGAGAGAGCACAAGTAGGGGGAGCAAAAGAGGGAGAGGGAGAAGCAGGCTCCCCACCAAGCAGGGAGCCTGATGCAGGGCTCAATCCCAGGGCCCTGAGATCAAGACCTGAGCTGAAGGGAGTTGCTTAACCAACTGAGCCACCCAGGTGCCCCTAGTAAGCAGCATCTTATTAAGAGAGCCACACAAGTATTCTGTTGTGTATATATACCACATCTTCTTGATCCATTCATCTGTTGATGGACATCTAGGTTCTTTCCATAGTTTGGCTATTGTGGACATTGCTGCTATAAACATTCGGGTGCACATGCCCCTTCGGATCACTACGTTTGTATCTTTAGGGTAAATACCCAGTAGTGCAATTGCTGGGTCATAGGGAAGTTCTATTTTCAACATTTTTTAAAAAATTTTTTTATTTTTTATAAACATTTATCCCCAGGGGTACAGGTGCTTAGCGAAATAAGTCAAGCAGAGAAAGACAACTATCATATGATCTCCCTGATATGAGGAAGCGGTGATGCAACATGGGGGCTTAAGTGGGTAGGAGAAGAATCAATGAAACAAGATGGGATTGGGAGGGAGACAAACCATAAGTGACTCTTAATCTCACAAAACAAACTGAGGGGTGCTGGGGGGGGGTGGGAGATGGGGGGTGGGGTTATGGACATTGGGGAGGGTATGTGCTTTGGTGAGTACTGTGAAGTGTGTAAACCTGGAGATTCACGGACCTGTACCCCTGGGGATAAAAATATATGTTTATAAAAAATTAAAAATTAAAAAAAAGAGAGCCACACAACAGCTGTCAATGAAAAGTAGCCACTGCCTATATCCAGATATCCATATTAAGTGGCAAAAATTTTCTATATTTACTACCATTTGTTGATGGAGAAAGATTCTGGAAGAACATAGGCCATTAATTCACAGTACTTATACAATTTAGACCAATGTTGTTTTGCTGACAAAAGTTTGGACTCTAAGCCACATTTAGTACTTTCTTCTACCAAAATACTATTAAGTAAAGGGACACAATTGAGAGTTGCAATACTAGGCAGCTTATTTTAAAAATCTAATTTATCTTTATTATATTTTATAATGTATTATTTTGTTTACATGTCATATGAAGAGCCTGAAATCAAATTTCTAATTGGGAAAGAGATTTAATACTGATTCTCTCTGTGTGTGTGTGTGTGTGTGTGTGTGTGTGTACATATATGTTGTGTCCAAGAAATCAGTGTCCTTTACAGAAATGCCAGAGAACAGAGTTTTTCTGGATCAGAAATATAGTTGTCTGCCTCTCTCTGCCTAGGAGGTTTCTCCTTACTGTTATTTTATACCTCATTCTAGCCTTTGCTGATATACTGATGTTGACAATAAAGCATTTGAGCCTTAAATTTGTTCTGAACTTTTTAAAAATCTGGAGCTATACACTTAGTATTTAGAGTTGCACTATACTTATTTTTTAAGAACAGAGGGAAACTGAAAAAATAGTTACTGATCTGAAAATATATATTTTTAAAAATAAAGACTGTAAAGATAATAATCTTAGAATAAAAGTGTGTGTTTTGTCAAGTTAAGGCTGATGGCATTTATGAAAAATTTTGAAATCTTGTTCTGGGTTTGCCTCTGCAGCTCTTGTTAGCTCAGTTAAGTCAGCTCACACTTATTTTCTTGTTAGATCTAACTCAAGCCTTTGTGAACTGATGTAAGTGATATCAAAAAAGGCTCAATTCACCCAAAATATCAAATCAATAGGTTCTTGAAGTGGACATAGTATTTGGGAGAAATGAAGAAGCCTTTTGGTGGGGGAACAAAGACATCTTAAAGATAAAACTTCTTCAGTTTCTCAATTTTGACTGGGTTCAATTTTAGAGGTAATGAGGAGTAGGCATAAAAACTTGAAGGAAACAGTCAACAAAACTAAGAGGCAATCCACGGAATGGAAGAAGATATTCGCAAATGACATTTCAGATAAAGGGCTAGTATCTAAGATCTGTAAAGAACTTATCAAACTCAACACCCAAACAATACTCCAGTCAAGAGATAATCAGAAGACATGAACAGACACTTCTCCCAAGAAGTCATACAAACAGCTAGCAAACACATGAAAAAATGTTCGACATCACTAGCCATCAGGAAAATAAAAATCAAAACTGTGGTGAGATACCACCTTACACCAGTTGGAATGGCCAAAATTAACAAAACAGGAAACAACAAATGTTGGCGAGGATGTGGAGAAAAGAGAACCCTCTGACATTGTTGGTGGGAATACAAGCTGGTACAGCCACTCTGGAAGACAGTATGGAGGTTCCTCAAAAAGTTAAAAATAGAGTTACCCTACCCCCCAGCAATTGCACTACTGGTTATTTACCCCAAAGATACAGATATAGTGAAAAGAAGGGACACATGCACACCAATGTTCATAGCAGCAATGTCTACAATAGCTAAGCTGTGGAAGGAGATGAGATGCCCTTCAACAGATGAATGGATAAAGAAGATGTGGTCCATATATACAATGGAATATTGCTCAGCCATCAGAAAGGATGAATACCCACCATTTGCTTTGACATAGATGGAACTGGAAGGGATTATGCTAAGTGAACAAAGTCAAGCAGAGAAAGACAATTATTATATGGTTTCACTCATATGTAGAACGTAAGGGATAGCATGGAGGACCATAGGGGAAGGGAGGGAAAACAGAATGGGAAGAAATCAGAAAGGGAGACAAACCGTGAGAGACTCTAGACTCTGGGAAAAAAACCATGGGTTACAGAGGGGAGGAGGGTGAGGGGATGCGGTAGCCAGGTGATGGGTATTAAGGTGGGCACATGTTGTGATGAGCACTGGGTGTTATAACCAACTAATGAATTGTTGAACACTATCAAAAACTTATGATGTACTATATGCTGGCTAAATGAACATAATAAAAAATAAAAATAAATAAAATAGAGTATGCAACATTAAAAAAAACTTGCCTTGAAACTTACTCCTTGGAGAATAAGGTATTGTTGTGAGATGGCTTGAGTTCTGTGGGAAAAAAACACATTAAGTCAGGAGAAAGATTCTCAATACCTGAACACCTTTGACATCAAGACAGAGAGTTTTTTGTCCTGGGAGAATAGGGGGAAGCTTTCCCCAAACTTAAGGAAGTAGGCTTGGTAAGCTTCAAGCGGCCATTCTGCCTGTGCAGCCTCTGGATTAATTATAATGAAGACATGATGTTTAGATTCCTAAAGGACTCCATGAAATCACAGTTTTCAATGACTATAAACCATTCAATATGCACCTGATTGACTTCCAGGATTTTCGTGTTTAAATCCACCTTCCCTTCCCCAGTCTCCATGCAATTTCCTGCCATCCCATCTCATCCTATCACATCCCATTTGTTTCCATTCCATTCGATTCCATTTTATTCCATTACTTCTCACAACTAACTGTTGAATAGCTGCTTTGTATGAAGCATTGTTAGATGCTCTGAGATGGAAGGTGAATGAGGCATTGTAACAACCTTCAAGGAGCACAGAATCCTATTGGAGAAATCAGCTCAGACATGTGAAACAAATGGTGAATAACACAAAACCACATGCCACTAAGTGACTGTAAACACACATTCACTTAGGGGGAAATGTAGGCTTAGTTGATCTGAGATGGCTTCCGAGAAAAGATGAAACTTGAACTCAGATCAATGGATAAGAGGATTTTTTACAAAACAGAAGGGAAGAAGGTGGGTTTTCTGGATAAGGGAAATAATGATTAAGGAAATGTATAGTTAGGGAGAAACCATTTTGTTTCTCTCTTCACATGCTCGCCTCAGCCTATAAAATCATAACTTCTTTTCAGTTGGGAGAATTGAAGAGAATGTTTCAATTCTTTTTTACGCCTCTTTAATGTTTTTTGTGGAAACAAAAATCATTTACTTCAGTGGTGAAATGCTTAGACTATGACATCATTGGGTCTTTTCTTTTTATGGGATTGCCCTGGTAGATAAGAAATCACTGATGCTTTTCCTCTTGGCCCATCTATGCTTACCAAGATGTGAGAAAGGCCACGTTTCCCCAGATGTCTACCTAAGAGCCTCCTGTGCAGATCCAGTTCACCTTGTATGGGTCACAATGTCTGGATTTGGGGTAAAGAAGTAGAAAGTCCATTCTGGCTTCAGACCTGAGCTATAGTCTCCAAGGCAGTGAGGAGAAGGGAAAATTCTTCTCTACCCTCAGGGTCTTCCAGCTGGACTCAATTAATTTTACATGAGACAGATTTACTGTATTAAAAAAAAAACCTTTTATTACATGGGCACAAAGGCCCAATAATGAAATTGAGATCTAAAAAAAAATGACAAGGCAGGCAGTTTTTATAATTTTAGACAGATAGTAAATCTGTGAGGAATTTACAGGACAAGGGAGACTTAATTTTGAGAGCGTCAATTAGTAAGAAATTCTAGACAGAATTTGGACTGGGGTAGTAAATTAGTGAAAAGTAACAAGGGTTGTTTATACAGCCTTCTCAGCTCTAATTTCCCACCTCTGGTGGTAAGGTTGTCTCTTTACCTACTGATACAGTGCTGACTCATTTCACATGGGAGATTTATTTCCTGCATTCAGGGGGATGGAAGAGAGTCTGAGTATCCTTGCATAGGCTGTCTCTTTTCTAACTTTTATTTAAAATAATCAGTCTGCCAAAGTGACACATTTTGGAGCAGCCTGCCTTTGCCCACAGTTCCTGCCTACGAAACATTCCTGGAAGTTTCACATATTAAGAGTTGAGCTAATAGATTCTTCCATCTTGTTGAATCAGTCTCAGTTTTGACAGCAGGTCAATTAAGTTAAGCTCATTTCAAAAGCTGGTGATATAGGTATGGTCTCATAGTTAGGCGGGTAGTTCAAATAATTGGGTATTAAATAAGAGGCATTTCTATGAAAACAAAAGAAAAATAATGGTTAATGACTGGATGAAATTATAAACCAGTTTTTGAGTGTTAGGCTAGCCAGTCAAGATTTCTAGACGTCAGACTGGAAGCATCTTTAGACAGAATGAGAGTAGGTAGTGGCAGTCTGACACATTTGCCTGGTCTGTAGTTTAAATGTCTCTCATCATCTTTGAGTGGCCCACTGATGAACAAGCATGAAGATTGTTTATATGTGTGCTATTGCGGTGATTTCTCTGAAGTTTACATCCAGTTGTATATATTTAGTTTGTGGGGCTTCAGGAAGAAAGGCAGTTTTAGTCACCAAATGATTCCAAGTCAGAAGGATAAAAAAAATAAAAAATGTAACTTTGAAACCTCATAGCCATGCATTGGTGGAAACTAGAAGAAGTCAGGATTTAGTCCAGTTTACAAAGATTGATTGATTGATTTAATTTCATTTACTTTTTAGATTTTATTTATTTATTTGTTTGAAAGAGAGAGAGAGAGCGTGTGCATGCATGCATGTATGTAAGCAGGGGGCAGACTGGGAGGGAGAGGGACAAGCGGACTCTGTACTGAGTATGGAGCCTAATGCAGGGTTCAATCCCATGACCCTGAGACAATGACCCAAGTGGAAACTAAGAATCAGACATTTAACTGACTGAGCCACCAAAGTATGCCAGGATTGATCCAGTTTATAATGAATAGTATCAGATAAGTACCTACATAGGTGTGTTACTAGAACATAATTCTCTATAATCACCCTCATTTATAGCAATGATAGCCAAATTAAAACTAATTTGTTTGCAAAATAACCCTAGTGTTAAAAAAAATTTGGCATGGGGCACCTGGGTGGCTCAGTGGGTTAAAGTCTCTGCCTTCAGCTCAGGTCATGATCCCAGGGTCCTGGGATCAAGCCCCACATAGGTTTCTCTGCTTAGCAGGGAGCCTGCTTCCTCCTCTCTCTTTCTCTCTCTCTCTCTGCCTGCCTTTCTGCCTACTTGTGATCTCTGTCTGTCAAATAAATAAATAAAATCTTTAAAAAAAACTTGGCATGATTATTAATATGTAAATGCAGCAAGAATAATGATTGATCATCAGTTCCTTTAAATCTGCTTTGCTGGAATTTTTAAACAAAGAATCTCTAAATTTATTTTTTTCATTTATTTTATTTTAATTAATTAATTTAACTTTAATTAGCTAACATATAGTACATCATTATTTTCACATGTAGAGTTTAGTTATTTATCAGTTGCATGCAGTCTCCAGTGCTCATCATATCACATGCCCTCCTTAATGCCCATCACCCAGTTACTATACCTCTCCACCCACCACCCCTCCAGCAACCCTGTTTCTTTCCCATAGTTAAGGGTCTCTCATGGTTTGCCTCCCTCTCTGATTTCTTCCCATTCTGTTTTCCCTCCCTTCCCATATGATCCTGTTTGCTGTTTCTTATATTCCTCATGTGAGTGAAAACCATATGATAATTGTCTTTCTCTGGTTGACTTATTTTGCTCAGCATCATACCCTCCAGTTTCATCCATGCTGATGTAAGTGGTAAGATTTCATCCTTTCTGATGGCTGAATAATATTCCTATCTCTATATACCACATCTTCTTAGCCATTCATCTGTTGATGGACATCTCACCTCTTTCCATTGTCTGGCTATTGCGAACATTGCTGCTATAAACATTGGGGTGCAGGTACCCATTTGGATCACTAGATTTGTATCTTTGGGGTAAATACCTAGTAGTGCAATTGCTGGTCATAGAAAATTTCTATTTTTAACTCTAGGTTGAATTTTAAATAGTCTCTCAAGGCCACAAGGCAAATCAAATACTTGCCATGAGCCTTAGCATGAAGTACCTATAGAATTGGGTTCATTCCTCTCTTCTCAAGGTTCCCAGAATATCTTGAGATTCCTCCATCTTCCAGGAAGTGACTTTCTATATTCGCCTGGTAAGATTGCTCAGAAACTATAAGCAAGGTATCGGGCTATTTTTCCAAGGGGCTTTATTGTCTCTGTATGGTCATCCTTAGTTTTTTAAGCTCTTTGGATCTATCTGAGTCTATACATGTCTCTCAAATATGACATTCCATTCAAAGACTTGATAATATAACCAATGATTCCAAGTGTGTCCTGTTAAAAGGAGAATAGATTCTTAATGAACTTTTGCAAATAAATACATTACCATGAAAATGTAAGAAAACACAGATGTAGTTAAATGAAGGTCCATATGTACCCCAATGTTTATAGCAGCCATGTCCACAGTAGCCAAACTGTGAAAGGAGGCAAGATACCTTTCATCAGATGAATGGATGAAGAAGAAGATGTGGTCCATATATAATTGAATATTACTCAGCCATCAGAATGGATGAATACCTACCATTTACATTGACATGGATGGAATGGGAGGGTATTATTCTAAATGAAATAAGTCAAACAGAGAAAGACAATTATCATATGGTTTCACTTATTTGTGGAACATAGGGAATAGCATGGAGGACATTAGGAGAAGGAAGAGGAAAATGAAGGGGGGGAATCAGAGAGGGAAATGAACTATGAGTGACTATGGATTCTGGGAATCAAACTGAGGGTTTGGGTGGGGTATGTGTGAGCCCAGTGATGGGTATTAAGGAGGGCACATACTGCATGGAGCACTGGGTATTATGTGCAAATGCAAACAGTGAATCATGGAACACCACATCAAAAACTGATGATGTACTGTATGGTGACTAACATAATAAAATTTTAAAAATTATTAAAAAAAAGTAAAAGTAAGAACACTTATTGAGGGTTTCTGAATTCTGGAAGGATCAGGTAAGGAGAGAAAGAAATATTCAATTTGTTCACAAAAGTATATTTTATCAAATTGTTCTAAGTCAGTTAGCTTAAGAGAAAATGTTTCCTTAAATCTGGAAAAACAAATCATTTTAAAAAATAACAATATTTCACTCAACATAATTTCCTCCAGTCCCATCCACATTGATGCAAAAGTTGGGTATTCATCCTTTCTGATGGCTGAGTAGTATTCCATTGTATATATGGACCATATCTTCTTTATCCATTCATCTGTTGAAGGGCGTCTTGGCTCTTTCCACAGTTTGGCTATTGTGGACATTGCTACTATGAACATTGGGGTACATATGACCCTTCTTTTCACTACATCTGAATCTTCGGGGTTAAATACCCAGTAGTGCAATTGGTGGGTCATGGTGTAGCTCCATTTTTCATTTTTTGAGGTATCTCCATGGTGTTGTACATAAACAATGAATCTTGGAACACTGAATCAAAATCTAATGATGTATTTTATGGTGACTAACACAATAAAAAAGTAAAAAAAAAAATAAATTAACAATGTTTCAAACAAAAAATTTATAAAAATTATACCATCCTTCTCAGTTTATTTAGTCCCATGTCATTACTTCTTGTTCTGCTTGAATTCAGTTTTTCCATTTGTTCTGGAGATTCTTACCCAGTTCAGTTTTCTGATATCAAGGTTATCAGAAACCTATATTTATCAAAAGTCTTCTCCATGAATCTCTCTAAAGATGAAAGATATTTCTAGGAACCTTTGGTAAAAGCACCTGAGTAAAAGTATAACTGTATATGGTAAAAGGCTTTAAAATGGCCATGGTTAAAGATCTGATTAGAGTTTATTACAATGCAATTAACAAGGAAATTTTTTTTCATGATACTTAACACTGTAAGGTAATAACATACCAGGACATCAGATTTATAAGATTTCTATATAATTTTAGAATACTTTATTTTTTTAAGTTTTTGTTTTAAAATCAGTATAGTTAACATACAGTGTTACATTAGTTTCAGGTGTATAATAGAGTGATTCAGCAGTTTGATGTGTCATTTCTCAGTGTTCATCATGATAAGTGTACTCTTAACCCCCTCCACCTATTTCACCTATTCCTCCACCATCAACCTCCCCTCTGATATGCTTTGCTTTAAACAAGTACCTTCAGTTAAAGTTATTAATTTTTTTACAATGAGAACATTTTTTGTTTGAAGCATACTTCAGAATACATGGTTCTAAAAGATATATATGAAACATTCCCTCCAAGAAAAATAGAATACACACTTTCTTCAAGTATGCACCAGGAATCCCCTGCTTAAATCATATAAAAAGAGACATAACAAATATTACAATTTAAGAAGAATGAAATCATACTAGGTATATTTTTTAACCACAATGATACAAAACTAAAGATCAACAATAAAACAAATCTGGAAAATCTACAGCACAAGTATTAAATATTTAATATGTAAATGTTCAACAACACACTACTGCACAAGAAATGGGCCAAATAAGAAATCAAAAACAAATAAAAATGTGTCTCAAAACCAAAGAAAAATAAAACACAATACTCCACAACCTATGGGATGCTGTCAGAGTAAAATTTATGTTATATAAATACTCGTATCAAGAAAAAAAATTTGAAGAACATTACACCACAAGGAACTAGAAATAGAAGAAACTTAGCTGAAATTTAGTAAAGGAAAGAAGTAACAAAAAAGTCAAATAAGTAAAATAGATACTAGAATAAATAATAACTTAACATTGAAAGTAATGACCATTTTTTAAAAGAAAAAAACAATATTGGCAATGCTTTAACTACATGAAGAAAAAAAAGAAGACTCAAAAACTGAAATGAGAAATGGAAGGAAAAACAATACAACAGATAGCCAAAGAAGTAGTATAATAATGGATTACTGTAAACAGTTATATACTAACAAATCAGATAACATGGAAACAAAAAACAGGTAATTCCTAAAAATGCACATTACCATGATTGAATCATGAAGCTTTTTTTGAAAAATATTTTTATTTATTTGACAGAGTGAGATCACAAGTAGGCAGAGAGGCAGGCAGAGAGAGAGAGAGGGAAGCAGGATTCCCACTGAGCAGAAAACCCGATGTGGGGCCCAATCCCAGGATGCTGAGATCATGACTTGAGCTGAAGGCAGAGGCCCAACCCACTGAGCCACCCAGGCACCCTGAATCATGAATCTTGAATCCAAGAAATAAGACATCATATTAGACCAATAACAAGAATGAAAGTTGAATTAGGAATCAGAAATTTCCCATCACAGAAAAATCCAGGACCACATGGTTTGATTGATGAATTCTACCAAACATTAAAAAAAATAATGACAATTTTAATCAAAGTCTTACAAATAATGGAATAGAGGGAATACATTCAGAATCATTCCATGAAGCCAGTACTATCCTGCTATCAAAGCAGTATAAAAACAATCTAAGAACAAAAATATCTAGTTTGTCTAATAGAAATGTTGCTACTCTGACTTTCTTTCAGTCTGCCGGTGTCTTTAGGTCTAAAATTAGTCTTGGGACACCTGGGTGGCTCAGTTGGTTAGGCATCTGACTTTAGATTTTGGTTCAGGTCATGCATGATCTCAGGGTTGTGAGATCAAGCCCTGTGTCAGCCGCTGCCCTGGGTGGTGTGGAATCTGATTAAGATTCTCTCTGCCCCTCCCCTGCTAAAATTTTTTTTAAAAATTAAAAATGAAAAAAAAATGAGTCTCTTGTAGGCAGCATATAGATGGGTCTTATTATATTTTTTATCAATTCTGACACCCTATGTCTTTTGATTGGAGCATTTAGTCCATTTATATTCAAAGTAATTACCGATAAATACATGTTTATTGCCATTTCATTATGTGTCTTGACATTGTTTCTGGAGATTTTCTGTGATCCTTTCTTGTCTTTGTCATTTTTGGTCTCTCCTCTGCACTCAGATCCCTTTTAAGATTTCTTTTTAAAAAAAAATTTTTTTAATTTAATTTTATTTATTTGAGAGCGAAAGACAGAGCTAGTGAGAAAGAGCATAAGCATAGGGGAGAGGGAGAAGCATGCCTCTTGCTGAGCAGGGAGCCCCATACAGGGCTTGATTCCAGGACCCCGGGATCATGACCTGAGCTGAAAGCAGACACTTAACCCACTGAGCCACCCGGGTGCCCCACTATTTCTTGCAGAGCTGGTTTAATTCACAGACTCCTTTTGTTTTTGTTTATCTGAGAAACTCTTTATCTCTCCTTTTCTGAATGATAGCCTTGCTGGATAGAGTATTCTTGGCTGCAGATGTTTCCCATTCAGCACTCCGAGTAAATATATCATGCCACTCTCTTCTGGTTTGTTAACTTTCTGTTGAGAAATCTCTGGCTGGCCTTATGGGTTTTCCCTTGCAAGTTAAGGACTTCTTTTGTCTCGCTTTTATTATTTTTTTGTTATCACTATATTTTGCAAACTTAATTACAACATGTCTTGGTATTGGCCTGCTTTTGTTGTTTTTGGTGGGAGTTCCCTGTACCTCCTGGATCTGAATATCTCTTTTCTTTCCCAGATTGGGGAAGTTTTCTGATATTATTTCTTGAAATAAAGTTTGTGCACACTTCTTTTTCTCTTCTATTACTGGGACTCTTATGACACAAATGTTATTATATTTGATAGTCACTGAGTTCCCTAAGTCTATTCCTTTGTCACATAATTCTTTTTTCTCTCTTTTGTTCAGTTTCATTATTTTCCATTGTTTTGTCTTCTCGGTCATTAATTTATTCCCTTTGCTTCTTCCAGCCTGCTATTCATTGCATTAAGCCTGTTTCCAATCTCCTTTGTTACACTCTTCATCTCTGATTGGTTATTTTTTAACTTTTTTATCTCTGTATTAAGGGTCTCACTGATGTCTTCTATTCTTTTCTCAAGCCCAATGAATATCCTTAGGATTGTTGCTTTAAATTCTCCATCAGGTGTGTTACTTATATCTGTTTTGCTTAGTCCTCTGCCCATGGTATTATCTTGTTCTTTCATTTCAGGTAAATTCCTCCATCTCAGCATTTTGTCTTAGTTTCTGCCTTCTCTGTGTTAGAAAAGTCAATTATGTCTCCTGCTCCTTATGAAGAGGTTAAGTAGTGCCCAGAGCATGGCACTTCATGGAGTGTTTCTGGTGTGGTCTGTGGACTCTCTGCTGTTGTGTTTTGGCTGCCCTATCCTTCAGGCAAGTTGTCTACAGAAGCTCTCTTTACCTGCTGTGGGCAGTGTTTCATCCCTGGCCTGAACGTGGCACATTTTAACTAGATGCACTCTGGTCTGCTTGTGAAATGAGACCTGTCACCAACTTCACCAGAACTGAGGCCCTGCAGAGCTCTCTGATTCAGGAGATGTGGTGCAGACAGGGGTTTGTGCTGGTTTCCTTGGGAAGGGACATGCCATGCAGGGACTGAGACAAGCTTAACTGAAAAGGACAGTCCTGCCAGAGTGTGGTGGGTGAGACTTGGTGTAAGCAAGCTAGGCAACTAGTGTCTGTGCTGAACTGCTTCCTTTAGGTAACTCTGTGTTTATGTTGAGGGACAGGGGAAGGAAGTGGTTCCAGCCAGCTCCCTTATTCCCAGAGAGGTATCTCCCTGAACGCTGCCTCTCAGTAAGTGCTTCTAGAATAACAAATAATCTACCTGCTGTGTGCCTCAGGCATTTTTCAGAAAGGTTTTCCCATGCTGTCTGTCCCTAGGTAGAACACTTATATAAATGACATGTATCTACCCAAATATAGCTTAAGAGGATTTAGTATCACTTATTTGACAATGCTTTCCATGTAATTTAATATAACAAATAAGCTTAATTAGTTTAATTTCTCATAATATTTTTGATGTGTTCCAGAAGCTCTCTAGAATAGCTCAGTTAGGTCATGGTCAAAATATTTCTTTTGAGAGTCTGCTTTGGGGAAATATGTCAAAAAATGTTAAAAGGTTTGAACATTTGATTAAATCAGATCCCAGATCATTATGAAACAATAACTATTTAACCAAAGTGACAATAGAAGATTTTAAAAGCAGATATAGAAGGTTGTATAGTTCTGAATAAAACTTAGCTTTTTTAATATTAAGAAGACTCAGTTTTCTTGAATAATCAAAGATTTGATAAAGACTAAACATAGAATCTGTTTTTTAGGCAGATGACATTAAAGGTAAAGAAAAACTTTGCCTACAGTTTCTTATTAAGAGCAGTGGAAGAATCTAAAGTACTTTGATTTTTACCAGAAAGTGTACTTTTTGCAGCAGAGTACTTTTTATATTAAAACTCATTTTAAATAAATTTATTCGATCTTAGTCACTACTGAACACACATAAAATTCCTTTCTTAAAGTTCTTTTTTTTTAATGAAACTTTTACACTTTTTTTTTACATTCAGATTTTATCCTAAGTTCTCCTTCTTTAAATAACCACCTTTGGTTATTTTTTTTCCATTAAAAAAAAAGTATTTCTATTTCTAATATGTTTTCTTACCGAAAGTACATATCTTATTTTCCTTGCATACAGAGTTGTTTCTCTTAGTATTTCTAGTAGTCTTAATTACATTTACTAGAATTTGTAATTAATTCTTAATTTTTTGTGTAAAAACTAAATAGTAAACAATTGTGAACTGTTACACCAGAATTACATGGCAATTTTATGAATGTATAACCTAAATTAAATAATTCAAATATTAACTTTATCTTTTGTTTCCTTGTAAAAAGACAAAAGTAGGTAAACACATACTCAGCACTCAATTTTTATAACCTTATCATTTTGGAAAATGACTTAGATTTTTAATGAATTCAACCCAATTTATCATTTAATTTTGCAAAACTTTAAGGTTTCAGGTTGCAAGAAATATTTGGAGAAACTATTTTAAAAGTAAACTTTTAATCTGATTTATATCTATTTTATTCTTTAATTTTTTTAAATTTTGTTCTTAGCGATTATGTTTAGATTTCCCATAAAAGCTGCAAAACATATCAGTCATCCTTTCAAGCTATTTTTATTTTAAGCAGTTTGTAACAGAGATAATATCAGCTTATTTGACTTTAAGTATACACAGACAGAATAAAAGTTTTAATTTTAACACTAATAACTTTCAAGTCATGTCAGTTTTAATTAATACCAACAATCTTAAATTAGTTTTTTTTCTTAAGATTTATTTGTTTATTTGAGAGAGAGCACAAGGGAGGGGATGTAGAGGACATGGGAGAGGGAGAAGGAATCTCAAGCAGACTCCACACTGAGCGTGGAGTCCAACATGAGTCTTGATCTCAGGACTCTGAAATCATGACCTGTCAAAATCAGGAGTCAGTTGCTTAACTGACTGAACCACCAAGGTACCCTTTAAATTAGTTTCAATACCAAATATTTTTCCAGATCACATGAAGTTGAAAAACATTTGAATTAGTTTCTATCTTTCTGAGAGTTTTAGTTGCCTAATCCTTACAAGTGCTTGTCTTCAAACCAACTAAATAGAGGTTTTTTTTTTTCTTTTAACAGATTAATTTTAGAAATACCATCTGGAGGCAGAGAAAATATCTTGCACTTATCGACATACATGGATACACATACAAATACACAAACAAGAGGCAAACTCTTAAAGCTTTTGTTTTACTAATATTTATAGAGAGAACATTATAGCCCCAATATTCAAATACCTACTTTTTTTTTAAGTGAAAAATTTTCCCTAAAGTTTGCTTTCAAAGAATTGCTCTTAGGTCTTAGAGAAAATATAAGTAGAAGGTTTACAGAGAAAATATCCAGGTTTTTTCTAAGGTGGGTTTTTGGACTATATCTGCCTGTTATCAGAGCTGCTAGAGTCTGGGCATAAGAGCCCTTTCTGCAGATTGTATTTTTTTTTCATTTTTTAAAATTTCTTTTCAGCATAACAGTATTCATTGTTTTTTGCACCACACCCAGTGCTCCATGCAATACGTGCCCTCTTTAATACCCACCACCTGGCTCCCCCAGCTTCCCACCCCCCCCTCCCAAAAAAAGCCTCTTTCCCTGCCCCCCCCTTTTTTTCTTCAGTCTCAGGAGACTGTGTGCTGTGTTTACACTTCAAAGACATGGTAAGATTGTAACTTTAAAGGCACAGAGAAAGAATGAAAGGTTTATTTTCTAAATATAGGACAATTTTGTTCCAGTATATTGATCTTTTATATCTACAAACATTTTGAGAGGCGTAAGTGAGATTTATAAAGATGGGTGGGCTTTGACTTGTTTTTAGAGTTGCATGTCTGGTTTTATAGATACTTGTAAGACAAAGACAGTTGTTTTTAATTCCCCCAAAGAACTCGATAAGGATTTCTCTTTACCTCCTGTACACGGGTGGTACCTTTCACATGGGAGATTTATTTCGGACTTTCGGGGGGATGGGGAGGAGTCCAAGTTTCCTTGCTTAGGCTGTCTCTTAAGTAACTTTTATTTAAAATAATCAGTCTGCCAAAGTGGCATGTTTTGGGGGCAGACTGCCCTTGCCCCTTACAGCAGCTTTGGTAGAAATGAAGCTGATATTTGGACCCCTATTACAGTCTTGTATTTGTTTATCAATTGGTTCAAAATTCAGAAAGATGGAGTATGAATAATTATCACTTGTGGACCACAATATAAGGCAGTAATGATCATAGTATTTTCAAGGTAGGTGGAAGTGAAGGGGACAAAAGAAAAAATACTGATTAGCTAGAGGACTTAGGCAGAAAGACGTAAGAGATGTGTTGGGCTAAGAAGGAAGGGGGTAGGCTGTTCTGGTTGCCATAATATGGATGGAATGTTCACATCCTAGCTGCTATAAGAAAGGTATAAAGTTAATTTCAACACAATGAGCTAAATGCTAAACATTATTATAAAGATTCTTTCAAGGAATGGGAGAGGCTAATTTTGCTCAAGAAGCATGTGAGAAAATACAGAGGAAGGATGGTAGGATAATCTTGGAAAATTTTTCAGAGGTGGTATATTCCAAAAGTGGATGGTCCTGTGTGTCAGCAGCATCCACCATATCCAATGCACCAGCCCCTTGGGAGGTAGGAAGATATGAGGCTGAAAAAGAAGGCACAAGATAATGCTAAAGAATTTGCATTAGGTACTGGAGGCAAGAGGACCCTGAAATTTGCTTCATTGTATAGATTCCTATATTACAGCACATTAGATGTCTCATCCATGAGACTGTGTCCCCCAGGGCCAGGAGCAAATACACCATTTGAAACCTGAGGAAACGTTAGTCTGCAAGAGTTCTTTAAAGAGGAAGAGAGGCTGCCTTGCTATTTGGTTTCTATATGTGGTAAGGATTTCTCCACTAAGGCTTTTCTTGGAGGTACCTGTTATGCCCCAGTAATAGGTCTGTGATTAAAGGAGCAAGACTGATATAAAGCGAAGGTCAAGCAAAACTTTATTTCGTGCCAAGCATCAAGAATCTAACCGAACGTTTGGGGATGCACCTCTTACAAGAGAGGGCAACCCTTCTCTGTTTCACAGTCTAGCTTTTAAGGGCAAAGGCAGTGAGGTCGGGCCTGGCCACGCACAGGTGACCAATGAGATTGTAACACGCACAGGGAATTCCACAGTGATGCTAGGTGACCAATTGAGTTACAATTTACCCTAGTAGACATTTGACCCAGCCTATCACCTTGGTTGGGATTGGCACCCAAAAGACTCCCAAAGGGCGGGGCCCATACTCCTTGGTAACCAGGGAGACAGTATGCAACCCCCCACTGATGGGATGTCTCCAACTGGCCTGACCCACCCTTGTATCTGGGCTTTGTTACCTGGAGCTGGTTTCTGGGACTTGTTTTTAAGTTAATGCCCTGGGGGAAGGGAAGCAGGGGACAGTTTAAGGGTTAAACAACAAGGTTTTTGTTTAACCTCATTGAAAGCCTCTTGCTAAAATATAAAAATATAAAATAGGTCCTTACAGTACCTGCTTGTTTTTCTCTCACGGGGTGCCTGCTGCTGGTGCCCTGAAATGAATGCAGTATCCATGGGGAGTCTGCAGTTAAGATGCACTTCTAGCTACATAGGATGGTGGCAGGGCTTGGGGGTAGGGAATTTGCTTTTCCAACTTCAGAACTCACCATAATAGGCTTCCCTTTTCCCTTTCTAGTGTTTTCCCAGCTGTTTCCATCTCAGCTTAATTAGTGGGCAAGATTGCTGAGAGTCCATGAGCACTAGGAAAAGCCACTTTCTCTGGAATGTTTGATCTGGAATTGATTTTAAAAACCTTCAAACTTGGTGATTATCCTTTTTTCTTCTTTTTTTAATTTAAGTTCAATTAGCCAACATAAGGTACATCATTAATTTTTAATGTAGTGTTCAATGATTCATCAGTTGTATATAACACTTAGTGCTCATCAATCACATCCTGTGCCCTCCTTAAGCCCATCACCTGGTTACTCCATCCTCCCAGCCACCTCCCCTTCTGTAACCCTCAGTTTGTTTTCCCAGAGTCAGGAGTCTCTCATGTTTTGTCTCTCCAATTATCCTAAATCATCTTTTCTTTTTAAAGATTTTATTTATTTATTTATTTACTTACTTATGTGAGAGAAGCAGCATGAGAGGGGAGAAGGTCAGAGGGAGAAGCAGACTCCCTGCAGAGCCAGGAGCCTGATGTGGGACTTGATCTATGGACTCTGGGATCATGACCTGAGCTGAAGGCAGTTGCTTAACCAACTGAGCCACCCAGGTGCCCTACCCTAAAGCATCTTTAAGAGGGGAAATAGAGGGTAGACCAAGACCCTTGAGCTCTACTACATGTCACTTTTCCAGTAACTCCCTTATTTAGCAGACTACTCCCCAGGGTCCTTGTCTCACTACCCACTTAAATACTCATCCTTTTCCAATAGATTCTATAATTTATCTATGTTGTTTACTGTTTCTGTCTCACCTGAATATAAATTACCAGAAGGAAAAGATTTTCGTGTTGTGTTTGCAACTGTATCCTCAGTGCCCAGAACACTGTCTGGCACACAGAATAAATTCAATTAATATTTGTTATATCTGTTTCGTTTTGTATGGAAGTCCAGATAGGAAATACAGCAGACACTGTCAATATGCCTGCCCTCCCCATTTTCTCAGCCCATACCCCTTCCAAGCACACTAGCTTGATTTCCAGCTGCTAGCACTTTGCATCTCTTTGCTTACAGGGTTTCTTTGGCCATCAGAGACTTCCTGCTCTGCAGTACCTGACGGGCCAAAAGAGCAGAGAATTAGCACTCACAGTGAGGAGCCCACAACTAATGGCTGATTGATGGGGTTGATGGATTAAAACCACAGCTTGTTCCTCCTTCAGTAGGTATAACTCTGAGGGAGGTTCATGTTCTGCACTGTCTCCCAGAGTTCCTCAATGCAGTTAAACTTTAGTTGCCCACAGTGTCACTTGCTTGAAATACATTTCTTGTATTCCATATCTCATGCTCCCATTAGTATTTCCTGGGATCACTTCCCAAACTCAAGTTCTTGTCTCAAGGGCTATTCCTAGGGGAACTCAAGCTCAGATAGAAATTGTTCAATAAATGCTCAAGTTAATTAATGATTATATTTTTGTACTATCTTTTATGCTTATTGGAGCAGGCAGCAAACTAATTGGGTGTGAATGAATTTTGCCTGATGATGTGTTTGTAGGGTGGCAATACTTGAATACCTTTATATATATGGCATCAACTCGACATCCACCTGATGTAGGCATTCACACAGAGGCTTTTAGGTCTGGAGAGTGTGTTCTGAGAGGCAACAGTGGAATTGAGAAGCACAATTCATTCATTCATTCATTCATTTGTTCATTCTAAGATTTTATTTAAATTCAGGTCAGTTAATATATAGTATAGTATTGGTTTCATGAGTAGAATTTAGTGATTGATCACTTATGTACAACACCCAGTGCTTATTACAACACATGTCCTCCTTAATGCCCATCACCCATTTAACCCCAGCTCCACCTTCTTCCCTCTAGCAGCCCTCAGTTTATTCTCTGAAGAGTCTCTTATGGTTTCCTCCCTCTCTGCTTTCATGTCATTTTATTTTTCTTTCCCTTTCCCTATGTTCATCTGTTTTGTTTCTTAAATTCCACATATAAGTGAAATCATATGGTATATTTCTTTATCTGGCTGACTTATTTTGCTCAGAATAATATACTCTAGTTCCATCCATGTCATTGCAAATGGAAAGATTTCACTTCTTTTTATGGCTGAGTAATATCCCATGGTATATATATGCCACATCTTCTTTTATCTTTATCATTCATCAGTCAATGAACATTTGGGCTTCCATAATTTTGTTATTGTTTATAGTGCTGCTATAAACATTGGGGTGCATATGACCCTTCGAATCAGTGTTTTTGTATCCTTTAGATAAATACCTAGTAGTATAATTGCTTGGTCATAGGGTAGTTCTATTTTTAACTTTTTGAGGACTCTCCATAGTGTTTTCCAGAGTAGCTGCACCAGTTTGCATTCCTACCAACAGTGCCAGAGGTTTCCCTTTTTCCACATCCTCATCATCTTTTGTTTCCTGAGTTGTTAATTTTAGCCATTCTGGCCAGTGTGAGGTGGTATCTCATCATGGTTGTGATTTTATTTCCCTGATTATGAGTGATATTGAGCCTTTTTTCCATATGTCTGTTAGTCATGTCCTCTTTGGAGAAATATCTGTTCATGTCTTCTGCCCATTTCTTAAACAGATTTTTTTTAAATTTTTTGGGTATTGAGTTTGATAAATTCTTTATAGATTTTGAATACTAGCCCTTTATCCGATATTTCAGTTGTGATATCTTCTCCCATTCCATAGGGTGCCTTTTAGATTTAATGATTGTTTCCTTTGCTGTGCAGAAGTTGTTGCTGTTGTTTGTTTGTTTTTTATCTTGAGGAAGTCCTAATAGTTCATTTTTGCTTTTGTTTCTCTTGTCTCTGGCAATATTTCTAGGAAGAAGTTGCTCTAGCCCAGGTTGAAGAGGTTGCTGTGTGTGTTCTCTTCTATGATTTTGATGGATTCATGTCTCACATTTAGGTCTTTCATCCATTTTGAATTTATTTTTGTGTATGGTGTAAGAAAGTGATCCGGTTTCATTCTTCTGCATGTCACTGTCCAGTTTTTCCAACACCATTTGTTGAAGAGATTGTCTTTTTTCCATTGGATAGTCTTTCCTGCTTTGATGAAGATTAGTTGAACACAGAGTTGTGGGTACCATTTCTGGGTTGTCTGTTCTGTTCCACTAATCTATGTGTAAGTACTGTACTGTCATGTGCCAGGACTGTACTGTCTTCATGACTAGAGCTTTGTAATATAACTTAAAGCCCAGAATCATGATGCTTCCAGCTTTGTTTTTCTTTTCCAACATTACTTTAGCTATTCAGGGTCTTTTTTGTTGCATATAAATTTTAGAATTCTAGCTCTGTGAAAATTGCTTTTGTTATTTTGATAGGGATTTCATTGAATGTGTAGATTCTTTTGGGCAGCGTAGACATTCTGACACTATTTGTTTTTCTGATCCATGAGCATGGGCTGTTTTTCCATTTCTTTGTGTCTTCTTCAACTGCTTTTGTAAATATTCTATAGTTTTCAAGAGTTCAGATCATTTACATCTTAGGTTAGGTTTATCCCTATGTATCTTATGGTTTTTGGTGTAATTATAAATGGGATCGATTCCTTGATTTCTTTTCCTTCTGCTTCATTATTGGTATATAGAAATGCAACAGATTTCTTTTTCTTTTTTTTTTTTAAGATTTTATTTATTTATTTATTTGTCAGAGAAAGAAAGAGAGAACACAAGTAGGCAGAGTGGCAGGCAGAGGCAGAGAGAGAAGCAGGCTCCCTGCTGAGCAAGGAGCCCGATGTGGGGCTCGATTTCTGGACCCTGAGATCATGACCTGAGCCGAAGGCAGTGGCTTAACCAACTGAGCCACCCAGGCGTCCTGCAACAGATTTCTATACATGGTTTTTATATCTTGCAACTTGCTGAATTCCTGTATCAGTTCTAACAATTTTCTGGTGGAGTCTGGTAGGTTTTTTGTTTGTTTGTTTGTTTGTTTTTAGAGAAAAAGAGAATGAGAAGCATCAGGAGGGAGGGGGAGAGGGAGAGGGAAAGAATCTTTTTTTTAAAAGATTTTATTTGTTGAGAGAGAGAGAGAATGAGAAAACACAAGCACAGTGAATGGCAGAGGGAGAGGGAGAAGCAGGCTCTCCACTGAGCAGGGAGCCTGACATGGGGCTTGGTCCCAGGACCCTAGGATTATGACCCGAGCCAAAGGTAGATGCCCAACTGACTGAGCCACCCAGGGACCTCAGACAGAGATAGAATCTTAAGCTGGCTTCACACCCAGTACAGAGCCTGGCACAGGGCTCAGTCTCATGACTCTGAGATTATGACCTGAGCCAAAATCAAGAGTCTGATGCTTAACTGACTGAGCCACCCAAGTGTCCAACATAGGATATCACGTCATCTGCAAAGAGTGCAAGTTTCACTTCTTCCTTGCTGATTCGGATGACTCTTAATTCTTTTTGTTTTCTGATTCCTGAGGCTAGGACTTCCAGTACTATGTTGAACCACAGTGATGAGAGTGGACATCCCTGTCATGTACCTGATCTTAGGGGAAAAGCTCTCCGTTTTTCCCCATTAAGGATGATACTATCTATGGATCTTTTGTATATGACCTGTATAATGTTGAGTTACGTTCCTTCTATCCTTGCTCTTTTGAGGGTTTTTAACAAGAAAGGATGCTGTATTTTGTCAAATACTTTTTCTGCATCAATTCGAAGCATCATATGCTTCTTAACATTTCTTTCATTAATGTGGTGTATCATGTTGTTTGATTTGTGAATACTGAATAACCCATGTAAGCCTAGGAATAAATCCCACTTGATCGTGAAGAATAATTCTTTTAATGTACTGTTAGATTCTACTAGCTAGTATCTTTTTGAGAATTTTTTGTATCCATATTCATTAGGGATATTGGTCTGTCATTCTCCTTTTTAGTGGGGTCTTTGTCTGATTTTGGAATCAAGATAGTGCTGGCCTCATGGAACACATTTGGGAGTTTTCTTTCCATTTCTGTTTTTTGGAACAGCTTCAGAAGAATAAGTATTAATTCTTCTTTAAATGTCTGGTAGAATTCCCCTGGGAAGCCATCTGGCCCTGGACTCTTGTTTGTTGGGAGATTTTTATTACTGATTCAGTTTCTTTGCTGGTTATGAATCTGTTTGATTTTTCTATTTCTTCCTGTTTCAGTTTTGGTAGTTTCTGTGTTTCTAGGAATTTATCCATTCCTTCCAGATTGATTGCCCAATTTGTTAGCATATTAATTGCTCATAATATTCTCTTATAATTGTTTGTATTTCTGTGTGTTGGTTGTATTCTCTCCCTTTCATGCATGATTTTATTTATTTGGGTCCTTTCTCTTTTCTTTTTGATAAGTCTGGGTAGGAGTTTGTCACTTTTGTTAATTCTTCCAAAGAACAAGTTCCTAGTTTCATTAATCTATTATACTGTTTTGTTTTATATTTATTCTTCTATCATTGATTTCTGCTCTAATCTTCATTATTTCCCCTCTCCTTAGGCTTTCTTTGCTGTTCTTTTTCCAGCTCTTTCTGGTGTAAAGTAAGTTGTGTATTCGTGACGTTTCTTGCTTCTGAAGGAAGCTCTGTATTTCTATGTACTTTCCTCTTTTCACTGCCTTTGCTACATCCCAAAGGTTTTAGACTGTTGTGTTTTCATTCTCATTTGCGTCCATGTATTTTTAAAATTACTTCCTTAATTTCCTGGTTAACCTATTCATTCTTTAGAAGGACATTCTTTAACCTCCATGCATTTGTGGTCTTTCAAATTTTTTCCTGTGGTTGACTTCATGTTTCATAGTGTTTTGATCTGAAAGTACATATGGTATGATCTCAATTTTTTGTATTTGTTGAGGCCTGATTTGTGACCCCATTTGTTATCTATTTTGGATAAAGTTCCATGTGCCCTTGAAAAGAAAATGTATTCTGCTGTTTTGGGGTGCAGTGCTATGAATGTATCTGTTAAATCCGTCTAGTCCAGTGTTTCATTCAAAACTATTGTTTCCTTGTTGATATAATTGGTTTTTTTTTAAGATTTTATTTATTTATTTGAGAGAGTGAGTATGAGTGGGGAGAGGGGAAGAGGAAGAAGGAGAAGCAGACTTCTTGTTAAGCAAGAATCCTGACATGGGGCTTGATCCCAGGACACTGGGATCACATGACCTGAGCTGGAGGCAGATGCCACACTGGTACCTTGTGATCTACTTAGATGATCTGTCTATTGCTGTGAGTGGGGTGTTGAAGTCCCCTACCATTATTGTATTATTATCAGTGGATTTCTTTAAGTTTCTTATTAATTGATTTATATATTTGGCTGCTCCCAGGTTAGGAACATAAATATTTATAATTATTAGGTCTTCTTGATAGACTTCTTAATTATGATGTAGTGTCCTTCTTCATCTCTTATTACAGTGTTTGTTTTAAAATCTAGTTTGTCTTATATAAGTATGGCTACTCTGGCTTTCTTTTGATGTCCATTAGCATGATAGATGGTTCTCCATCCTCTCAGTTTCAATCTGTAGGTGTCTTTGGATCTAAACTGAGTTTCTTGAAGCAGTATAGCAATGGGTCTTGTTTATCTGTTCTGATACCCTAAATCTTTTTGATTAGAGCACTTTGTCCATTTACATTCAGAGTAATTATTGATAGCTATGAATTTAGTGCCATTGTGTTACCTGTATTATTTACTGTTCCTGTAGATTGTATATTCCTTTCTAGTCTTTGTTGCCTTTGGTCTCTCTTTCCAAGAAGCACACTTTAAAAGGCTTTGATGTTACAATCACACACTAGAATATTATTCAGCAATGAATAGAAATGAAATACAAATATATGACAAAACTTGGACAAGTCTTGAAGACTTTATACTAAGTGAAAGAAGGAAATCACAGATGATCTTATATTGTATGAATTCATTTTTATGAAATTTCCAGAATAAGGAAATCTGTAGAGACAGGAAGTAGGCTAATTGTTGACTGTGCTTTTCAGGGGGTGGGGGATCTGGGATTTTGATGACTGTGGAAATTGGGATTTGTTTTTGGGATAATGAAAATGGTCTAAAGATTGTGGTGATGAATGGACAATTCTATGAATATGTTAACATCCATTGAATTGCACACTTCACATGGATAAATAATGTAGGATGTGAATTATATATATATCAGTAAAGCTGTTTTAAGAAAATATTTTGGTATCTGGCAAATTTGGAATCAAGTTCTTACTATACAATATGTTTGCCATGCAGGAGTTAAATGAGCTGTGCAGGTAAATGGCCAGTGAGGGAAAAGAATGATGAATCTTCTGTGTCTGGTTTCTCAGGAAAAGGTAGATAAGGTTCAAATGAGGGAAGAGAAGTAAGGATGAAGGGTATTTTGGTCTGGGGAACAGAGAAAGCAAAGTACAGAAATGAATAATAATAGTAAAAACTTCCCCTTGTGGAGTGCCTGCTTTGTAACAGGTCCTATACTAGGCATTTTGCCACATTATCTTTTATTTCATAATACTTCATGGTAGTTAGTATTATCTCTTTTGCAAAAGAATAATGGGTTAACTGATTAACCCATGATCACCAAGCTAGTGAGTCCAGACATAAAATCCAAAACCCAGGTCTGTCTTCATCTGGAGATTGCATACTTCCCATTACCAACTCTATACTAATCCTGAAGCTTCTGTTTACCAAGCACACTTCTAACCTCTGTGTGTATGTTAGCTCATTTAAACTATACTAAGGGCCTGCCAGATGAAAAAAATCAAAGTGTGTTAGGGATAGATTGATAAGCAGAGATTTGGAACAGATATTTCTTCAAAGTTCTCTAAGTTTTCTAAAATTGTAAAATCAGATAATTCCATTATTTGTGTGTGAATTAGAATTTTTTTGTAGAATATTATTAGTTATTTTGCTTTTGAAAGATAACTGGCATGGCTAAGGAGAATTGAGTTATTGGGCCTGTCTGCAAATTATTGAAGGTAACCAAGAAGCCATTTTGCAATATGTTTGAACTTTACCTTTTTTTCCAAAGTGTAGTCATTAAATATTTATGATATAGGACTGCCATGATATGTTCTACGAATGTGAATCTCTGTTCTGTAGTAATAATAAATTGGAAGGGATACTAAAGAATAAATGCAGCATTACTACTGGTGAGATTTTATTACAATGTTTCTATCTTGAGAGAACGTGTTACAGAACCGGGGTGCTGGCAGTGAACATGGAAAAGAAGGGCAGGATTATAAGAGATGATGTAAAGGAAGAGGTAGTAAAAGGACTTGTTGAGGATAGCCTGAAGAGAGAAGGGTATCAAAGGCAGCTTGGAAGTCTAGAGCCTTGGAAACTGTCCTATTATCCATCCCTTGTCCCCCTATCCAAAAGACCCTGAGAAGTGATAGCTTCACAGGTTAGTTTAGCATTTTGGTATTTCCTAAATGTAGAGAAATTGACAAGTAAACTTAATCCTCTGAACTCTAAAGCAAACAAGCTTTGAAGGTTTGTGCGGTGTCCTAGTCTGTAACCACGAGAGAGCTATGCTATAGTTCTTTTATTCAGGGCATTCTTACAAAATGTTTTGTGTGGTTAGAACATTCAAAGAATAATAGATCCATTTCAAGAGCTAACTTCCTTGGTATCCAAATCATAATCCATTTGATTCACTTTCTTTTTTATTTTTTAAATTAAATTAAAATTTTTAAATTAAATTTATTTTAATTCCATAATAGTTAACATATGGTGTTTATTTGTTTTAGGTGTTCAATATAATAATTCAACACTTACATACATCACCCAGTGCTCATCACAAGTGCACTCCTTAGTCCCCACCACCTACTTCACCCATCCCATTCCTACTTCTCTAGTAACCATCAGTTTGGTGCTTATAATTAAGAGTTTATTAATTGGTTTGCCTCTCTCTCTCTTTTTTTTTCCTTTACTCTCTTGTTATTTTTCTTAAATTCCACATATGAGTGAAATCATATGGTATTTGTCTTTCTCTGACTTATTTGTCTAACATTATACTCCCTAGCTCATCCATGTCATTGCAAATGGCAAGATGTCATTCTTTTTTATGGCTGAATAATATTTCATTATATATGCATATGTGTGTGACTGTGTGTCTGTGTGTGTGTATGCTTCTTTGTCCATTCTTCTGATGATGACCACTTGGGCTGCCCCCATAATTTGGCTATTGTAAGTAATGGTGCGATAAACATAAGGGTATGTGTGTCATTTTGAATTAGTGTTTTTATATTTTGGGGATAAATACCCAGTTGTGGGATTCCTGGATAATAGGGTAGTTTTATTTTAAACTTTTTGTGTATTCTCTGTACTCTTTTCCACAGTGGCTGTTCCAGTTTGCATTCCATCTACAGTACACCAGGCTTCCTTTTTCTCCACATCCTCACTAATACTTGTTCCTTGTGTTTTTGATTTAGTTTTCCACAAGTAGTGATGAAAATAATACTCATTGTGAAACTTCTAGAAACACATGTTCCTTTCACTTCTTAGAAAGGGAAGGAGCTAGTTACTTTTGCCAGTTCTGTAACTCTCTGGAGATGAAGAGGAAAAGAGAAGAAGCAGTCACTTTTATTTGTTGCTGCTTAAAACTAGAGAGATTTAGCCTGCCTAGTTGCCATTGATCATTCACTATTCTAGATCCTTTTAAGAAGCAATGTGCTATTTCTTTATATTTCCTCTTCTTTAGGATTTTACAAGCCCTAAGCTCTTTACTTTTTCCTATTCTCCTAACAAACAAATTATTTTTTCCTTTTCTTCCTTTGTGATCAACTGTAATAGAAAAGTATTAATTTCAACATAATCTCCCAGAATGTTTGATATCCTTGCATTTTCTTACTTTTTAGGTTTTTACCCCTATTTTCAATGTAATTTTTGTGAGATTTGTACTTTTATGATGTTAAATTTGGTACTATGCCATGTACACTGTGAATCTTTCAGAAAGGAGAAAGTGAAGTTGCACTTAGGAATTTACAATTAGATGAAAGGGAAAGCCTCTAGAAGAAAAGAATGAGAAATACATGTGTAAGAAAAGAATTAGTTTCAGGAATTAGAGGACAGAGGAAGTAACTTTCATTTTTTTTTATTAATTTTTTTCATTATGTTGTGTCAGTCACCATATAGTACATTAGTTTTTGAAGTAGTGTTCCATGATTGTTTGTTTATAATACCCAGTGCTCCATGCAATATATGCCCTTATGTGTGATATACATATACAATGGAATATTACTCAGCCATCAGAAAGAATGTTTTATAGTCTTCATTTGAAAGTCTTTCACCTGCTTGGTTAAGTTTATTGCTAATTTCTCTCTCTTTTTCTCTCTCACTCTTTCTCTCAAACATCAAACCAAATAAATTCTTTGCAGCACAGGAAATAGCTAACAAAATAAAAAGGAAACCTACAGTATGTGAGAAAATAATACAAACCTTATGTGTGATAAGAGGCTAATACCCAAAAACTATAAAGAACTCCTACAACTCAATAGGGAAAAAGAAGAAAAGAGAAAAAAAGGAGAAAGAACTCCAGATACCTTGATTTAAAATGGCCAAAGAACTTGATTAGACATATCTAATGTCTAATTTCATCTTCTTTGGAAGATGTATAAATAGGTAATAAAATGTGCAAATGGGTAATAATTGCTCAGCATTAGTAATCTTCAGGGAAATGCAAATGAAAAATCGCAATGAGAAATCACCTCATACCTTATAGGATGGACATTATCAAAAAATAAAACAGAGCAAAAACAAGAAATAACAAGGGTTAGTGAGAATATGGAGAAATTAGAATGCTTTTACACTATTGGTGGGAATGTAAAAATGATACAGGTGCTATGGAAAACAGTATGGAGATTCCTCCAAAAAATTAAAATGCAAATACCATGTAATCTAGCTGTCCCATTTTGGGGTTATTTATTCAAATGATTTGAAAACAGAATCTTGAAGAGATATCTGTAGTCCTATGGTTATTGTAGTATTATTCACAAGAACCATAATGTGGAAGCAACCTAAATGTCCATCAATGGATGAATGGATAAAGAAAATGTGATTTATACATATAATAGAACTATTATACAGGCTTTTAAAAAAGTAAATATTTTCATGTGCAACAATATAGATGAACCTTGAGGACACTGTGCTAAGTGTAAGCCAATCACAGATGGACAAATACTGCACAATTTCCCTTATATGAGGTATTGAAAATAGCCCAGGTACAAAAGGCAGATTCGATATCTGAAAATGAATCAATGTAATCCAACATAATCAATAGGCTAATGAACAAAAATGATGTTATCATATCAACTGATACAGAAAGAGCATTTGAAGATATCCAACAATCATACATGAAAAAAAAACTCCAACCAAACTCTTTCATCAAGTTAGAAAAACAGGCGACAACCTCAAATATAAGGATAATTTACAAAAAAATCTATACATAATCTCATACTTTATGATGCACAAATGAATGCTTTACACCTAAGATCAGGAATATGGAATAGATATCCCCTCTCACCATCTTATTCAATATAATTCTGGGTATTCTGACCACTGTAGTTAAACAAACAAAATAAAAAGCCATCCAGTTTAGGAAGAAAGAAGTGTAACTGTCTCTATTTACAGATTACACGACTGTTTATGTGGGACATCTCCCCCAAAATATACAAAAATGCTTCCAGAACTAGTAAGTGAGCTCAACACTGTTGCAAGTTACAAGAATCAATGACATGTCTATAGATTAAAAACAAACTTGTAAAAACCAATATTAAAAACAAAATACCATTTATAATTGCTTGATGAAAATGAAATACTTAGGTATAAACTGAACAAAAAATGAAAAGGACCTGTATTATGAAAAATTATAATATGCTTATAAAAGAAATCAAAGAAAACCTAAATAAATGGAGACACATAGTAATGATGTCAGTTCTGCTTAAATTGATATGTCATTTAAATGCAATTCCTACCAAAATCCTAGGAAGGATTTTTGTAGAAATATATGTTTATTTTAAAATTTATATGGAAAGGCACAATTCCTAGAATAGCTAAAACCATCTTGAAAAGGAAGAAAAAGTGAGAGGAATCTCTCTACCCAATTTAAATTTCATTGTATATCTATAGTAATCAAGACAGTGTGGTATTGATTGAGCGATAGACACCTAGGTTAGTGGGTCAGAATAGAGACCCCAGAAATAGACCCCTATGTATATCCTTCTGATTTTTTTTTTATCCTTCTGATTTTTGACAAAGGCTCAAAAACAATTCAAAGGAGGGAGGATAGCCTTTTTGACAAATATTGCTAGAGCATTTAGATATCTGTTGGGGAGAGAGAGAGAGAAAGAACAGAACCTTGACCCAAATTTCACACCTTACACAAAAATTAACTTCAAATGGATCACAGTTAAATGTAAATTATAAAACTAAGTATCCTTTAGAAATTAACATAGCAGAAAATCTTTGGGATCTAAGGCTAGAAAAAGTCTTCTTACACTGGACACTTAAAATATAATACATAAAAAGAAAAATTAATAAATGAACTTCATCAAAATAAAAAACTTCTCTCTAAAAAACCAGGTGAAGAGAAGGAAAAAGTAAGTGAAAGAGTGGGAGATACAAATTTAGTGCCATTGTATTGCCTGCAAAGTCCCTGTTTCTGTAGATTGTCTCTGTTACTTTCTGGTCCATATTACTCTTGGGGTCTCTCTTTACTTACAGTATCCCCCTTAATATTTCTTGCAGGGCTGCCTTGGTAGTCACATATTCTTTCAGTTTCTGTCTATCCTGTAAATTCCTTATCTCTCCTTACATTTCTGAATGATAGCCTTGCTGGATAAAGTATTCTTGGCTGCATGTTCTTCTCATTGAGTACCCTGAATATATCTTGCCAGGCCTTTCTGGCCTGCCAGGTTTCTTTGGATAGGTCTGATGTTATTCTGATGTTCCTCCCTCCATAAGTAAAGAATCTCCTCTTCCTATATGCTCTCAGGATAGCTTCTTCGGCTCTAAGATTTGAAAGCTTCACTATTATATGTGGGGTGTTATAAGCAACTAATGAATGATTGAACACTGCATCAGAAAACTATGATGTACTATATGTTGGCTCATTGAACTTAATAAAAAAAAGTTGCATTCTACACAGAAAAAAAGAGTGGGAGATAATAATTGCTAATCACACATCTGAAAAGGAACTAGTATGCACAATATATAAAGAATTGTTAAAGCACAATAGTAGAAAATAATCCAATTAGAAAATGAGCAAAAGACATGAACAGACATTTCACCAAAGAAGATATATAGATAGCAAATAAACATGTGAAAGATGTTCATCTTCATTAGCCTTAGAAAATTATAATTAAAACCACAATGAAGTTTCACTATATCAGATCAAATTGACTAAAATAAAAAATTAGTGGCAATACCAAATGGTAGCCAGTATTATAAGAAACTGGATTAGTCATACATTGTTGGTGGAATTGTAAACTGTTACAGCCAATGTGGAAAACAGTTTCATAAAAAACTAAACATACATATAGTATACAACCCAGCAGCTGTTGTTTTTGGCATTTATTCCAGAAAAATGAAATTTATTTTTATACAAAAATCTATACACAAATGTTAATAATAGCTTTATTCAGATTGGGCAAAAACTGGAAATAACACTAAACAACCCTGATGACATTCAACAGGTGAATGGTTAAACTACCTGTGGTGATTCCATACCATGGACTACTACTCAGCAATAAAAAGGGATGAATTGTTGATACATAAAACATCTTGGACAGATTTCCAGAAAATTCAGAGTGAAAAAAGTCAATTTAAAAATTTACGTATATGTCATTTCATTTGTGTAAGGTGACAAAGAGAACAGATTAATAGTTGTCAGCTGTCAGAGACTATGGCAGATGATGGGAAGGAAGTGGGTACAGTAATAAAAAATTTGCATGATGTATCCTTGTAGTGATCAAACTATTCTGTGTCTTGGCTACAGTGGTGGATTCATTAATCTACACATGTGATAAAATTGCAGTGAGCTGAATAGACCAAATAAATCTTTCTATATAGGGCACATTGGTGGCTCAGTCATTTAAGCATTTGACTCTTGATTTTGGCAAAATTCTTGTTCTTGGGGTCATGAGACTGAGCCCTGCATTAGAATCTGCACTGAGCGGGGACTTGCTTAAGATTCTCTCTCTCCTTCTGCCCCTCCTCCCATGTGCTCCCTCTCTCTCTCTCAAGTAAATAAATCTTTAAAAAAGATAAGAGAATTCTGTAATCAACTTCATGCTCCTAAACTTGAAAACTTATATAAAACAAATAATTCCCTAGAAAATAGAGTATTAAAACTGACAAGTAGAAAACAGAATACTTAAATAATTACTAAGGGATCTGAGTCAGTTGCTAAAGATTCACTTCTACACAAATACAGAATCGTAGGCTTAAATGATTTTATGGATGAATTCTACCAAATGTTTAAAAAACATAGAATTTCTATCTATAGATTCTCCAGTCAATAGAAAATGAAGAAACACTCAATTGTTTTATTGAAGCTAATATAATCTTCATCCAAAAAATAGACATGGGCATTTTTTTTTATTTTTTTTAAATTTTTTAAAGATTTTATTTATTTATTTATTTGACTGAGATCACAAGTAAGCAAAGAGGCAGGCAGAGAGAGAGAGAGAGAGAGAGAGAGAGAGGAGGAAGCAGGCTCCCTGCTAAGCAGAAAGCCCTGTGTGGGGCTCGATCCCAGGACCACCCTAAGATCATGACCTGGGCCGAAGGCAGAGGCTTAACGCACTGAGCCACCCAGGTGCCCCAACATGGGCATTTTAAGACAGGAAAATTGCTGGCTAATCTCACTAGATAATATAAACAAAAGATCTTAAATAAAATATTACAAAAGTATTTCCATAATTATAAAAATATTACCAGTGATATTTTATTTAGTATGTTTGCATTTTTTTTTTTTTTTACAAGAGTGTAGGTTTTACTATTTCTGATAATATGAGACCAGCCCCTTACTCAAGCACTAGGCTGAGGAGCAGGTGGGTGGTGAATTCTGAGGGTTGGCAGACAGACCTCCGTGCTCTAAAAGGGCTTCCCCACTTCCTGAAATCCCAGTTCGGTGGTACATATTTTTTGAATCTGAGCATGCATGGACGTGTAAATATCACGTGAGAGTGAGTAGGTGGGTCACGATTTAACCTTAGTTCTGTTCACATTAACCCATCACTGCTATCACATGTCCTTTTCACATTCTAGCTTTTGTTCATGCTATTCTTCTGAGGTAATGCTGAATGACATGAACTGCAAATATAAAATTACCTTATACATTCAACAGTCTCTCATCTGATATCTATATCCAAACCTACTCATTCTTTTTTAAAACAATTTATTTTTTTCCAATGTAAGAAGAATAATGGGTTTATATAGAAAATTTGAAAAAGGCAGGAAGATAGCGAGAAGAAAAAAAAAAAATCAACCGTAGTCCTACCCCTAGAGGACAACCATTGTTGCCATTGTTGACAGTGTGGTCGTGCTCGTTCTTTAAACAAATCTTAGTTTAGGTCCCATTTCTGATGTGATGCCTGCCTCACCTTCCTCCCCCAGAATTTCTCTATCACGTTTGTACCCCTCACTTGTACCAGTTAGTGAACCTGGCGTGTGTCCTGCACTTCCAACTAGGTTGTTGGACGCTCGAAGGCTGCAGCCATGAATTCTACTTCTTAATTTATCCCCAAACACCTACCACATTGGACCCAGTATTTGCTGGCTGATTTAACCTAAATGAATACAAACCACTTCAGAAAGGATATAAAACAGGCCAGTATCTACATCACGAAAATTAAAGCTTTCAGGTCACCTGGCTTGGTGATTACGGTTTTTCTGTTCCTGGAACTCCTGAAAGCCTATTAACTAGCCTCTTTCTCCACATCAAAACTGAATAAGAAGCAGAATGAGTGACAGCCAGGATTTACTCAAAGATTCTCTATATAAGGCATAAAAAGGTGGGGGGGGAGGGGAGATGGAGAGAGAGGGGGAGAGGGAAGGAGGAGGAAGAAGGGAATGAAGAAGAGAAGAAAAGAAAAGAGAAGACAAGAGAAGAGTAGAGTAGGGTAGGGTAGAGTAGAGTAGGGTAGGGTAGAGTAGGGTAGGGTAGGGTAGGGTAGGGTAGGGTACAGAAGGGTATATAGAGTGTATAGTCCGGTGCTCAATCCAGTATGTGATTTGCCTCCAGCACCGTATACAGGATCCCATCCACTTGCTCTGAGTCAAACCCGATCTCACGAAGCTCCAAGTGAGGGAGGACAGAAGTAAGGAGATAGCTGACGTGGATACGCAGCCGCGTAAGCTTTGCCAAAGCCCTGAGCCTTCTGCAGCACTTCCAGGTGCATCTCTGTCTCCTTCAGTTTCTCTTTGAGTTCCTGCTTTTCTTCCTTGGTTCTCTCCAGCTCGGCTTTCAGAATTTGGAATTCAGCTTGGCGATAGCCCATGTGTTTCTTGCTCCAATACAAGCCTTCCGTCTCCTGGGTGGTGTAGGTCACCAATTCACTCTGGACTTTCTTGAATTCAGAATGCCAGTGATTCCTCTCCTGTTCCAGCTCCTCCACCTTTTGCTGGAACAAGTTCCGCTCAGCCAAAACACGTTCCAGTTTTTCTGTGGTTCTTTTCAGTTCTTCCAGTTCTCTTTGGTTCTTCATCTTTGGCGAACTGCGACCTCCGCCCTCCTCAGAACCTCGGCCCTTCTCCCCAGCGGCTGCGGCAGGGGGGGGACCAGAGGCCACGGAGGGGTAAGGCCCGGGGCTCCAGGATTCCACTGCTTTTCTCCTCTCAGCCAGCTCCTCTCTGTTGAAAGGGATCAGTTGAATGGGAGCTCCTGAATCTCTAACACCTTTTGCAACACCGACAACAGCTACAAAAGGTCCCTTGTTTACTTCCTCTTTGTTTACATTTGTGCTGCCTCTGTTAGATTCTTCTGCTACCAATCTTGGCATCTGACCTTCTAATTCTTCAGGGAGCAGGGACCCCTGGTGTTGGTCTTGGGCCCCTGAATACAGGACTGACACCTCCCTACTCTGACTGGGATTCTTGTTTGCATCTGGGTATTCTGGAGAAAGGTACAGTGGTGTGCTTCTCTCCGAACTGGATTTATCATGGCTGTTCTCCCCTTCTGGGTAGGAGACAGCTGCCTCCACCCTCCTATAAGGGCCAGGCATGGAATAATCTAGAGGAGGTGTTGTCATCTCATTCTGGAGCCTTCTTCGTTTCTCCACCGGCTCCTCTCCCAGGATCCATTTGTACTTACTGGAAAGCTGAAAAACACTGGAATCCAGAGGCTTAAGCTGAAGAGAGGGTGTCTTGCTTTCTTCTCCAACAGATGGAGGCCGGCTAGGACTATCCATTCCCTCATATTCAATTGTCTTATTGTTCAAGTCATCCATATCTCGACTAGCAGGGATCTTCAGCGGATTGGCAAATACCTTATTGCACCCTTCAGCGTCCGGAGCTGGGCAACCATGTCCGAGAGACAGTGCTCCTGGTGGTTCTCACTGTCCACTGGCAGCTTCTTCTTCTCAACCACTTGATCCTGTTTTTTAGCTTTGTTCAAGTACAGGTCTTCATCGATGAGTTCTTGTTCCTCTGGAACAGAGCATCTCCTGTACTTTGGATGGGAATTATAGTAACAAAACCATCTTGCAGGTAATGTAGACGGATCAACCTTGCCAGGAAGCTTCCTCCATTTAAGACACTCGTCACACTGTACCCATGTCTGGTCAGGAATCTTCGATATTGGCCTGGTGATGGCTGAGGTCTCAAAATTCTCTTGGGATGTCTTTTCCTTCCAATAAGAATTGAGCTTCTGGGCAAGGGCATTTATTGTCAAGCGGTACTCTTTGGTGTACTCAAAGTCTTGTTTGTTGTAGGCGGGTTTTAAGAAATTGCACTCGATGACTCCAATTACTCCCACACCTTCTCCATGAGTTGGCTTCACCTGGCATCCCACCTTCTCAAAAGACTTTATGAGTCGGTTGTTATGATACATCATCATTCCAAACTGGTTATTATTCTTGCAAGAGAACCCAAAAGTTATTTTCACCTGCTTATTTGTGAAGGTAGGTTTATATAAATCATATCCTACATTGGCCAGGCTCTTGGCAATCATCTGGGTGGTCACCTTCTTTTGGCGTAGAAAAATTTTCATTCGTGGCTTCATATACAGAATGCCACAAAATGCCCGTAAAGAATACTCTGTTTCTGGCAGCTCACAGGTAACACCACCAGTCTCTTTTTCTTCTGTGCCAAAGTCTGATACCAGGATGTCATATTGATCTGTATCAAAGTCCAACTCAGACTTTCCATCTTTATTTCTGCGGATGTTCCAAATGAGAACACGAGTGCCTTTTTTGCCTGGGATGGCATCAAACTGGGAAAGCAGGTCATTTTCACTGTTGAAAATTGAATAGTTCAAGATGGCTTCTAGGCTGGGCAAGGAATCCTCAGTAATAATCATTTTTTTGTTTTGCTGGTTGAATGGAACAATTGGTACAATAACTGCCTGGGCCTGGACACATTCCAGATAGGTCTGTGACAGGAGTCCAACAGTGAGAGTACCCCCATTCTTGGTGAAGACGAGAGCATCCTTTCCTAGCCGCATGGAACCTGACTTGAAACCATTACCAAAGACCCCGATGGGACACTGGCTCTTCTTTATTACTTTATCTGTAAAGCCAAAGCTGAGCATTCGGTGTAGTTTATGAGGTGTCATTCCACATCCATCATCAGTAAAGGTCAAACAAGATTTATTCTTGACCTCCTCAACATCTATAGAGACCGTCCTGGCAGATACATCTGGATCAACAGCATTATCTAGCAGCTCCGCGATGGCACTGAAGGGTCGCGTGTGGCTGCTGGAGTTGCTCTGGAGGTAGCGGGGGCTCATCGTGCTCAGGTGAATCCCAAAGGCCTGTGGGCCGCCGCCGGGCCGAGCCAGCCCGCTGCCCGGCGCGCCAGGGCCAGCGGGGGCCCCTCGATACAGGAGCATTTTTTTGGCCGCCACGATACTCGCTTGCTGCCGCCGGACTCCTCGCCCGGCCGTCCCGGACTGGCCCTCGCTCGCTCTCCCTCGCAGCTGGCGGCGGCCGTCCGGGACTGGCCCTCCCTCGCTCCCACCCGCAGCTGGCGGGGGCGGGGCGCGCTCCAGCCACCTGTCCCGGGCGGGAGGGGTGAGGCCGGCAGAGCCGAGCGGCGGCCCCGCCCTGTCAGCACCTCTCCCGACCCGCCGACTGCCTGTCGGGGCGGCCTCGGGGCCCAGTATGTTTGCATTTTAATGTCTTAAAATATGCAATACAACCAGCTTAGGTTTAACGCAAGCAGAAAAGTGTAACTAGTTCAGGGAAAGAAAAATACCATATGATTTCACTCATATGTGGAATTTAATTTTTTTTAATTTATTTGTCAGAGAGAAAAAGAGCTGCAGGCAGAGGGAGAGGAAGAAGCGGGCTCCCAACTCAGCAGGGACCCCAATGTGAGACTCGATCCCAAGACCCTGGGATCAGGACCTGAGCTGAAGGCAGAAACTTACACAGCTGGACCACCCAGGCATCCCTTAAAATATACAATACAACCAGGTTAGGTTTAACTCCAGCACAGAAGTATAACTAGTTCAGGGAAAGACAAATACCACATGATTTCACTCATATATGGAATTTAAGAAACAAAAAAAATGAACAAAGAAAAAAAATAGAGAAATCTGAAAACAGACTCTTAACTCTAGAGGACAAAAAGATGGTTACCAGAGTGGAGAGGGGTGGGGGAATGGGTGAAGTAGGTGATGGGGATTAAGGAGTAAACTTGCTGTGGTGAGCACAGGGTGATGTATGGAAATGTTAAATTACTATGTCATGCACCTGAAATTAATATAACACTGTATGTTAATTATAGTAGAATTTTTTTAAATATGTGTAACTAATAAATTGAATAAGTAGAACTCATGGAGTATGATCAGAAACAATTTTGATTCCCATATTGCCACTTTAAGTCCACTCTGTGGGACTAGATCTTATTTTGTCTTGATCACAGTTAAGGCAGTTCCATGACTCTTGAGCATTTTGATTATGTTTTGTGACAGAAGAGTCTCAGTTTAATTTAAAACCAGTAATAATTAAAGCTTTAATATTTCTTTAAAGTTGTATCATCTTCCATGTCATATTAGGCACATTCTGGGCTGGGCAGCTAAAGTAAGAAAGGGGATATGGCCAGTATCTTCTCACTTTCTCCACAAAGTACATCTAACCCTTCTCTTCCATATTGCTATGAGGGTTTGTGATCCCTCTGGAATTGCAGCAGAGGTGCAGGTGAGAAGAGGAAGAATGAGTTCTTTCTTGATTAAACTTCAATGAACTAGCATCAACACTGTCTGAACCTAGCTCATGTTTAAAACTAATTTGTTTTCTTACGGAGTACTGTTATGGCCTTTTCTGAGACCTTTCTGTCCTTCATATTTCTCAAGCAGCATCAACATCCTATATACTGTGCCTCCTAGGATCTGGGTGACACATTTCAAACCTCCAAGTGCTTCCACTGAAGGTCCTTTCCCCAGGCCCCAGGTAAATGTGAGCCCTGCTCGCAAGCCATTCTACCAAGAGAGATTTAGATGCATAGAATATCCACAGCTTTTTTCTAGTTCTCTCCTAATTTCCAAGCCTTTACTTGTCTTATCCAACTTCTTTTAGATGTGGGGATTGGTGATCAGCTAAGGTCACAAAACTAGTTTGCAACAACTTCCTTTACAAAACCAGCAGGGTGGTCTTACACCTCTCATGGAATTGTATTGTCTTTGGATCTCAGCCAACAGAGATTAAAATAGTTCATTTTAAAATCCTGTTTCACAAAGTTGGCTTACCATTAGGAAAATTCATTCATGTAGTTCAACACAATAAACAAGTAAAGGAGAAAAATGAATTATTATCTTAATAGAAGTAGAAAAATCATTTGACAGAATTCAGTATATATTTATGACTTAGAAATCTCTTACAAACGAACAATACAAAAGAATTCCTTAACCCGATTAAAAGTATCTATAAAAAATTCCATAGTAAGCACCATACTTAATGACATAATACTTAAGGCTAGCTGACTCATTTTTAAAATAAGGATCAAGGCAAGGATACCATTGGTTTTACTTCATTTCAACGTTCGATAGAAATTCTAACATGGTAAGACAAGAATTTAAAAAAAGAATAAAATTTATTAGACTAGGAAAGCAAGCTAAAACCATCTGTAGAGTATGCAATCATCTATAATGAAGACCCAAGAAAACCTATAGAGAAGTTATTAGGATTGATAAGAATAGTCAGCAAATTAACAAAACATAAAGTTAATACACGAAACTTAGGTGTCTAATTTAAGAAACAAAACAAATGATCATGGGGGAAAAATAGAGGTAGACCAAGAAACAGACTCTTGGCTATAGAGAACAAACTGATGGTTATCAGAGGGGTTGCGGGTGGGGAATGGGTAAAGTAGGTTATAGGGATTAAGGAGGGCCCCAGATGTTGCATGGAAGTGTTGAATCACTGTACTGTATACCTGAAATTAATATTGCACACTATGTTAACTAACTTGAATTAAAATAAAAACTTGGAGGGAAAAAGTTAATATGTGAAAATCTATTGCATTTCATCAGTAACAAAGTTAGAACATGTAATTTTTAAAAGATGTTATTTTCAATAGCAATTTAAAAAGGTGCCCATAAATAGATGTAACAAAAGATGTACACCCACCTTAATGGAAAAAAAAGTATAAGCTGTTATTACAAGACCAAGGAAAATTTAAGGAAATGATGAGAAATACCATGTTTATGATGAAGAAAATTCAATAATCATAAATATGTTAATTTTCCTAAAATGAATCTAAGAATTCAATTCAGTCCCAATCAAAACACATTCATGGGAGTAATAAACCTAAATTTTGGGGTGGGGAAATGTGAGAAGGGATATATAAGAACTTCCCATTCTTTATAATATTTTATTTCTTAAACTAGGTAGTTGATACATAGGTGTTTATTAAATTTTTTCTTTTTCGTATTTTTGAAATATTAAGTTTAGGAAAAGAGTACAGAATACACAATTTTGGCATTGTACTTGTATCTTTTTTAAAAAAAGGTTTTATTTATTTATTTGCCAGAGAGAGACAGAGCGAGCACAAGTTGGGTAACAGCAGGCAAAGGGAGAAGGAGATGCAGGCTCCCTACTGAGCAGAAAGCCTGATGTGGAACTTAATCCCAGGACCCTGGGATCATGACCTGAGCTGAAAGCAGACACTCAACTGACTGAGCCACCCAGGCACCCTGTACTGGTATCTCACAATGTAGCTGCAATTTAGTATAGATTTTTTTTAAATTTTATTTATTTATTTGACAGAGAGAAATATCTCGAGTAGGTTTTGGGGGGGAGTAGGCTCTCTGCTCAGAGAGCCCAATGTGGGGCTTGATTCCAGGACCTTGAGATCATGACCTGAGCTGAAGGCAGAGGCTTAACCCACTGAGCCACCCAGGCACGGCTAGATTTTTATCCATATGTGTTTGCACACTGGATTCTCTATCCATTATACCTGTGTGACCTGAAATAGGTAATCAATGTTTCTAAGCCCTCAGTTTCCACATCTATAAAATGTGGTTGTCATAAGCAATTAAAAAATTTAAAAAATTAGGGGCACCTGGTTGTCAGTTGGTTAAGGGTCTCCTTTTACTCAAATCATGATCCCAGGGTGAGCCATGTGTCAGGCTCCCTGCTCAGAATGGAGTCTGCTTCTCCATCTCCCTCTCCTGCTTCTCCCCAAACTTGTGCTTACACTCTCTCTCTCAAAAATAAATAAATAAAACATTTTAAAAAATAAATGAAATTTAAATTAGAGGATAAAGCATAATCTCAGTAATTTTATTTTATTCCTTTCTAAGGGGAGATTGTCAATGTAGTTCAGCTGGTGAAGCATCTGAGAATCACAGTGACCTTTGAGAAAACACCTTGAAATTCTGACATATATAACTCAATCTTGTGAATTAGGAGTAGTTTTTCTCAAAGTAAATACGGCCCGTGATTGCAACACATAACAACCACGTGCATGAATAGAAAGAATTTCTAAATTACTCCACTAGTCTGCATTTGCTGCCACCTTTTTAAAAAGATTTTATTCATTTATTTGACAGACAGAGATCACAAGTAGGCAGAGAGGCAGGCAGAGAGAGAGTGGGGGATGGGGTGGGGAAGCAGGCTCCCTGCCAAGCAGAGAGCCCGATGTGGGGCTCTATCCCAGGACCCTGGGATCATGACCTGAGCTGAAGGCAGAGGCTTTAACCTGCTGAGCCACCCAGGTGCCCCCATTTGCTGCCACTTTAATAATTTTGTCATTTGCAGTCCCACCAGTCAGTGTGAGAAAACTTTATTGATGGAATTATAAAATTGAAAAATTTTCATCTATTTGTCTAACTTTTCCCCTGTGAGTTGAGGAAAGAGCACTAATACTGGAGTCTACTTGAAAAACCCTCAGCAAAAATTCCTGGGTTGCAAAGCAAACAGAATATTAAAGAGGAAATCAGAGTGGCTCCACCCAGAAAAATGAAAGCATCTTTAAACACTCCTCTCAACTTAATCAACATGGCAAGTCTTTCTTGAAAAGTTTTCTGGCTTATTGGTGAAAATTTCTTTATTATGAAATACTAGGTCAAACATTCCTTCATTTTAAAGATGAAAATGCTGTTTTAAAATCCAAATCAGATAAAGAAGATGTGGTATATATACACAATGGAATACTATGCAGCCATCAAAAGAAATGAAATCTTGCCATTTGCGACAACGTGGATGGAACTAGAGGGTATCATGCTTAGCGAAATAAGTCAATTGGAGAAAGACAGCTATCATATGATCTCCCTGATATGAGGAAGTGGTGATGCAACATGGGGGTTTAAGGGGGTAGGAGAAGAATAAATGAAACAAGTTGGGATTGGGAGGGAGACAAACCATAAGTGACTCTTAATCTCACAAAACAAACTGAGGGTTGCTGGGGGAGGGGGGTTGGGAGAAGGGGTGTGGGGTTATGGACATTGGGGAGGGTATGTGCTATGGTGAGTGCTGTGAAGTGTGTAATCCTGGCGATTCACAGACCTGTACCCCGGGGGATAAAAATATATTATATGTTTAGAAAAAATTAAAAATTTAAAATTTAAAAAAGAAATCCAAATCAGAAAGTGTTTGGAATACCTAACATCTTCTGGACTAAATTTAAAATGGCACATCAACAAAGCACATTCGGATAGTGAGTTATATAAAGTAGAAATCACAAAAACTGCTTCTTAAAGTGGAAATGCCTAGGCATTCTAGATTTTGTGGTGTATGTATTTTAATTAATGTACAGAGATCCTTGTAAATGAAGCCTTGCTGGTGCATAGACTTTCCCAGTATGACTTAAATCTACTTCTTAAAGAAAACAGACATTCCCATGTACCTTGTGCCATAAAAGTATACCCTAGTAAGACAATAATAGTCTTCTTTCTCAAGGCTGTTCAAGAAGTTATTGATTAATTAATTCAACAGTATTTGCTGAGGACTTACGAGGTTAAACCACTGTTCTGGACACTGGAGGTAGAGAAATACACAAAATAAATAAAGTTGGTTACTGGATATGTATTTTAATGTTAGTAATATTATAAAAAGGAAATTAACCAGCACATTAGAATAAAATTATGGGTGATGCCATTTAAGGCAGAGCGAACAAGGAAGATCTCAACATGGAGATATGTGAGTAGAGACCTAAATGAAATGAGAGTGAGTTATGTGAAGATATTGGGGAAGACAGTCCCTGAGAGAGAATAGAATGTCAAGTGCAAAGGTCCTGAGGTGGGAATGTATTTGTTGTGCTAGAGAAGAGCAAGAGGCCAGTGTGTGGTTTGAGCTTGGTGAAAAGGAGACCTAGTGGTAGGAAATGAGGCCAGAGAAATAGCCAGAGGCCACAAAGTGAAGTGCTTTGTAAACTACAATAAAGACTAGATTTTATTTTAAGTGTGATGGGAAACCACTGCAAAGTTGTGAACATGGGAATGACATACACTGACTTAGACTTTTTAACGGTCATTCTAAAAAACTCTGGGAGAATGAACTATAGAGAGATTTAGAGTGAAAGGTAGAAGACTGGGTCAGAAGTTACTGTAGTAATCCAAGAACATAAAAGATCATGGTGTCTGTGACCTGGAGTACTTGAAGTGGTGGAATGAGTGAGGGTAGAATCTGCAGGATTTGCTAATAGATTAAATGTAATTTGTAAGAGAGTGTAAAAGATGACTACAACTTTCATGATTTGAGCAAATGTATGATAACGATGTGTGTCTTAAATTTAAACAGAATATCCTAGATTGATGGCTTATAAATATCAAAAAATTTATTTTTCATTGTTCTAGAGAGTGGGAAGACTAAGATCAAGATGTTGGCAGATTTGGTGCCTGGTGAAGGCCCATTTCCTATTTCATAGACAGCTGTCTTCCTGCTGGGTCCTCAAATGACAAAATGAGTAAAGAACGTTTGTAGGATCTCCTTTATAAGGGTACTAATTTCATACATGGAGGTTCCACCCTCATCACTCAATCACTTCCAAAAGGCCCCACCTCTTGACACCATTACATTGGGGGGTTAATATTTAAACATATGAATATGGGGGGGGATACAAACATTTAATCTATGCCAGTGCCATTTATTGAGATGGGAAACACTTAGTGAGAAAGGAAACACTGAAGAGGGAGCAAGAAGGGAGAATCTAGGGATCATCTTTGCATGTTAATTTTGAGGTCTTTAATAGAAATCCAAGAGTGAACAAGAGATAGGAGCCTGAAATTCAGGAAGAGGTTGGAGCTGGATATGTTAAATTATATTTAAAACAAAATGAAATCATTTAGAGGAAAAGTGTAGAGAGGAAAAGATGTATGAGGACTGACTCCTGGGCATTTTGACTGATAGAATTATGAAAAAAAAAATTGTAAAGGAGACTCAGAAGAGCCAGCCATCAAGGAAAGTAAAGCCAGTCCTGAAAAGCCAAGTTAAGAGTTTTGTGAAGGAGGGAATGACCCAATTTGACAAATGATGCCAAGAGCTCAAGGAACATGAGAAATGAAGATTGGATTTGGCAATGTGAAGGGGACTCAGAGGCAGACTTAAGTGGAGTGTTGATGACAAAAATCACATTGTAGTAGATTCAAGGAAGTTAGAAAGAAAGAAGTGAAGGTTGCATAGTTAACATTTTCAAAGACTTTGGCTATTAAGTGGAGTAATGAAATGTTGAAAGAATGTTGAAACAAGGGAGTTTTTTTATGATTGGAGCTATTACAGCATGCTTGTGTGCTGATGAAAATGATAGCAAAATAAATGCTATGGGAGAAAAGGGGGACAGTTACAGAGTATTTTTCTGTAAGTAATGAGAAGGATATGGGTGATAATACATAAAGATAGGAGCCAGACAGTTTATTTGTTGTAACTGGAGAGAAGGTGATGCAATGAGATTGGAAGATGTGATGGTGAAGAATATGGAAGTTACGGTTCTTTTATTTATAATTTTTAAAGATTTATTTATTTATTTGGGGAGGCAGGGAGAGAGAGTGGATCTCAAGCAGACTCCCCACTGAGCAGGGAGGCTGACACAGGGCTCAATATCATGAACCTGAGATCATGACCTAAGCTGAAATCAAGAGTCAGACGCTTAGCCAACTGAGCCACACAGGTTCCCTGGAAGTTACAACTCTTTTAAATTGATATGTCAGGAAAACAAGAAGCGTACTCATCAGCTAAAAGTGAGGAGTGGGAAAAAGGTGTTGGAGTTTTGAGTCTGGAGGCAACTGTGTGACATAGTCATCTTAGATAATGGGAGAATGATTTGACCCTAGGGAAGTACAATAACACTGTCAGGCAGCACTGAAGGTCTGTCCATGTGTGGCTTATAGTTGTAAGCCTAAAATGAGCCCACATTCATACATATTTCCTTTTATCTTCAGAAAGTGAAGTGGGTGCATACAAAAGATGGCAAGATGGATTTAAACCAGTATTGAAATTCTGTCAATGGCTATAAGCTGCCCTTGTCCAATGCATGATATTTCTCTTGGGACCACACAAAAAACAATAAAGTACCTTGTAGTAGGTGGACTAGAAAGAAGGTCAGTGCGTTAGGAAAACTAGAGATAAAGCTGGGGAAATGAAAAAAAATTATCTCCAAAGAAGACAAAACATTTCTTTCATTCCTCAGACTTTTTCATCTGAATCAGTCTTTTGATAATCCCCAAGTTTCATGATCTTGATTACTGATATTTATATCCCACCATCGTTCAGTAAACTATCTCCACCCATAGCCTCAAACTGTCAAGAAGTGGCATAAAGGAAGCATGCAACTGGATTTGAGTTTAACTGTTTGAGAAGAAGGAAACCAATGGTAAAAGAAAGCAGTATCACCCAACAATTCACGAGGTCTTTGGTATTCTCTGCAGGCACTTCTCTTCTTTTTCAGGTGGGACATACTTTTATATAGTAAGAAAAGGAAATCCCAGCAAGCAAATATAATTGCCCAGTTGGAAGCTAACAGAGTTTTGTAAGTGTGAAGAATGGCAAATTTGTGGAATTTTTACCTTGTGATCTTTTTTAAGAAGTTAGTTTAGGGACATTTTCTAAGACAATCTTCAAACAAAAATCAACTTAATAGAAAGCAATCCTCTGTAGAAACATAAAAAAGTTCTGTCTCTCTTCTCTCTCTTCGTGTGTGTGTGTGTGTGTGTGTGTGTGTGTGTGTGTGTGTTTGCAGGCATGGATTCTAGCAAAGTCATCTGTTGACAAATAGCTTGTGGCATATAATTACAAAATGCCCTACATACCCCAGGACAGCTCTCTGTGAATGCTCCAGAAAACAGCCTGTGTGTGATAGGCTCCCTTTTTCAGACTCTGCACATTGGCAGCTGTTTTGCACACTGGCAGCTGTTTTGTTGAGTTTCGTAAATATACAAAATGATGACAGCAGCCTAAACAGCTTTCCATGGTTTCCAATTCCTCCTTTAGAAAAATAGGCAAGCATTTGCAATGATCATATTTAGAATTTGGACTTCTAGTGGAGAATTTCAGGACCCATATTATAAAGTACCATGTCATGATGGACCTAAGAAACCAGAGTAATGAACCTGGACCTTATCCTAAAAGTAACAGCAAGAAATGGAGTAAGAGACTGCACTGTTTAGAGAAATTGCACTCGTGAAAATCCTTATACTTGATACCTTAAGAAGATGATTTTCATATGACTTCTTCTGACATTCACACTCAACACCTTTTTTCATTTTATAATATTTTCCATTAATAATCAGCTCTAATCTGCAGTTGTTCTTCTCCCAGTCTTTTCAAATGCCAAAGAAAGGCCATCACCAACTGCTTGAGCTTGATAGCATACTATAGCAGATGCTAAGGAGTGGCTTACTTTTCTGTTCCAACATATTTCTCGTGTGCCTTTCTGTACTTCAAAGACTGAAAAAGTCCCTCTTAGCTAAAATTCTAAATGTGATTTGTGTTGCACCAATAATACTCTCTTGTGTGAAACTTGAATTGGGAAATTAGTTAAGTGGGAAGAGAGACAGCATGTAAGGCATCCCTGTTGCTGCAGATTGTGATGTGTGCTATAGGAGTTTGAACTGACAGCTGTAGCTTCCTGACTCTGTAGCAGCTCCCTTGGTAGCCCAGTTCTGTAGGGTTTATGGAGGTGTCCCTTGAACTTCAGTCTAGAATTTGTTTTCTCAGTTCTGATGTCATCCATAGAGTTGTGAGTTCCATTGCATGAGAGGAGAGAAGACATTAGCAGAAGTCAGAAAGATCCCATAACCCAGAAGATCTTTACCTGTTCTCCAGGGAATTGCTTTAGTTTCTGTTCCCTTGGAAACAGAGTTGGGTGGAGAAGGGGGTAGAGAGGATTTAGTGAAGCAAATGGAAGATGCTCAGCACAATAATCATGTCTAATGATGCAGGCAGTCCTTGGGTTTTAGCTGTTTTTATACCTGCTCTCTCTGGCATCCACTGTAGGAGGTTTGTTCTTAAACATTCCTTTGTAAAACATGATGGACACTATGCTATAACATTTACATGCTTTATTTCAGTTAAGTAAATCTTTATGATAAGTTTATAAAATGGATATTACTATTACAACCTTACACATGAGCAAATTGTCATCCTGAGAGGAAATGGAATTGATGGGATGTGAAATTAGGTTTGAGCGGTTCTTAGGGCTGAGTCTTTTTCTAGAAAGTCATGCTACCTTAGAGAGAGAGAGAAAGAGGGAGACAGAGACAGAAACAGAAACAGAGAGAAGGTAATGAAATACTAAATACCTTTGACTAAGATTAAATAAGATTATAAACATGGCCATTTTCATTCTTCCCTGATAATTTCTCTCCATCAACTTTCAGTTTTCTAATTGGAAGGATAAGCTGAATACAATTGAGACTCAAATTGTTGCTTTGATGGCCCATCTTTTTCAGGGTTGTAAAACATTTTATAAACTTTTTAACAAAATAAATTTTACAACAAATATATTGATAATCTTACTGATAATAAATTCAATTATTACATTTAATTTAGTTTTAAAAAATATTGTTATTGAAGAAATTAGGCAAATGAGAATATTTGTACCAGGGAAATTGGTTAGGGCATTCTTTTCAAGATAGCTATTTTTAGTTATGTTATGTTATGTTATGCTTAGCATGTTAGAAAGCTTTTAAAAATATGCATTTTAAGATAATAAACACTTGATTTTTCAATTTTTTAAAAAAATTGAAGTACAATAACATACACTACTATATTAGTTTCAGGTGTAAAATATAATTTAACAATTCTATCCATTATTCAGTGCTCATCATAATAACTATATTCTCAATCCCTTTTATCTATATCACCCATCTCCCCACCTACCTCCCCTCTAGCAACCACTGGTTTGTTCTCTGTATTTTAGAGTTTATTTTTGTTTATCTCTTTTTTTTCTTCATTTGTTTTGTTTCTTAGATTCCATTTATGAGTGAAATTGTATGGTATTTGTATTTGTCTGACTTACTTCACTTAGCATTTTATTCCGTAGGTCAATTATTTTTAATAATTAAGAGCCTTACTATAGTACAATACAATTCTCACTTTTGTATGGTAAAAGTAGTTTCTTACACTAGTGGTAACAATATATTTATATAAAAGGAAATTTTTCTTTTAAAAATTTATACAAAGGCATGAAATGCAATTTTTCTGGTTTCCTTTCTAGGAGGAATTTTTTTCCCCAAGCCATATAGACACCTTTTTATAGGGTACTTTTCTCTAGTTTTATTATTTATAAATTGAAAACTATATATTGTATTTCTGTAGCACTTGTAATTTGCTCCATATTTGTGAGTTTTAGTGATAGTTTTCTAATCTAGAAAGTAAAACCAGTTGAATGGCACTGATGGACTGGAATTTATGTAGAATGTGCAAAATCATAATAGCAGGCTATTTATTTTTCCTTTAAAAGGAAATCACATAGAAATACTCCCAGGTGCCATTAAGTGAATCTATATATTTGTACTAGTCTTCAGTTTGACCTTTCTTAAGCAGACATTTTTCATTTTTGTTGTTAGTATGAATCACCATATGAAATGTATTCTTTGATTAACTTTACCCTATTTGTCTTAGATTCTAAACTTCATTCAGATATTTTCTTTAAAAAACAGAAATGTACACTTTGTCAGAAATATTAACTTTCTACTACCCACTTAAGCCCCCATGTTGCATCACCACTTCCTCATATCAGGGAGATCATATAAATAAATTTTAAAAAAATATATACTGGTACAATCAGAAAAAAAAAATAAATATTAACTTTCTAAACTGTCCCTTAGAAAATTAACTTTCTCAAAGGGCCATTAAATTCCTGAAAGTAGTACTTTCAGGAGATATTGGGGAGATTGTGTCAAGAGATTAGCATATTTACTATGTAAATGTAATGATGTACATGGAAACTTAAAATCAACATAAATGCTCTATTTTTATTAATACACATCTTGAGGTGGTTAAGGCACCTTAAAAAACCTTACTCTTCATTCTAGCTGCCAATTTTATGAAAAATATGGGTCTCAAAGAAGACAGCCAGAATATTCAAGTAATATTTTTTTTTCTCACAACACTGTCATAGCAAAACATCAGTAAATATTGTATGTCAGCTTTTCCTAAGCCTTTGAAGACCTAGAATATGTAGACACTTTTTACTTTCAATCTTAATTGAAAATAATGGATTTTGTGTGACTTGACTAAGGGTATCTTAATAAAATCAACCCAACGAAATCCACAAGAAGACACATAGTCACTGAAAATGGGAAAAAGTAGTGATAAAGAGAGAATTTTAAAAGTACCAAGGAAAAGTAAACTATTAATTACAAGGGAAATCCCATAAGGCTATCAGCTAATTTTTCAATAAAAACTTTGTAGGCCAGAAGGGAGTGGCATGATATATTCAAAGTACTGAAAGAAAAACACTTGCAATCAAAAATACTCTACCCAGGTCAGCTATCATTCAGAATAGAAGGGGGAATGAAGAGTTTCCCAGACAAAGAAAAAGTAAAGGAATTCATCACCACTGAAACAACCCTACAAGAAATGTTAAAGGGGACTCTTTGAGCAGGAAAGGAAAGGCCATGAATAGGAATAAGAAAAGTAGAAAGCACAAAAGGAGTAAAATTGGGAATATCTATAAAAATCAGGGAAGGGAGTCACAGAATATAGGGCTGTAAATAAGACACCATATACCTAAAATGTAGAGGAAGAGGCTTAATGAATGAGATCAAACTGAAGTGACCATCAAGTCAATATAGACTGCTATATGCAGATGATTTTTATATAAACCAAATGGTAACCACAAATGAAAAACCAGTAATAGATATGTGAAAATAAAGGAATGCAAGTATATCACTAAAGAAAACTGTGAGAGAAGAGAACAATAGAAAAAAGGAACACAGAGCTACAGAAACAACCAGAAAACAAATAACAAAACAGCAATAAGTACACACCCATCCATAATGACTTTTAATGTAAATAGACTAAATGTGCCAATAAATAGACACAGGGTGATAGAATGGTTAAAAATGCAAAACCCATCTACACGCTACCTATAAGAGACCCTTTTCAGACCTAAAGACACATGCAGATTAAGAGTGAGTGATAGAAAAATATTTATCATGCAAATGGATGTGAAAAGAAAGGGTAGGAATACTTAATATGGGACAAAATAGACTTTAAAACAAAGACTATAACAAAAGGAAGAACACTATATAATCACAAAGGGAGCAATCCAACAAGAAGATGTAACAGTTGTAAATATTTATGCACCCAGTGTGGGAGCACCTAAATAGACAAAGCAGCTAGTAACAAACATAAAGGAAGTAATTGATAATAGTACAATAATAGGGGACTTCAATACCACACTTACATCAGTGGATAGATCACCCAATCAAAAATCAACAAGAAAATAGTGGCTTTGGATGACACCTTGGACCATATGGGACTAATAGGCATATTCAGAATATCCCATCTTAAAACAGCAGAATACCAATTTTTCTCAAGTGTACATGGAACATTATCTGGAAGAGATTACATATGAGGCCACAAAACAAGTCTCAAAAAATTCAATAGGGTTGAAGTCAACATGCACCTTGTCTGACCACAATGCTATGAAGCTAGAAATCACCTAGAAGAAAAATCTGGAAAGAGCACAAATACATGTAGGGTAACTAACATGTTACTAAACAATGAATGGGTCAACCAAAAAAAATCAAAGAAAAAATAAAGACAAATGAAAATGAAAACAAAATAATCCAATATCTTGAGATACAGCAAACGTTGTTCTAAGAGGGAAATTTATAGGAACACAGCCTACCTCAAGGACCAAGAAAAATCTCAAAAAAACAGCCTAACCTTATATCTAAAAGAGCTAAAGAAGAACAAACAAACCCCCCAAACCAATAAAAGGAAGAAAATCATAAAGATAAGAACAGAAATTAATGAAATAGAATTAAAAAACAAAGGAAAGATCAATAAAATCGAAGTGGTTCTTTGAAAGGATCAACAAAATTGTTAAAACTTTAGCCAGACTCACTAAAATAAATAAATAAATAAACAACAGAGAACCTTCAAATAAAATGTGAATTGAAAGACAAAAGATTACAACCAACACTGCACAAATACAAGCAATCATAAGAGAATATTATGAGGGGTGCCTGGGTGACTCAGTATGTCAAGTATCTGACTGTTGAATTTAGCTCAGGATGTGATCTCAGGGTCCTGAGATGGAGCCCCATGTTGGGCTCCATGCTCAGTGCAAGGTCAACTTTTCACCTTCTCCCATTTCCTCTCTCTCTCTCTTTCTCAAATAAATAAATAAAACCTTAAAAAGAGAGAGAGAGAGAGTATTATGAAAAATTATGTGCCAACAAATTGAACAACCTAGAAGAAATGGACGAATTCTTACAAACGTATAACCTCCCAAAAACGAATCAGGAAATAATAGACAATTTGAACAGAACAATTACCGGTAATGAAGTTGAATCAGTCATCAAAGACTCCCAACAAACAAAGGCCAGGACCAGGCACCTTCACAGGTGAATTCTACCAGACATTTAAAGAAGAGTTAATACTTATTCTTCTCAAACAATTCCAAAAAATACAAATGGAAGGCAAACTTCCAAATTCATTCTATGAGGCCAGCATTACCCAGATACCAAAACCCCTATAAAGACACTACCAAAAAAAATAACTACAGGCCAGAATCTCTGATGAACATATATGTAATAGCCCCTAACAAAATATTAGCAAACCAAATGCAACAGTACATTAAAAAATAATTTATCATACTAAGTGGGATTTATACCTGAGATGCCAGGATGGTTCAGTATTCACAAATCAATCTATGTGATACAGCACATCAGTAAGACAAAGGATAAAATCTGAATTATCAAGAATACTATAGGAGAGAGTTAAGATGGTGGAGTAGTAGAAGGTCCCTATGCTTGCCTTGAACACAGCCAGATAAATATCAAATCATTTGAACACCCAGGAAATCTGAGAACTGAGAGAACAAACTATACATCTAAAGGGAGAAAAATGGCCACATGATAGAAGGTAGGAACTATGGAGAGTTGATTAGAGGGAGAAAAGAATTGTGGGTGCTGCAGAGGAGAGGGAGCCCTGAATCACAGAGAATGGAGGAGAGAGAGAGAGCAAGAGTAAGCACAGCATACAGGGTATTGCACAAGAAAAACTTTCTCCCCAAAACCATTGACTAGGAACAGGAGAGGACCTGACTACTACAAGTTTTTATAAGCAGCAGAGCTCAAAGTCTGAAGTTTTAGAAGTCCATGCCATTGCCAGGATTGTGCCTGGCAGGCTTAGTGGTGCTCCTCTGGAGAAGGAGAGTGTAGGCTCTGGAGTAAACACTGTGGTCTGAAGATCCGCTGAGTTGCAGGGGAGAAACAGTTCCCCTTCTTGGAGTGCATTTGGAAGAGGTGGCACCTCCACTCTGGGGACGAAAGTGCTAGAGGCACCAACATGGTGCCTATTAATTAGCATAGAAACAAGAACACCTGATGAAGAGAGCAAACTTTGATGCTGGCTTTTTGCTGCACTTTACCATAAACTCTGAACTACTGCATAGTTGTGTAACTGCTTTTCTGGGACAAACCAGAGTCCAGAGAGTCCTTTTCCCAGAGGATCAGTGTAAGAGCATGCCCAGCCTAAAATTTGAAGCTTTGAAACCCACCCATGCACCTGAGATAAAACAGAGGAGTACTGTGTCACCTGGACAGCAGAAAGCCCAGACACAGACTGGGTGAAGGGAAGTATCTGACAGAAGCCAGGGACACAAGAGGGGAGATTGTTTGCTCTTCTGTGAGGGCTTCCTGAAGAGTGGAAGGTGGGAACTCCCTGCTCCAGGGACAAAGAGTGGGGTGATGCCATTTTCCTCTGCCCATCAGCACTGACCAAATTCAGTGAAGAATACAGCACCCCCAGTGGAGCCTGGAGCCATTTAAAGCAAGTCCCACTCCATTGCACCCTGCAGGTGCATCTTTCCTAGACAAATCCACCTGGGATTCACCATAGCAGGCTCTTCCCTCAATAGATCAGCACAAACACCTCATAAAGACTGTTGATCATAGAATGCTACAAAACTTCACCTCTAGGCGAAATAGGTTCTAGCCTGTTTTAACAAGCAGACCAAAACACACCTAGTTAAAACTTCTCATACAGTGGATAAGGTCTAAACACTCCCCACTGCAGGCAAGGAGAAACTCTGCAGAGGACTGACTTGAGGGAAGGAGCAACCAAAACACAACAGAAGAGTACACACTCTGAAACACATCTTGAACTGCCAGGTCCAAGGCAATATATGACCTCTTTTTAATATAGCCATTACTCTCAGAAGCAGGAATATAACAGGATTTCCAAACACACACACACACACACACACACACACACACACACACACACACACTGACTTAAACAAAATGACAAGACAGAGGAATTCATCCCAAAAGAAAGAAGAAGAAGAAGTCCTGGCCAGGGATTTCATCAAAACAGATACAAATAAGATGCCTAAACCAGAATTTAAAACAACAATCATAAGGATACTACTTGGGCTTGAGAAAAGCATAGAATACACTAGTGAATCCCCTACTTCAGAGATAAAAGAACTAAAAACTAGTCACGCCAAAATAAAAAATGGTATAACCAAGATGCAAAGCCAACTGTATGCAATGATGTAAGAACGGATGAAGCAGAGTAACAAATCAGTGAAAAAGAAGATAAAATTATGGAAAGTAATGAGGCTGAAAAGAAGAGAAAAAGAAAAGTACTGGATGATAAATATAAACTTAGGGGGCATTGATATCATCAGAGTCCTAAAAGAAGAAAAGAGAGGAAAAAGGAGCAGAAGGTTTATTTGAGAAAATTATAGCTGAAAAATTTCCTAATCTGGGGAAGGAGACAGAGATTGAAATCCAAGAGGCACAGAGAAGTCCCATCAAGTTCAACAAAACCTGGCCAACACCAAGACATACTGAAGTCAAATTCACAAAAACAGACAAGGAAAGAATCCTGAAAGTAGCAAGGGAAAAAAAATCCTTAAACTACAAGGGAAGACAGATCAGGTTCATAGCATATATGTCCATAGAAACTTAGCAGGTCAGAAAAGAAATAGCAGAATATAGTCAATGTGCTGAATGAGAAAAATATGCAGCCAAGAATCCTTTATCCAGCAAGGTTGTCATTCATAATAGAAGGAGAGATAGAGTTTCCCAGACAACCCTCTTACACTGTTGGTGGGAATGCAAGCTGGTACAGCCACTCTGGAAAACAGTATGAAGGTTCTTCAAGACATTTAAAACAGAGCTACCCTATGACTCAGAAATTGCCCTACTAGGTATTTACCCCAAAGATACAGATGAAGTGAAAAGAAGGGGCACATGCACCCTAATGTTCATAACAGCCATGTCCACAATAGGCTGTGGAAGGAGCTGAGATGCCCTTCAACAGATGAATGGATAAAGAAGATGTGGTCCATATATACAATGGAATATTACTTAGCCATTAGAAAGGATGAATACCCACCATTTGCACTGACATGGATGGAAAAGGAGGGGATTTTGCTCAATGAAATAAGTCAAGCAGAGAAAGACAATTATCATATGGTTTCACTCATATCTGGAACGTAAAGAATAGCACGGAGGACCACAAGGGAAGGGAGGGAAAACTGAATGGGAGGAAACCAGAGAGGGAGGAAAACCATGAGAAACCCTGGACTCCAGAAAACAAACTGATAGTTACAGAAGGGGAGGTAAACAGGTGATGGATATTAAGAAGGGCACATGATGTGATGAGCACTGGGTGTTATACACTACTAATGAATCATTGAACACTACATTAAAAACTTATGATGAAAACTTATGATGTACTATATGCTGGCTAACTGAACATAATAAAAAAAAATAAAAGCCAATTCTGAAGAGGAATAGGAGATACAGTTGTAGAATCAGTAAGTCACAGGATTAAAAGGTACAGGAATGGGAATATAGTCAATGATGTTGTAATAGTGCTGTATGGTGATAGGTAGTAGCTACACTTGTGGTAAGCACAGCCTAATGTTTGGAGATGCTGAATCACTATGTTGTACACCTGAAAATAATGTAACACTGTGTGTCAACTACACTAAAAGAAAACAAAAAACAAAAAACAAAACAACACTCATATTTTACATAGAAATGTACTTTAACTGACTATAACCAGAAGACAATCAACTAAAATGAAACTGAAGGAATTAAACCAGAAATATCTTTTCTTAAGTGATTTCTTTAATAATAAAAATTGTGATAGGAAAAAGTGGATTATTACTAGATTTTGAAAAAAAAACCTCACAAGCTTCATAGGCATGAATTTAAATTTATAAAACCTAACAAGACAATTGTCTTTATAAGACCACTAACAAAAAACATCAAGGTGATTTCAAATCAAACCAATCAAAAATTAATTTTTTAAAGAATTTATTTATTTATTTGACAGACAGAGATCACAAGCAGGCAGAGAGGCAGGCAGAGAGAGAGGAAGGGAAGGAGGCTCTCTGCTGAGCAGAGAGCCCAATGAGGGGCTCGATCCCAGGACCCTGGGATCATAACCCAAGCCAAAGGCAGAGGCTCTAACCCACTGAGCCACCCAGGCACCCCAATAAGTTAATTTTTTAAGGAGTGTATTTACTAAAACCTATTTTAAGATTATTTTTTTGAGAGATGATTTGGGGGAAGAGCTGCTTTATAAGCAAAATGCATCATAACATAGAAAATAACTTCTAAGGATAAAGAAGCACATCATGCATAAATGGATAGAGCTATAATTTAAAGTAACCACAAAGAGATTATATAAGAATTCAGAGAAACAGATGGCCCTCCCTTCCTGAATTATCTGATCAGTAAATGTGTAACTTTGTTGCATATTACTTGTTATCTCCATTTGTTTTAAATCATACTACATTTTCGTGTGCTTCATTTAAATCTTGACTTAAAAAAAATTCTTGACTTAAAGGTTTTCAGTTTTTTCCACATGTCCTATTGCTATTGTTTTCTTAATTAGGAAAGTCACTTATCTTTATCATATTACCAAAAAGCCATAGGTGTACCTCTGTGTTCCTAATCATGTAATTAATATAGTCCTAAATTGTATCTATATTATTCTTGAAGATATTCATCCCATACATGTCCCTTCACCCCATTCAGATAGAGTGAAAAATACAAATTTATGCAATCCCCTCCCTCCACTCCATTTAAACTTCATAGATGAGTAGGCTTAGGAGGTAAAGGTAGGATTCTTAGGCAACCGTTTCACTTCTGTTGTCCACAGTTTCTGCCACAGGAAAAATGAGAGTACTAGACTACAAAGTGTATTTCAAGTCTTATCATTATACTTGACCCTTTAACAATGCAGGGTTTAGGGGCCCCGACACCCTTACTATAAAAAATCTGATATGGGGTGCCTGGGTGGCTCAGTGGGTTAAGCCGCTGCCTTCGGCTCAGGTCATGATCTCAGGGTCCTGGGATCGAGTCCCGCATCGGGCTCTCTGCTCAGCAGGCAGCCTGCTTCCCTCTCTCTCTCTGCCTGCCTCTCCGTCTACTTGTGATTTCTCTCTGTCAAATAAATAAATAAAATCTTTAAAAAAAAATCTGATATAGCTTTTGGCTCCTTGGAAACTTAACTATTAATAGCCTACTGTTGAGCAGAACACTTATCAATAGCATAAACAGTCAATTAAGATATACTTTGTATGTTATATGTATTATATACTGTATTCTTACAATAAAATAAGAATAAAATAATGATAAGAAAATGTTAAATAAATAAAATAATACAATAAAATAATGATAAGAAAATGTTATTTAAAAAATGATAAGGACAAACCATGAGAGACTGTGGACTCTGAGAAACACACTGAGGGATTTGGAGGGGAGGGGGGTGGGGGGTTGGGTGAGCCTGGTGGTCGGTATTAAGGAAGGCACGTATTGCATGGAGCACTGGGTGTGGTGCATAAACAATGAATTTTGGAACACTGAAAAATAAAATAAAATAAAAACAAGCCAAAAAACAAAAAATTAAAAATCATAAGGAAGAGACAAATACATTTACAGTATCATACTGTATTTATAGGGAAAATCTGCATATAAATGGACCCACACAGTTCAAACTGTTATTCGAGGGTCAACTGTATTATTATTATTTTTATGCAAAAAAATTTTTCACAAGTAGAATTATATGCACAACCCAATATGTAAAACAGATAGAATAGGTAAAATGTGGAGCTAAATGGTTCATTGGGGATGAAAAAGCACAGAATACTGTCCACTTGGCCTGCCCTTTTCCCTTTACATATGTACTATTTATACATCTATTTGAACAATTTTTATTGAGCATGTACTATGTGTCAGGATCTCTTATAGGTGCTAGAGCTACTTAGTACAGAGTTGGCAAGGATGTGCACAGTCGGCTCTTACATGACAGTTCATGCTGGCTCCAGGACAGCACTAGACATAAGAGAAAAAGAGGAGTGAAGAATGACCTCAAATTTTTTTCTTGAGTGACTGGAGTGACAGTGTGGTCATTAAATAAGATGTGTAATACTATGAGTGGATCAAGTTGGGGGTATCAGATACCAGGAGTTCAGCTTTGGAATACTGTTTAGGGATGTCTCTTAGACATCGAATTGGAGACATGAAGTAGGTAGTAGGAGATATGATACTGAAGTTCAGAGAAAACATTTAGGAATGGGTATATCAATAGTATGAATATGAGAGTCAAGAGCATATAAGTGGTATTTAAACCTGTGAAACTGGATAAGATCAGCAAGAGAGTGAGTATAAATATAGAAGAGATTAAGTCCAAGGACTGAACTCTGGGAAAGCTGATGATTAGAGAGGTCCATTAGATCAAGTGTAATTAGCAGGAAAGAAAGAAAGAACAGCCAGAGAATTGGGAGAAAAACTGAGATTGGTGCCCTGGAAGCAAAGTAAAGAAAATGTTTCAGGTAGAAACAATAATAAACTGTGGCAAATGCCACGGTTAGGTCAAGAAAGATGGGGACTGAGAACTGACCATCAAGAAAACTCCATAGTGCCTGGAACTTGTAATACTGTTTTAATATTATGGAACTAAAATCCAGTAAGTCTTTTCTAGTCTGAATCTCTTCATGGAGTCCACTTCCATATGATTTATCATGGAGATTTTTTTGTGAATAGGCCATTGCTGATGACCTCTGCTGACTTCCTTGATTCTGGCCATGCTTCTATACCACAGAGTATTACTTGCTACCATATTCACCACTAAGGTATTTATCTATAAAATTAACTTCCTTATATCATCTATACCTGTGTCCAAAACTACCCTTAAACCCAGGCAAACTGACACCCTGCCCTAGGTCCTAGACCTAGAATATATAAGGGGCCCAGTGCTTTATAACGCCTTCCTTGAAAATTTCCAATGTGCCTTCTGGTGGCTGCTACTGGCTGGGGACATCACTTGCTTTCTAGGAGGGCCACTCCTGGAACAGACCAGGAGTGAATATTCTTTCTGCTCTTCTCACTCTGCTCAAGGATCTCTATCTTTCCCATTGCTGTTGCTGTGTGGTATGAAAGGTGCAGTCAAGACTGAGAGAGATCATATTTTAAAAATGCAGTGATTTATTTCGCTAAGCATGATACGCTCTAGTTCCATCCATGTTGTTGCAAATGGCAAGATTTCATTTCTTTTGATGGCTGCATAGTATTCCATTGTGTATATATACCACATCTTCTTGATCCATTCATCTGTTGATGGACATCTAGGTTCTTTCCATAGTTTGGCTATTGTGGACATTGCTGCTATAAACATTCGGGTGCACGTGCCCCTTTGGATCACTACGTTTGTATCTTTAGGGTAAATACCCAATAGTGCAATTGCTGGGTCATAGGGCAGTTCTATTTTCAACATTTTGGGGAACCTCCATGCTGTTTTCCAGAGTGGCTGCACCAGCTTGCATCCCACCAACAGTGTAGGAGGGTTCCCCTTTCTCCGCATCCTCGCCAGCATCTGTCATTTCCTGACTTGTTGATTTTAGCCATTCTGACTGGTGTGAGGTGATATCTCATTGTGGTTTTGATTTGTATTTCCCTGATGCCGAGTGATATGGAGCACTTTTTCATGTGTCTGTTGGCCATCTGGATGTCTTCTTTGCAGAAATGTCTGTTCATGTCCCCTGCCCATTTCTTGATTGGATTATTTGTTCTTTGGGTGTTGAGTTTGCTAAGTTCTTTATAGCTTCTGGACACTAGTCCTTTATCTGATATGTCGTTTGCAAATATCTTCTCCCATTCTGTCAGTTGTCTTTTGATTTTGTTAACTGTTTCCTTTGCTGTGCAAAAGTTTTGATCTTGATGAAATCCCAATAGTTCATTTTTGCCCTTGCTTCCCTTGCCTTTGGCGTTGTTCCTAGGAAGATGTTGCTGCGGCAGAGGTCGAAGAGGTTGCTGCCTGTGTTCTCCTCAAGGATTTTGATGGATTCCTTTCGCACATTGAGGTCCTTCATCCATTTTGAGTCTATTTTTGTGTGTGGTGTAAGGAAATGGTCCAATTTCATTTTTCTGCATGTGGCTGTCCAATTTTCCCAGCACCATTTATTGAAGAGGCTATCATATGATCTCCCTGATATGAGGAAGTGGTGATGCAACATGGGGGCTTAAGTGGGTAGGAGAAGAATCAATGAAACAAGATGGGATTGGGAGGGAGACAAACCATAAGTGACTCTTAATCTCACAAAACAAACTGAGGGTTGCTGGGGGGAGGGGGTTTGGGAGAAGGGGGTGGGATTATGGACATTGGGGAGGGTATGTGCTTTGGTGAGTGCTGTGAAGTGTGTAAACCTGGTGATTCACAGACCTGTACCCCTGGGGATAAAAATATATGTTTATAAATAAAAAATTTAAAAAAAAAAGGGAGTTGGGGGAAATTGGAAGGGGAGGTGAACCATGAGAGACTATGGACTCTGAAAAACAATCTGAGGTGTTTGAAGTGGGGGGGGGGTGGAGGTTGGGGGAACCAGGTGGTGGGTATTAGAGAGGGCACAGATTGCATGGAGCACTGGGTGTGGTGCAAAAACAATGAATACTGTTATGCTGAAAATAAATAAAAAATAAATTAAAAAAAAAAGGAAAAAAAATGCAATGATTGAGGGGCGTCAAGGTGGCTCAGTGGGTTAAAGCCTCTGCCTTCGGCTCAGGTCATGATCCCGGGGTCCTGGGATCGAGCCCCGCATCGGGCTTTCTGCTCCGCAGGAAGCCTGATTCCTCCCTCCTCTCTCTCTGCCTGCCTCTCTGCCTACTTGTGATTTCTCTCCCTGTGTCAAATAAAATCTAAGAAAAAAAAATGCAATGATTGCAAGTTGGTGCAGCCACTTTGGAGAACAGTGTGGCGATTCCTTAAGAAATTAAAAATAGAGCTTCCCTATGACCCTGCAATTGCACTATTGGGTATTTACCCCAAAGTTACAGATGTAGTGAAAGGAAAGACCATCTGTACCCCAACGTTTTTAGCAGCAATGGCCACGGTCGCCAAACTGTGGAAAGAACCAAGATGCCCTTCAATGGACGAATGGATAAGGAAGATGTGGTCCATATACACTATGGAGTATTATGCCTCCATCAGAAAGGATCAATACCCAAATTTTGTATCAACATGGATGGGACTGGAAGAGATTATGCTGAGTGAAATAAGTCAAACAGAGAGAGGCAATTATCATATGGTTTCACTTATTTGTGGAGCATAACAAATAACATGGAGGACATAGGGAGATGGAGAGGAGAAGGGAGTTGAGGGTAACTGGAAGGGGAGATAAACCATGAGAGACTATAGACTCTGAAAAACAATCTGAGTGTTTTGAAGGGGTGGGGGGTGGGAGGTTGGGGGAGCCAGGTGGTGGGTATTATGGAGGGCACGTTTTGCATGGAGCACTGGGTGTGGTGTATAAACAATGAATTCTGTTATGCTGAAAAGAAGTTAATAAAAAAAAATGCAATGATTGGGGCGCCTGGGTGGCTCAGTGGGTTAAAGCATCTGCCTTCAGCTCAGGTCATGATCTCAGGGTCCTGGGATCGAGCCCCGCATCAGGCTCTCTGCTCAGCAGGGAGCCTGCTTCCTCCTCTCTCTCTCTCTCTGCCTGCCTCTCTGCCTACTTGTGATCTCTACCTGCCAAATAAATAAATAAATAAAATCTTTTTTAAAAAAATGCAATGATTGTGAAATGAAGGGTTCAAGACAAGATATGGTTGAAATATGAGTTTTCCACATTTATTCTATAAATATAAATATATAAATATTCATCATTAAATCAAATAGGCCCAAGAATGTGGTCATACATTTTTAAATCAAATTGTTTGTATAGATAAAAACCCTGCAAAAAAATTTGCTTGTGGTTCCATCTACCCTAGGAGAGACATTTTCTTTGTCATCAGCATTTGGACCTCCAGCTCCTGGGACATACCAGCTTTTTAGTCTCTACACCTGCAAATGCCAAGTAAGCTTTGAACATTCACCTTGACAGTCCATCTTAAATTGGAAATGTTATAGTTCCAAGTCTGAATATATAGATTTGGATACCTTCAGTTTCTTTTTTTTTTCCCCAAAGATTCCATTTATTTATTTGACAGACAGAGCTCACAAGTAGGCAGAGAGAGAGGAAGAAGCAGACTCCCCACTGAGCAGAGAGCCCGATGTGGGGCTCGATCCCAGGACCCTGGAATCATGACCTGAGCCGAACGAAGGCAGAGGCTTTAACCCACTGAGCCACCCTGGTGCCCCGGATACCTTCAGTTTCTTAGCGGTTATAGGTAGGAGTGTCTACTTGTCTCCAGTCATGCAGATTATCACCTATTGAAATAATCCTAACTCTTAAAATGATAATGTGTTTTTATAAACAATATTGTTTTAATTAAGGTCTAGTTAGACCTTTCAAAATCAAAATACTTTACTAAGGTTTTATATGTATAAACAAATTCTATTTTGGAAACTAGGTGGTGTATTACAATATATAATTAGTTCTAGAAGACCTGCCAAATAAACATGTTAGTCAGTCTAAGAATCGAAACAAACTAAATGTATAACTGTAGGAGAAATGGTTAAGCTTAGTATATTAACTTGATCAAATATTATGCCATCATTTTATAAAATATATCAGCAAATTCTTTGATGCTCCATAAAAAGAGTGTAATTTCCTTCTCCTTGAATATGGCCTGGACTTAGTGACTTATTTCTAATGAATAGAAAGTGATGGAAGTCATATTGCATGACTTCTGAAGCTAGCACATAAAAGGTGATACAGCGGGGGCACCTGAGTGGCTCAGTCAGTTAAGCATCTGCTTTGTCCTCAGGTCATGATCCCTGGGTCCTGGGATCAAGCCCCACATCGGGCTCTCTGCTCAGGGGAGAACCTGCCTCCCCGTCTCCTTCTGTCTCCTGGTTTGTGCTCTCACTCTCTCTCTCTCTCTTTCAAATAAATACATAAAATCTTTAAAAAAAAAAAAAGGTGATATAGCTTTTGCCTGGCTCACTCTCATGGGAAGATCACTCTTGGAATCCAGCTGTGTTTTAAGGATGTCTAAGCAACATGGAGAAGTCACATGTGTTTCTACTGACCGCCCAAATTAAACCAACAGTCATCATCAGTTGAAGGACATGCAAGTATGAAAGTCATTAGATAATTCAGCCCCCAGCATTTGAAATACTGGAGTTAATGCTGGGAAAACCAATCTTTAACTGTCCTGTCCTTGCCCAAATTGAAGATTCTTGATCCAAATTACTCTTTTTTTAAGCCACAGGTTTTGGAGTAACTTGCTCTGCAACAATAGATAATTGGAACAGACTACATAAAAACATGGAAAACAAAACTTAGGGTATATGAGGTGGAAAAAAATTCAGGAGTCAATATATAATTATACCTAGCTAAATGATTCTATGCATAGTCTAAAGACTGAAAGAAAATTTGTAAGTGCTATTAGGGTTGGTGTTAGGGTACTGTTATCTACAAATGCCTTCCCCCTTATTTTCCAAATGTTCACATACATATATGGAACAAGGAACTGCAAATCTCATTTATTACCTTTTTTCCTTTTTTTTTGAAATTTTCTTGTTTAATGTTAATATTTAAGACACCATTAAAATAGTGAGACTTCTTCTGTGATCTGACTCAGTCTCTCATTGTGTGCCAAAACATCCTGGCAGCTTTTATAGTTGATCTATGAAACACACATTGAAATCAAGGCAGACATGATTGAAATGTATTCATTTATCATAAATTAAAGATTTTAATTGGAAGCAGACATCCAATGCAGATATTTCTCATCTCCTGTTGGTGATGTTGACATTAAAAATGCCAGTAGAGTGAAACTTATTAATTATATATTTCTGGGGACCACAAAACCATTAACTTCAATCTGAAAGGGTCCAGACAATCGGCTCTCACATTCTGACTGCAGGACAAGAGGGCCCTTCACATACCTACAAATGATGCTCAGAATTTTCAAAGAAATGATAGGCAAACACCGTCTATTTTTAAAAGTTCATTTGTCTCCTCTCCCAACAAATCTAAAGGAGTCCTCACTAAAAACCAACCATATTTGAAGCAAGGAATATATTCAGAGTTCTCTTGAGCAAATCTTCTGTACTACAAAACTTCTGAACCTTCATGCCTGAGCCATGAAAACAGAATAATTTTCAGGAGTAATTTAATATGAAATTTTATCCTTGCTTTAGAACCCATCTTGGGTTTTAGATCAGGTCTAGTCGAAGTGTGGTCCTTTGACCAGCAGCATCAGCATCCCCCAGAAGCTGACTAGAAATATAAAATCTCAGCCCCAGTCCAGACCTATCACATCAGGATCCCTATGGTGGGGACCAGGCATCTTCATGTTTACTAGTTCTACACATGATTCTGATGTTCTCTAAAAATTGAGAAACATTGATCTAGGTCACATTCACACCAAAATGTATCCCTAAATTTTAGACTTCAAGATATCACCAACGGCTTTGTGCCCATGCTTTAATACCTTTGCCCCTTCTCACTGCCCCTCCATCAAATGGTACTCTTGGGTATGGTCAGTGAGGGTGATGATTAAAAATAAAAAGTAGTAATGTTTGTCTGCAGGTAAAATTCTGAGGTATGTCAAACGTGCTTTTGTTTACCCATACCCTTTCTACCCCTCTTAGATGAATTCCTTTAAGCTTCAGGGTTGGGTTTTTTTTTATTATTATTAATTTTGTTTTTGTTTTTTCCCTTGTTACAGGCTCCTCTAGGTTCCTACAATGCAAAGTGATACTCAATTCTGTCTGAACCCCTGACAAAATACAACTATCCTCTGTCTCTTTTTCTCAGTTCTGTACTTAACCAAATGATAGTAGTTGGCTTGTTAGTTAAAGTTTTGGTAGAGGAAGATGCAGATGCTTTGTTTCAAATTAACTTTATTGAGGATTGATTTACATACAAAAATGTACCAATTTAAACGTGCATTTTTGACATATTTTTACACTGATGTAACCACTGCACAATCAAGATACAGAATATTTTCATCATCTCAAAAATTCCCTCATGCCCCTTTGCAGTCCATCCTCTCCTGACTCCAGACAAGCACTAATCTGCTTTCCATTACAGATCAGGTTCCCCTTTTCTAGAATTTCATGTCAATATACATGTGGTATATAGACTTGTGTCTGGGTTCTTTCACTTAATGCATGTTTTTGAGATTTGTCTGTGTTTTTTCTTTTCTATTGTGTGGTATAATTTTAATTGCATGTATATAACATGATTTGTTTATGCATTCACTTGTCGATGAATATTTGGGTTTTGTATACTTTTTTGGCCATTCTTTTCACATAAGGAATGTCTGGGATTTTCAGGCATGAATTAAAATATACCTGGACTGACATCTGAATAATATACTCTATCTTCTAGGTGCAATTGATACAAATAAATGATACAAAAGGGCAGAATATTTAGATTCAAACATGGTAATGAAGGATTGAGTTTGGGACATGCAAAGACCACTGCTCTTTATGGCAATATATCCCATTTGTCTCTCTGCTGTATGTTTTAAAAGGACACAGATACATATAGGCTCCTCAGTATTATCCTGCTGATTTCTTTGGGTAAAGTAGAAGGCAGTTCTTATACCCTGTCTTTCCACTGCCTTAATGCATCTTTGTTTTGTTAGTGTGATGTTCAAATATTAATGTAGCCCCAATGGCAAACATACAGAAGCCCAATTGAAATGCTAAAGGTTGCTAATGACTTTTGACAAACTCTGTTCAAGTGGGCCTGTTTCGTTTGTAAAAACCGTTCTCCACCCCGCCCCCCAAGCTATTCAATAGTTTATTCTGTGGATGTACTCAGTTGGCCTGCAGGATATCCTTTTTCATTTGTCAACACTGAGCCATTAAAAGCCGTCATTGTGTAGAGGCTTTGAGAATGGTAGTTAAAAATTATTCATTTTTTTATTATGTACCTAAATTTTTTACATCAAGATCGTACATGCCTGGCCACGAGAAGTTGCTTTCAAGCATTGTACACTTTGGGGAGAGAGGAAGGAAGCCTATAAAATGAGCTATTTCCCATTTCTGGGTTTTTTTTGTTTGTTTTGTTTTGTTTGGGATTTTTTTGGTAAGAGACTCCAGAAAAGCTGCTTCAACCTGAAGGATTTGGGGGTTGATGGAATGATCAATCCGAATTAATTACTAGATTCATTTCTTCATTGATTTCTTCCTGGGACATTATCTTAGTTTGGGGTCCCAAAAGCAGACCCTGAATAAAAGGTTCAAATGCAAGTAATTTGTTTGGAAGGTGATCCCAGGAAGCCCTGGTGGGAAAAGGGGAATTGAAACAGGGAAGGGAAGGAAGCCAATGCAGAGTGCTTTATCAAACATGTTTTCACTGTGAGCAAATGGGGTTTAGCTCCACTGAAAAACTCTAGAAGAAAATGCAGAACAAACTAAGAGCTGTATACTCCCTATTCTGTCCCCGAAGTTCAAGGATACTGGGAAATTTATTTTCCATCCAGTGCCCTCCACATACTTTGGAAGAGTGTGTGCCAAGGAGATATAATTAGAGCACCAAAAACATCTGCTACCTTTTCTGCTGTACAGGTTCCTTTTCATTTCAGCTCATTTCAAAATAATCATGTAAGTCAGTTACCTCGTATATTTTACCACACATATTTGTTCTTAAGCACCACCCACCACCCATGTTTTATTGATCTTGCTCAATAGGCATGTAATATTTTTTTTAGTTTTGAGTGCTACTTAATTTAAAAGATTTTCTTCAAGATCTGATTTTAACAATACAAGACAAATATCCCAAAAGTAACTAAGCATTTCATGTGTTATATTTTCCCCTTTGGAGAAACTATGTAGTATTGTTTAAGAAAATTATTCAAGCATGAATACTAAACTGCTTCATAGATGACTAATCTGCTCTATTTGAGATTTTATTTCTTTTTTTAAATTAACATATAATATATTATTTGCCCCAGGGGTACAGGTCTGTGGATCATCGGGCTCACATATTTCACAACACTAACCATAGCACATATCCTCCCCAATGTCCATAACCCAGCCACCCTATCCCTACCCCTCCACCCCCCAGCAACTCTCACTTTGTTTCCTGAGATTAAGAGTCTCTTATGGTTTGTAACCCTTCCAAACCCATCTTGTTTCATTTTTTCCTTCCCTACCCCGTAAAACCCTCCACCCTGCCTCTCAAATTCCTCATATCAGAGAGAGCATATAATAATTATAGTTCTCTGATTGACTTATTTCGCTCTGCATATTACCCTGTAGTTTCATCCATGTTCTTGCAAATGGCAAGATTTCGTTACTTTTGATGGCTGCATAGTATTCCACTGTGTATGTATATCTCATCGTTATCCATTATCCATTATGTATGTCCGAAGATGTATCCATTATACATCTTATGTATATACATTATGCATATACATTATGCAGAGTGCTTTATCAAACATGTTTTCACTGTGAGCAAATGGGGTTTAGCTCCACTGAGAAACTCTAGAAGAGAATGTAGAACAAACTAGAGCTGTCTCACTATCCATCTTCATTATCCATTATCCATTATGTACATCCAAAGATGTATCCATTATACATCTTTGCTATCTATTCATCTGTTGATGGACATCTAGGTTCCTTCCATAGTTTGGCTATTGTGGACATTGCCGCTATAAACATTTGGGTGCACATGCCCCTTTGGATCACTACACTTGTATCTTTAGGGTAAATACCAGTGGTGCAATTGTTGGGTCATATGGTAGCTCTATTTCCAACTTTTTAATGAACCTCCATGCTATTTTCCAGAGTGGCTGCATCAGCTTGTATTCCCACCAACAGTGTAGGAGGGTTCCCCTTTCTCTGCATCCTTGCCAAGATCTGTCATTTCCGGACTTGTGCATTTGAGCTATTCTGACTGCTGTGAGGTGGTATCTCATTGTGGTTTTGATTTGTATTTCCCTGATGCTGAGTGATGTTGAGCACTTTTTCATGTGTCTGCTGGCCATCTGGGTGTCTTTGCAGAAATGTCTGTTCATGTCTTCTGCCCATTTCTTGATTGGATTATTTGTTCTTTGGGTGTTGAATTTGGTAAGTTCTTTATAGACTTTAGATACTAGCCCTTTATCTGATACATCATTTGTAAATATCTTTTCTCATTCTGTCAGTTGTCTTTTGGTTTTGTGGACTGTTTCCTTTGCTGTGCAAAAGCTTTTGATCTTGACAAAATCCCTGGAGTTCATTTTTGCCCTTGTTTCCCTTGCCTTTGGAGATGTTTCTAGGAAGAAGTTGCTGTGGCTGAGGTAGAAGAGTTTGCTGCCTGTGTTCTCCTGAAGGATTTTGATAGATTCCTGTCTCACAGTGAGGTCTTTCATCCATTTTTAGTCTATTTTTGTGTGTGATGTAGGGAAATGGTCCAGTTTCATTATTCTGCATGTGGCTGTCTAATTTTCCCAACACCATTTGTTAGAGACTGTCTTTTTTTCCATTGGACATTCTTTCCTGCTTTGTTAAAGATTAGTTGACCATAGAGTTGAGGGTCTATTTCTGGGCTCTGTATTCTGTTCCACTGATGTATGTGTCTGTTTTTGTGCCAGTACCATACTGTCTTGACGATTATAGCTTTGTAATAGAGCTTGAAGTCTGGAATTGGGATGCCACCATTATTGGTTTTCTTTTTTAATATTCGTCTGGCTATTCAGAGTCTTTTCTAGTTCCATACACATTTTAGGATTATGTGTTCCATTTCTTTGAGAAAAGTTGATGGTATCTTAATAGGGACTGCCTTAAATGTTTAGATTGCTTTAGGTAGCATGGTCATTTTCACAATATTTGCTCTTCTAATTCGTGAGCACGGAACATTTCCATTTCTTTGTGTCTTCCTCAATTTCTTTCATGAGTACTTTATAGTTTTCTGAGTACAGATTCTTTGTCTCTTTGGATGGGTTTATTCCTAGGTATCTTATGGTTTGTGGTGCAATTGTAAATGGGATCGACTCCTTAATTTCTCTTTCTTCTGTCTTTCTTTGGTGTATAGAAATGCAACTGATTTCTGTGCATTGATTTTATATCCTGACACTTCACTGAATTCCTATATGAGTTCTAGCAGTTTTGGAGTGGAGTCTTTGGGTTTTCCACATGAAGTATCATATCATCTGCAAAGAGTGACTTCTTCTTTGCCAATTCAGATGGCTTTTGTTTGTTTTTGTAGTCTGATTGCTGAGGCTAGGGCCTCTAGTACTATGTCGAATAGCAGTGAAGATAGTGGACATCCCTGCCATGTTCCTCACCTTAAGAGAAAAGCTCTCAATTTGTCCCCACTGAGAATGATATTCACTGTGGGTTTTTCATAGATGGCTCTTATAGTATTGAGGTATGTACCCTCTACCCCTACACTTTGAAGAGTATTGATCAAGAAAGGATGCTGTACTTTGTCAAATACTTCTTCAGCATTATTGAAAGTATCCTATGGTTCTTGTTCTTTCTTTTATTAATGTATTATGTCACATTGATCTGTGGATGTTGAACCAACCTTGCAGCCTAGGAATAAATCCCACTTGGTTGTAGTGAATAATCCTCTTAACGTACTGTTGGATCCTATTGGCTAGTATTTTGGTGAGAATATTTGCATCCATGCTCATCAAGGATATTGGTCTGTAATTCTCCTTTTTGATGCGGCCTTTGTCTGGTTTTGGGATCAAGGTAATGCTGGCCATATAAAGTGAGTTTGGAAGTTTTCCTTTCATTTCTATTATTTGGAACAATTTCAGGAGAATAGGTATTAATTCTTCTTTAAATGTTTGGTAGAATTCCCCTGGGAATCCATCTGGCCCTGGGCTCTTGTTTGTTGGGAGATTTTTGATGACTGCTTCAATCTCCTTACTGGTTATGGGTCTGTTCAGGTTTTCTATTTCTTCCTGGTTTAGTTGTGGTAGTTTATATGTATCTAGGAATGCATCCATTTCTTCCAGATTGTCCGATTTTTTAAAAAATACTTTATTCATTTATTTGTCAGAGAGAGATCACAAGTAGGCAGAGAGGCTGGCAGAGAGAGAGAGAGGAGGAAGCAGACTTCCTGCTGAGCAGAGAGCCCCATGTGGGGCTTGATTCCAGGATCCTAAGACCATGACCTGAGCTTAAGGCAGAGGCTTAACCCACTGAGCCACCCAGGCACCCCCCAAGATTGTCCAGTTTGCTGGCATAATTGCTCATAATATGTTCTTATAATTGTTTGTGTTCCTTTGGTGTTGGTTATGATTGCTCCTCTTTCAGTCATGATTTTATTAATTTGGGCCCTTTCTCTTTTCTTTTTGATAAGTCTAGCCAGAGATTTTTTAATCTTATTAATTCTTTCAAAGAACCAACTCCTAGGTTTGTTGATGTTTTCTACTGCTCTTTTGGTTACTATTTCATTGATTTCTGCTCTGATCTTTATTATTTCTCTTCTCCTGCTGGGGTTAGGCTTTCTTTGCTCTTCTTTCTCCAGCTCCTTTAGGTGCAGGGTTAGGTTGGGTACTTAAGACCTTTCTTGTTTCTTGAGAAAGGCTTGTATCGCTTTATACTTTCATCTCAGGACTGCCTTTGCTCTGTCCCACAGATTTTGAACAGTTGTGTTTTCATCTTCATTTGTTTCCATGAATTTTTTCAATTGTTCTTTAATTTCCTGGTTGACCCATTCATTCTTTAGTAGGATGCTCTTTAGCCTCCATGTATTTGAGTTCTTTCCAACTTTCCTCTTGTCATTGAGTTCTAGTTTCCAAACACTGTGGTCTGAAAATATGCAGAGAATGATCCCAAGCTTTTGGTACCATTTGAGATCTGATTAGTGACCCAGGATGTGATCTATTTTCCAGAATGTTCCATGTGTGCTAGAGAAGAATGTGTATTCTGTTGCTTTGGAATGGAATGTTCTGAATATATCTGTGATGTCCATGTGGTCCAATGCGTCATTTAAAACTTATTTCCTTATTGATCTTTTGTCCATTTCAGTGAGGGATGTTAAATTCCCCTACTATTATTGTATTATTGTTGATGTGTTTCTTTGATTTTGTTATTAATTGGTTTATATAGTTGGTTGCTCCCATGTTAGGGGTTAGATCTTCTTGTAGGATATAGTGTCCTTCCTCATCTCTTATTATAGTCTTTGGCTTAGAATCTAATTCATCTGTTAGAAGGATTGCCACCCCAGCTTCCTTTTGATGTTCATTAGCATGGCAAATTGTTTTCCACCCCCTCACTTTAAATCCAGAGCTGTCTTTGGGTCTAAAATGAATTTCTTATAGACGGCATATAGATGGGTTTTTTTTTATCCATCCTGATACCCTGTTTGTTTTAATTGGGGCATTTAGCCCATTTACATTCAGGGTAACTATTGAAAGATATGAATTTAGTGCCATTGTATTGCCTGTGAGGTTGCTGTTACTGTATATTGTCTCTGTTCCTTTCTGGTCTATGTTACTTTTAGGCTCTCTCTTTGCTTAGAGGACTCCTTTCAGTATTTCCTGTAGGGCTGCTTTGATGTTTGCAAATTCTTTTAGTTTCTGTTTGTTCTGGAAGCTTTTTATTTCTCCTTCTATTTTCAATGACAGCCTATCTGGATGTAGTATTCTTGGCTCCACAGTTTTCTCATTTAGTGCTCTGAATATATCATGACAGTCCTTTCTGACCTGCCAGATCTTTGTGGATAGGTCTGCTGCCAATCTAATATTTCTACCATTTTATGTTACAGACCACCTCATGTCCTGAGATGCTTTCAGGTTTTTCTCTTTGTCACTAAGGCTTGTAAGTTTTACTATTAGATGATTAGATTACTATTAGATGATGATTAGATATACTTTTATTGATTTTGAGGGGGGTTTTCTTTGCCTCTTGGATTTTTGATGCTTGCTCATATTGCCATATTAGGGAAATTCTCTACAATAATTCGCTCCAATATACCTTCTGCCCCCCTCTATCTTTTTCTTCTTCTGGGATCCCAATTTTTCTAATATTGTTTCATCTTATGGTATCACATATATCACTTACATTGTCCCCTCATGGTCCAGTAGTTGTTTGTCTCTCTTTTGCTCAGCTTCTTTATTCTCCATCATTTGGTCTTCTATATCATCAGTTCTCTCTTCTGCCTCATTTATCCTAGCAGTAAGAGCTTCTATTTTTTATTGCACCTCGTTAATTTTTTTTTTTAAATTTCAGCTTGGTTAGATTTTGGTTCTTTTATTTCTCCAGAAAGGGCTTTTATTTCTCTAAGCAGTGTTTCTCTAATATCTTCCATGCCTTTTTCGAGCCCAGCTAGCACCTTGAGAATCATCATTCTGATCTCTAGATCTGACATATTACCAATGTCTGTATTGATTAGGTCCCTAGCCTTTGGTACTGCCTCTTATTTTTCTATTTTTTTTTCTTTGGTGTTTTTTCCACCTTGTCATTTTATCCAGATAAGAATATATGAACGAGAGATTAAAATACTAAAAGAATGGCGAAGACCCCAGAGAAATGTATGCTAACCAAATAAGAAGAGACCCCAAATTGGGAGGAGAAGAAAGCGAATAAAAAGAAGTTTAAAAAATTTAAAACAAACAAACAAACTATATATGTATATTAGACTAGTGAATAAAACAGAGCCACCTGCTTGATTTTTGGTGTATTTTAGTCTCTTAGAAGAAACTACATCCCAAAATTTTAAAGAAATAAAAACATATATATATATATACAAAAATAAGGATAAACATGATGAAGGGATGGAATGTGACTGTAAAGATGTAAATTAAAAAATAAATTCTAAGAAAAGGAATTGATAAGATAAGTTGGTTGGAAAAAGAAAGTGGAAAGAATTTGCTCAGGCTGGAGACTAGAACAAAGCCCTGTGCTAGATTTAGGGTATACTTTGATCTATTAGAAGAAATTGTATCCCAAATTTTTTAGAAGCAAAAATCCTACATGTATACAAAAAATAAAGTTAGATACAATGAAAGATAAAATATGGGTATAATAATGAAGGTTTAAAAAGATTTTTTTAAGAAAGTTACTGTTAAGATAAACTAGTTAAAAAAACGTTAAAGGAGGAAAGAGGAAAAGCTAAAAAAATTAGAATAAGAAAAAAATAAATTAAAAAAATTTAATTAACTTTGCAAGACCAAAGAATCATGGGGAAAAAGCTATGAATTTCATGCTTTGCTTTCCCCTCCTCTGGAATTCCACTGTTCTTGATCAGTGAGCTTGGTCTTGACTGGATGTTCTTGTTGATATTCTGGGGTGAGGGGCCTATTATAGTGATTCTCAAGTGTCTTTGCCTGAGGCGGAATTGCGCTGCCCTTGACAGGGGCCAGGCTAAGTAATCCGCAGTTTTCTCTCTGGAGATTTTATTCCCTGAACATTTTCCATAGAGCTCTGGAGCATGCGAATGAAAATGGCGGCCTCCTAATCCCTGGCTTGGAGGAGCTGAGAGCTCAGGGGCCCACTCCTCAGTGTGCCCTTGGAGAAAAGCACTCAATCATTCCCGTCTCCCTGGTCTCTGACCGTGCTCTGAGCTCACCTGGCCTGTGACCGAGTGTTTTTATTTCTGCCACACAGCCCTGTTTGGAGTCTCCAAACCCAGCAGATTCCTGCCACTCTTCTTTTCTGGTGGATGAAGGTGGGTCTCTCAGATCTGCCACTTGTAGGGTCCCTGCTCAAAGAGCAGAGTCCTGTGTCTCAGATCACAGTTTAAGATAACCCCGAGCTGAGAGCTCACTCCTTAACTCTCTCTGTAGCCGGCTTCCCTGCTCTGATCCCTGAGCTCTGCTACACTCAGACACCCCTGATCCTTCTGTGACCCTGCAGGACCTGAGACCACACTGTCTCTGTTAGGGTTCCACCCCTGCATAGCCTCTGGAGTGATGTCCCTCAGTGGGGCAGAATTTTAAAAGTTTGAATTTTGTACTCCATTGCTCCACCACTTGCCAGGAGCCGGCCCTTCCTCCTGCGGTCTATCTTCTTGTGGCTTTGAAGTCACTTCTCCGCACGTCCTACCTTTCAGAAAATGGTTGGTTTCCCGTTTCTAGAATTGCTGCTCTTCTTCTCTTTGATCTTCTTTTGGGTTTGTAGGTGTTCAGAATGGTTTTTTGACTATCTAGCTGAACTCCTGCGACCTAATGTCATCTCAGTCTGCTACTTCTCCTCCATCTTGACTCACCAAATGTTAGCACATCTTTAACATGGTCCTGCTATTTACACTTTTGTCAATAGTTCCCAAACAGACATGGAAATCCTTGTATTTCAACATCATAGTAAAACATATATGGCAGGGCACCTGGGTAGCTCAGGCGGTTAAGCTTCTGCCTTCGGCTCAGGTCATGATCCCAGAGTCCAGAGATTGAGTCCCACATTGGGCTCCATGCTCAGTGGGAAATCTGCTTCTCTGCCCCTCCCCTGGGTCATGCGCATTATTTCTCTCTCTCTCTCTCTCTCACTCTCTGGCTCTCAAGTAAATAAATAAAATCTTTTAAAAAAATACATGGCATTGTTCAAATGCCTGTAAAGACTTCTGAATTTAAAATATTACTGTCTTTTTGTAATTTAGATAAAGACAGTGTTAGATTGTCATTAATGAAAGGAAAGGTTTTTAAGAGGACATTCTGGCAGTTAAACCTCAAAAGTAACATGCAGAAAATTGTTTTATGTAATAAATGATTAGTTGAAGTTGGTTCATGAGACACCACCAAGTCAGGGCTGCACTACAGGGAGTGTAGTGAGTGAATGAGCTAAGTGACACACTTACCCAGGTTGCAGAATTTATAGGGGAACCAAAAATCTTAGTAGTCAAAATAAATAATACTTTATTATAATACTTTATAAAATAAAAATTAGTGCAAAAAATCATCATTAACAAAAATATAATTATAAAATATAATTATAAAAATATAAATATTTTTAGCAAAGATAGACCAGTATTACTGATTTTTTCTTTTGCCTCAGTCTTCAATATGGCTCTGCAAGTCACTGTTACTTATCCTATCTTTATTTAAAATATTATTTTGTTCTATAATCACTTGGGATGTTTATTTCTATTATTTATATTGTACTGAATCTTTGGTCCTCTGATCTAGCATCCTTTTATCTTCTAGTTAACCCAGGGCTGAATGGACTTATGTCTTACAGGTTCTCTTCATCAAGTTACTGATCAGCATAGCACACATTGAGCAACCAGATCTGATGCTGGCCATTTGACCATACAAGTACATACCAGATGAGTGTCACCATGATCACATCATCAAATACATTCCAGGTATAAAATTTTTATGGATAACAGAGGTATAAATCCAATAAAATTTCGAATGGTCTTCTATCTGAAATCTTGGGTTTTACTTATCGCTTGTAATTTATTAATGCATTCAATACCTTTATTTTTTTCTAATACATAAAACATATGCATTACTTAAAAATAATCAAATAGAAAGAATAAAATAACCATCAGTGAATCATCACAACTCAGATATAAAATATATTAATGTTTTGGTGGAAGATCCAAACATCTTTCTATGCAAATATGAATATGCATACAATTTTATATATGTAGGATCATACTGTATATGATGTTTGCTGATATGCTTTTAATATACCATCCTATGTTACTAGCATTTTCTATGTCTAAAAATCTAAGTCTATAAAATTGTTGCATAGAATTGCATTGTATAGGGGCGCCTGGGTGGCTCAGTGGGTTAGGCCGCTGCCTTCGGCTCAGGTCATGATCTCAGGGTCCTGGGATTGAGTCCCGCATCGGGTTCTCTGCTCGGCGGGGAGCCTGCTTCCCTCTCTCTCTCTCTCTCTCTCTCTCTGTCTGCCTCTCCATCTACTTGTGATTTCTCTCTGTCAAATAAATAAATAAAATCTTTAAAAAAATTATTAAAAAAAAAAGAATTGCATTGTATAAAGTGTAGCTGATATTGTCAGTGGACTGCTTTTATCCCCTCAGATCCCTGTAACTTATTCTTTCTCCCCATCCCCTAGTTCCAAAGCACACAGCTTTGCTTCCAATGGCTTGCACCTTTGATCTTCAGAAGGGTGTCCTTTGGGCTACTGGAACTGTTTTAGTGACACACAGAGCCAGAAATGCCTGGGTATTTACATGTCTTCATGGTAGCCTCATAGCTAAGGACTAATGTGACTGATGTGATGGTATGAAAGCCCAGTAGCTTTGCCTCAAAGTGGGATAAACTCTGAGAAACAATCTAAGCTCCATAACTCCCTGCACTATTAGGCTGAGACTGAGACCATCTGATCACATCTTGGCTTGGTTTCCTCTGATCCCTTATCTTGCTTTTACTATTCTTTACTAGTTTCTCCTAGAAGCGCTTCGTCAATAAATTATTTATACATAAGTCCTTGTCTCAAGCTTTACTTCTAAAGCAGTACAATTCCTAGAAATATAATGTGAACCATAAATATGAGTCATATATATTATTTAAAATTTTCTAATAGCCACATTAAAAGAGGGTTGCCTGGGTGGCTCAGTTGGTTTATCTGACTTCAGCTCAGACCATGATCTCAAGGTCCTGGAATCGAGCCCCACATGGGGCTGAGTGGGGAAATCTGTTTCTCCCTCCCCATCTGGCCCTCTGCCTCCCCTCCTCTCCCCCATTCCCTGCTCATGCTCAAACAAATGGATGAAATCTTTAAAAAAAAAAAGCAAGTAGGAAGAAACAAATGAAATTAATTTTAATACTGTTTTATTTAACCTAATAAGAAAAATTATCATTTCAACAGAGAATCAAAATAGAAGTTATTAAGGAGATATTTTGCATTCTTTTTTCATTTTACATCTTTGAAATTGGGTTTGTATCTAGCCACACCAGGTTTTGCTAGTTACATGTGGCTGATAACTACCAGTTTCGACAACACAAGTCTAGAGAAACCAAACTAAGACATAAACTACCATATTTTATTTGACTGGTGCCCTATTGATAAATGGTAACTTTAACTTTGTTTCCATTTTCCTTGCATTATTTAGTACTCTGATGGATATTCTTGGGCCTATTATACCTATATGATCATTTCCTTAAGATAAAACCCTAAAATTTGATTCACTATATCAGACTACCCTTTGGAAGTTCAGTTATCCATTTGCCCTCATATCTGACAACACTGGGTCTTATTAGTCTTTTTCATATTTGTAATTATGATCCTGTGAGTTTAAGCTTTCAAATTTTTTTTTCACCTTTTGGCAAACCTAAGACACTTTCCTTTTATTTTTCCTTTCTCATTAACCCTGAAGAAAGTAGATTAATAGGGAATTCCTACTCCTTTTCTTATCTCAGACATGGAAAAGTCCTGCACACATAAATACATGATATTACCACATATAAAACAAAATTTTGTATGACATCCTCAGCCTCCATTAAATTAAATTAGGACGTAATGTGAAAATGGTCTCATGGAACGTTTTATATGATTCTTTCAATCCAGAGCACCTGTCAATTTCTGATTGTCAAAGAGGGGAATAAGAAAACTAGAGGCAGTTACAGGTTCACAAAAATTGAGGTCATGATAGCAACAAAATCTTCTATGTAATACCAAAGTACCTCACAGACATTCCAATTTCATGGACTACTTGCTGATATTATTAGCTGTTCTGGGAAAGAACTTATTTAAAGGCCAATATGGATACTGACTTTTAAATAAGGAAGATAGCTAAATGAATTTAATATAGCTTGCAAAATAATCTCCTGGGCTTTAAGTTGTTTTTGACTCATTTTGCAGTAAGAGTGAAGTCATTTATCATGACTCAGAATGGATGGTTTCTAAGGCCCAGTGATGAATAGGAACACCCCACTCTTGATACAAAGGATGTCATTTCTCAGATGATCAAGAAAGTCAACTTTAGGGATTTCCAAATATTTAACTCTTGCATTTCAAACAATTATATCCCTTGGATCAATGTGTCTTGTATATAGGGAATGTTTTGTTACTCTCTTACCTTTCCAGGACTGCACATAGGATATAGTTCTTAAAAGTAGATGCTCCACAGCGTTTAGACTGAACATCTTCCATTCACTCTATATTCCTGTTCTAAAAATATGTATAGGCTGAAAAAAAAAGATTTCTCCAATACTATATGATTTCAAAATTAGGGGTTTTGAACAAAGACTTTCATGATTCCTTAGTACATGTTTTTTTCTACTACCTTGCACTTCTGCAGCTCATGCCTGTGATGTAAGGGCTTGATCTTCTGTTAGAGTGGAAATAGAGATAAGCCCTTAAAATCAAGGGCTCAAAAATTCATTTGTTTTAAAATATTTTATTTATTTATTTGACAGAGAGAGAAAGAGCACACAAACGGGCAAAGCAGCAGGCAGAGGGAGAGGGAGAAGGAGAAGCAGCTCCCTGCTCAGCAGGGAGCCTGACTTGGGGCTCAATCCCAGCACCCTGGGATCATGACCTGAGCTGAAGGCAGATACTTAACCATTTGAGTTACCTAGGTGCCCCCCAAGCCTCAAAAATTCTTAAGAGAATAACAGTTTGTCCCTAAAGCATTTGGCTACAGAGTTAAAAAAGAAAAAAGCAAGCAGCTATGAATTGTTTTAATGCAGCACAAACTAAAGGCTCATTTGAAACATCTAACATACAATAGCTATATTAATTTGTATCATCATAAATATGCCTGAACTATTTTCTTTTCTTCATGCAAGTTATGAATGATGTCATGGTCTACTAGGATCATGGCTTATTGATATCCTATTTTTCATCCACAGGGAAATCATAATTGTGTTTAACTTCAGATAATCTCTTATGTTGAGGGTCTGGGCTGGGACTACTCCTATACCAAGAATTGTAGGATATAGCTGTCAAAAGAAAGAAACTATGCTAAATATTTCACACAGGAGGAACTTATTTCAGGAAGCTTATCACAAAGATGATCAAAGGTCTAAGGAACAAAACAGGAAACAAGGAGCTAACCCAGAGATTAGTAAAACACAGTACTGTTACCCATCTAACATGTGAAGGGAGAACAGAGGAAAGCCCAAGAATCAGAGCCCAAGAATCAGATAAATTCAATGGAATTTAACCAGGGCATGTCTGACCAGGGGAAGCTGGGACCAGGGAGGGAAAGGTTGTCTGTCAGGACCTGGAACTGTGGAAGAGATATGGCTGCTGCCAGACACTCTGACCAAAACAGACAGGGGGAAATATTCTCTTTCTTCTTCCTTCTTCCCACTCTCTAGTCCTCCACCAGAGCCTCCAATTGGTTTATCATGCTTGGAAGACAGTTGACGATGGAGTCTGGAATATGTGGTCCTTGACCTACAGGGACAGGCAGAGAAGGGCAAGAAATGGATCTGAGAGTAAATAGGCAAATAACTGGCATGGCAACCTATACACACACACATGATTAGAAATGAATTTGATATTTTGATATTTAACTTCCGTATTTTACATACTCTTCTGTCAGTATTCCTAGGGTTATCTGTGTATTAGTGAATTTATATATTTGAGAATATTCTGCCAATGAAGGAGGATTAAATGTGTGGCATATACATGATACATATGATTATATAAAGAGAGAAATACATATACATTTTTGCAAAGTATTAGGGAGAGTAACTTAAACAAAGGCATGGGCATTTATTCATTCATTCCATAAATACATATTGAGCACCTATTAGGTATCACTCTCATAATAATATCATTTTATATATTTTTTCCATAAATGACATATTGAGCACCTACTGGATATCACTGACATTATGAAACTCACATACAAACACAATTAGATTATCAATGCTGAGTGTGGCTTCTGAATTTCCAGACTAGTCCTACACTCTTGGGTCTCATCTATCTAAAACAAGGAGGTACATTCTAGAAAGAAAAGACCAGGAGTAAAAAGCAGAACCCGGACTTTAATTTCTAGAACTGCCCTTAGTTTTATGAGTAACAAATTAACTTTCTTGAGTAGTTTCCCTATGTGTGGTAGCTCCACAATTAAATACAGACACATTTTGTCTCTTTCTTGCTGGTGAAAGCTGTCCACTTAGCCACTCAGTTGATAATTTTCGCTGAGATCTTTGTTTGGTGTTATGCTGGTCTCTTCCAAAGAGCTTCTTGGATAGCTGTTATAGTTCCATTTTTTCCCTCTCTTCTTTCTGTGAACTGGGCTTCGTTTTTGTTTTTGTTGTTGTTGTTGTTGTTTTTCATACACCACTGTTGCCTCTTCCTGGCCCAAGAGTTTCCTTTGGCTTTACTCTTTTTCCATACAGTATCACTATGTAATCAGAAAAGACAGAACTGACAGATTTTATTTTTTTAATGTAACAATATACAGGAAGGACTACCAGTAATTTCTTAAATGTGTTGCTTTCTAGAAGCTTAAAAAATTGTCTGTCCATGTGGTAAAATCTCTTCCTTCTTTTTCTCAAATGCTCCCTTCTGCATCCTAAGTAAACCTTGCCTTTAATAAATTAGCAGTAAGGATTTCCCAGTTTCTTCAGCTTAATTTCCTTCTGATATAGTCAACTCTTAAAGGCAAATACCCATTGCTCTCAGTACCTGAAGATAGTGATCTTGCCACCATCACTTTAAAACCACTAAGTCCCTGAAGGGGATAAAAGGATGGATAAGCTGATTAAAAAAAACTGGTTAGAAAATAAAGATGCAACAATAATTATTATAAACTTGAAGAGAGCTCAGTTAAATGAAGAATTTGTAAGAACAGCACAGTTTCATGGCTCATTGGTTTTCATGAGTTTTTATTTTATGTATATTTTTATACAGAACTCACTAAAAATACTGACATTAAGCTCCATGACTGGCCATTGAAGGCTATATATGAGTTCATAAGAGAGGAGGGAAAAGAACTTTCTGTAAGGTATAGAGAGAATAATTTAAGTATATAAGAATAATTTATGTATATAAATATATATTGAGCACCTACTAAGCATGACTGGCATTGCATTGGGCAATTGGGACACCTTTGTAAGAAAGACACAACTCTGTTCCATTTCCTCTTGCTGAGTAACAAATCACTCAAAATTTAGCAGCTTAAAGTAAATCTTTTTATGCTCATCGATTCTGTGAATCAGTAATCAAGACAGGAGCACAGGAGGGGGAGCTTGTCTTTTCTACTTGATGTCTGGGACCTCAGCTGGGAATTCCCAGTGGCTAGAAGCAAACTGATTGCTGGAGATTGGAATTACCAAAGTCTTACTCCTATGTCTGGCATCTGGCTCCAATACTATGAAGACTAGAACCACCAACTGGAATACTTGACTTCTTCACAGCACAGGAGACTTAGGGTAGTTGGGCTTCTTACATGGTGTTGCAGGTTTCAGTGTGCAAGTGGTCTAATGAAAAAGAAGGGAGTTGCATTGCCCTTTATGACTTAGCCCGAGAAGTATCACTTCTGATTAACTGTATTAACAAAGCAGTCATAGGCTTGTTTCATTTCAAAGAGAGAGGAATTCAATTCCACTTCTTGGGAAAACACAAAGTCACATTGTAGAAAACCATGTGAGATAAATGATATTATTACAACCATCTTTGGAAAATACAATCTATGATAGACTTGTTCTCACAGAGTTAAAACTACAGGATAAAATACTTATTACTAAAATAATCATACAAATGCGTGAACTGAGTGTGAAGAAGGAAAAAAATCTGGTTCCAAAAGTACAAATAGTAGAAATCTGACCCAAAATGAGGATTATGCAAAGCTTCCCTGAGGAACCAACCCTTGAACTTCATCTAGATGATGAATAGGAATTAACTAAGCAAGGTGTTTGGAGATGAGATGTAGAACAAAGAGCATTTCAAATGAAGATAACTCAGCAAAGGTCCTATGGCAGAAGTGACTGTGACTTGTACAAGGCCCCGAAAGGAAGACTTACATAGCTGAAGCATGTAAGAGAGAATGTGATACATGGAACCCTATAGGACAGCAGAGCCCAGCTAGAAAGTATGATTTAGTTCAATCTACTCATTTCTCAAATGAACAAACAGATTTAGAGACAAAAGTAGCTGAAATGAAACTTGAGCCTAGGACTCTTGACTGCTATCTCATCTAGTCACTGCTCAACATACCCAGAGAATATTGAAAGCTTATATCTTTTATTATCCTTAGGTACATTGTGTATCTGAAACTCCATAGGAAAAAAGCTTAGGTAACTTGTGTATCTGAAACTCCATAGAAAGAAATAGACATTCTCTGCAATCTTTCTGAAATAATTTTAGAAACCATATTTATAAATAAGTTCAACATAGAAAGATAAATCTTTTGTAATACATTTGATGTAGAACAATAGTTCTTTAATTTTCAAAGAGGTGAAACACTAAAAGAAGCTATTTGCTTCCTTTATAATATCAAGATCTTCCCTTCCTGTTCATTGCATCTGAGACAACTGCAAATATACTTCTGAATGTTTTAATTTCAGTTACATCCCAGTGAATAATGTCAACCTGAGACATCAGTGGCTCCCAAGATTATTAAATTTTAGACAATCCTCTATCACCAGATATAATAAAATTCTCTTTTCCAACTTCGTTGATACTTACTTGAAATGTTCAGTTGAAGACATGTTTTACCAAATGGCTTTACATCTTCATGAAATAAGCCATAACTGAATTCATGACCAGGTTATTTTTAGCCTTAGAATGTGTTCTGACAATGCATCAAAGAGTGGATTGTTTTGGTGGTCCCCAAAGTTTGGCATGAGAATCGCTAGTAATCCATAATAGTTCTCATTGCCCTATAGTATATACATTCTATAACTTAACAATGGCCATATTTTTATTTATTTATAAAATCACTCGTCTCTTTACTGGATGACCATGTGGGAGCTCCTGGGTGGCTCAGTGGGTTAAGCCTCTGCCTTCGGCTCAGGTCATGATCTCAGGGTCCTGGGATGGAGCCCTACATCCAGTTCTCTGCTCAGCAGGGAGCCTGCTTCCCCCTCCCCCTCTGCTTGCCTCTCTGCCTACTTGTGATCTCTCTTGCTCTTGAAATAAATAAATAAAATCTTTAAAAAAAATGGATGCTCATGTGCCAGTCACCACCCCCAAGCCCCTGCATACACATAAAGGTCATAACTAATTTGACAAGCACCAAGAAACCAATCTTAGTAAAGCAAATATAAATTGATTAGTGTCATATGCCCAGGAGGCTATACAACCTAATTTGCCCAGAACAGTCCTGGTTTGTACCTATTGTCCTGGCTTAATTATTAACAGTGCCTCTTTGTGAAAGAAGCAATCCAGTGTCCTGGGTTGGATGATGCTTAACTGCTTGTCACTAATCTATTATAATTAGCTCTGCTCAATGATCGAATATATTAGATTTTCACTCTCTACTGTTTGAATTGAAAAATGAAATTAGACTTCTATGATTAACAGTGAAGCCTAAAACTGAAAATTCATGAAGTAGAGATAAATAGGAGGGTCATGATAGGCCATGAGTGAGTCAACATTATGAGTAACTCAAATTTATGAGTAAGTAGGAGCTCCAAAGTTCAGGAAAAAAATCTGCAAAATAGAGGGTGAGAAATTAGTTTGGAGGGGAGAGGAGAAGCAACTCATAAAGAAAACCAACATTTTTTATGTAATAATGGAAACTCATATGAATACACATGAGATCCCAGAGCCAAACTCATTTGCAATGAGACTGGGTCTCATTCCATTGCCCGTTCTTGGACTCCTATTGAGATCATTTCTCCCTTACTGATTATCCTAGTTGAAGTTTCCCTAGAGGTAGATCTCAGTAAAAGAATTTCAGTGCAGGTAGTTTATTTGTACATGATCCCAGGAAGCACTGGTAGCAGGGTGGGAAATTGAGACAGAGAACAGAAGGAAGCCAATATAGGTATGTTCTTGAGCCTATTACTGCTATAGGAAACAGGACCTCAATCATGCTGGGGACCCCTGGAAGACAGTGTAAAAAATAACCCAGTCATCCACCCAAGGGGAAAGGAAGCTGAGATATTTATTTATCAGTCCCAGTCATCATTGGTGGATGGCTGCTCCCAGGACTGTTAATTCCTTAGCACTTCTGCCTTTCCCCTTGTGTGGGCTGGGCATGCTCCTGTGGCCAGAGGAAATTCTGAGATAGATAATCCCATGTGCTTGAGTTAAGACAACAATAACAGAAGCACTGAGTACCAAAATGATATAGATGGGCACCAACAGAACCTATACTGATCATGTTTCAAGTAGTCTGAAGTGTTTCCCTTTACTGCTATAGAAATTGTCTGTGACAGTGCCCAATTATTTATCGGATTGTGTATTTTTTGCTATTGAGTTGCATAAGTTTCTCTTATATTTTGAATATTAACTCCTTATCAGTTAAATGGTTTGCAAGTATTTTCTCCCATTCCATAGGATTCCCTTATCATTTTGTTGATTGCTTCTTTTGCTCTGAAGAAGCTTATTACTTTGACGTAGTCCCTCTTACTGATTTTTGCTTTTGTGCTCTTGGTGTTATATAGAAAACAATCATTGCCAAGACCAATGTCAAGAAGTTTTTTTCCTTATTTTTTTTTCTAGTACTTTTATAGTTTAAGGTCCTACATTTAACATTTTAATCCGTTTCAAGTTAATTTTTGTGAGTGGTGTAAAATTGGGGTCATTGTATTCTTTAAGTCTAAGATTTGTTTGTTTTAATGATTTCTGTTTCTTTTTTGAGCTTTTCGTATTGTACGTGCATTGTTTTCCCAGATTCAGTTAGTTGTCTATCTGTGTGTTCTTGTAGTTCCCTGAATTTCTTTAAGAGGATTATTCTGAATTCTTTGTGAGTTCATACATCTCCATTTCTTTAGGGTCAGACATTGGAGTTTGTTTTCTTTGGTGGTGTCATGTTTCCTTGATTATTTGTTATCATTATGACCTTATATTGATATCTGTACTTTCGAAGAGTTAGGCATCCCTTCCAGTCTTTATACACTGGCTTTTGCAGGCAAAGCCGTTCTTCAGTCAACCCGTTCAGAGATTCCATATGAAATGTCTGGTGGTATCTGTGGGTGGACTTGCTGTTGGGACACTTAGGTGGGTCGGTCTGGTGCCTGGGTCAGCAAGTGAAGGGTCTGAAACTAGGTTCATTAAGAGGGCCCTGACAATGGATTCTGCAGTGATGGACCTGGGATCTGGGTCTCTGTGGGTGGACCTGGATCCTGGGTCCAAAGGAGCCATCCAGGCATTTGACATCATTAGAGTAGGCCGAGTAACTTGGTCCTGGGGGCCAGTCTGGTGTTGGGATAATCCAGGAGAAACCCAGGAGAATCCAGGGTTTCATAGTAGCTGGCCTGGAGGCTGGGCCCGTGGGAGTCAGCTAGAAACCTGGGTTTGCAGGAGCTGGTCTATAGGTCTATGGGGGTACATTTGGTACTGGGGTCTGCATTGAAATTGGGCATTTATTTTACCCTTCTTCTCCCATGGGAGGTTGTCTCTCTCCTTGCTGGGCTGTCTGGGCTTGGACAAGGGTGATGGGATAATGAGAATCTATCACTTCAGCCCTCTTCGATGTATCTTTTTTAAATTTCTCTGGTTCACTTCGGTACGTTAATTTCTCACCTGGAATCCTTAGCTTTTGTGAAGATATTTTGTGTGTGGATAATTGCTTAAAATGATGTTTCTAGGAGAGAAGGGGAACTAGAAATTCTTGTACTGCCATTTTGTTGATGTCACTCCTTCTCTCTCTGAGAGTTATTTTCAAAGATTCAGCATATCACAAAATCATAGAGTTGAAAAACCTTTAAAATTATCTAATGCAGCATCTCCCTAGTGCAAAAAATTATTCTACATCAATAGATTGACATCCCTTTTTGGCTTTAAGTACCTAAAATTATTTCTGTGGAGTATTTTTTTCTGAGCAGGAGATAAATTGGAATTTATTTATAGTAACATACTTTAGTTAGAGATGATATTTATGAAACTCCAAGTCAAGCTATTAAAATATATTAATATGTTATCCAAATTTGATCATTTTTTGCCTCAACACAGTTTATTATTTTCACCTAATTCAGAAAATTACATGAATGGGACAAAATTAAGATTTAAATAAGATAAGTAGCCACTTATCTTGTCTTCTAAATTGGATGGTTGGAGTCTATTATTAAAATAATGGAACTTTATTTAGGATTGGTTAACCATTTTAAATCAAACCTCTCTTTAAAATAAATTTTACTACATGATGAACTAACAGCCACAATCATTTAAAATACTCAAAGCCATCTTACAATATAACACAACAAAATATGCTTTAGGTATTTATAAGCTAAAGGCGTTCCAGTGAGTGATTAAGGCTTTTCTAGTACGAATTTTTATTTATTCATTTATTTATTTATTTTTTAGTCCCCAGCTGTTGGGTTTTCTTCACACAGGTATTCTCTGAAAATATGCTTTTTTAAAAATTGTGGTAAAATACACATAAGATAAAATTTTTCATTTAATCATTTTTAAGTATACAGTTCACTGAAATTAAGTACATTCACATTGTTTTGCAGCCATCAACACCATCCATCTCCAGAACTTTTTTCTTCTCCCAAAATTAAACTATACCCATTAAACAATAAATTCCTATTTCTTCAACCCCCAGGCCCTGACAATCATTTCTTCTTTATGTGTTTGACTATTCTAGGTATCTCATATAATCACAGTTATTTACTATTTGCCCTTTTATGATGGGGTTATTTGAATATGTGCTTCCTTACTCTTCCTTCTAAATTCTCTAAAATTGGTACAGGATGTCAGGTGCTGCTGCTTTCCACTAAACTCAAGCTCTGGTGAAAGTGCGTGTATATCTAATGCACTGAAGGCTCACTGATGGTTAGAAAACACTACCACATATCTCATTCCTGCCTGGCAAAAAAAAAAAAAAGTCATTTCATTGTCCTTGCAAGAAGGTTCACAGAAGGCCCATCCAGGTGCTTTATATAAAAATAACATTTCCCTCTAGCTACCTAACCTAGATTTTAAGTTATGTAAAATTAGTTACTTGGGAAGGAAATGCTGAATTAACATATTCTAGGATATGGCAATATAGTAACCCTGGTTTTCTTTCCAGAATATGTCCATCCCTCAAAAGATTCAGGACCAGTTTTGATTTGTTTCTGAGAATCATGGTCATTCCATATCCTTGCCAGTGCTTGGTTTGGAGGGAGGTGCAAACCCGAGTTCTGGCCAGTAACTGAAGGGAGGTCAGCCAGAGGGCTTCTGAGAAAGGATATCTTGCTTTTAAAAAAGATTCATCTGGGAAATATCAGTCCTTTTCCTTTTGCAGGACATTGTCACACAGGCATGTGATGCTATCTTGTGACTGTGAAGAATGCTAGACTGAATTGTCTATAAATATTCATATGTTACAATTAACCTATTGTCAATTTGGGGTCAATGCAATCAAATCAATTTGGTGTTTACTGAATGAATGACCAGCTAACCTTGCTTTACCTCCTTGGTGGCCAGTCCCCTTCTTGGCTGCTTCAAGCCCAACTCCTCTGCCTCAGCCCCTTGTCAACTCTTTCTCTTGGTCTCTAGTCATAGATGTTCTCTGAGGCACCATACTTGGTCCTGACTTTATTCCCTTGTTAATATTTCACTTACTGAGCATGCCCTGCCCATGGCTCTCACTATTCTCTAAGTCTACCACATTCTCAGATGATTTCCAGTCTTGGCCTTTAAGCCTACCATCAGCACTTCATCATAAAGGGCCTCCTAGACCTCTTTGCAGGTCCTGATCACTTCCAACTTAATACAGTCTAGAAATAATTCATTGTCATTCATAATAAAACAATCTTTCTAACTTCCTAGACCATTAATTCTATCTTTTCTCAGTTACTCTCATTCAAAATCTTAGATTCATATCTGGAGGCTGGATGTGAGAGTCAGGGGAGAGTTAAAATCGAATTCATTCTTCACTGTCTTTTCCTGAGCACTCGCTCTTATTTTGATAACATTTTATTTATTTTTTAAAGATTTATTTATTCTGAGAGAGAGAGAGAGAGAGAGAGTACATGCAAGGGGAGGGGCAGAGGAAGAGGGAGAGAGAGAATTTCAAGCAGACTCCCCATGAGTGCAGAGCCTGACATGAGGTTTAATCCCAGGACACTGAGATCATCACCGGAGCTGAAATCAAGAGTCAACTACTCAACCATCCAGGAACCCTATTCTGATTATATTTTAAATATAGCTCTGTGATAATACTTAGGAACTACATCAAATTACTGTATTTATTTTCCCCCTACTAGACTGAAAATTCCTTGAAAGCGGGAACTGTATTTTTCTTTGGATTCCCACTGTTTCAAATATACCTACCACAAACTAGGCACTCATTTTGGAACAAATGATTAACTTATCCTAGTCCAAGACTTTATCACTTCTGTACTGCATCAGTGGCCTCTTTGCAGTCTCTGTTGATACTTTGGGTGTACAGCATCATATCCCCTCTATTCTTTTCTTTTCTATTTACTTACTTACTTTAGAGAGATAGAGAGCATGACGGGGGAGAGATAGAGGAGAGGGAAAGAATCTCAAGAAGACTCTGCACTCAGCACAGAGCCTGATGCGGGGCTTGATCTCTCAGCCCTGAGATCAAGATCTGAGCTGAAATCAAGAGCCAGATGCTCAACTGACGGAGCCACCCAGGTACTCCGTCTCTTCTTTTCTTATTTCTGATGCAGCTATGCTGGATAGTTAGTGTAGGGTCAGACTACCACCAACACATCCTACCTCAGGTGCTCTAAACTGCTCAATGCCTAATTGCCCCGTTTTTCTGAAGCTTTTGGAAATTGCTCATTCCAAGGGGTTATGTAGCCCACATGTGTAGGGGTGAAAACAATTTTTTTCTCAACCCTTTTAGTTTAGTACCTGGGGCCCTACAAATTAAATCGACAAAAGACAAATTGACAGGAGAAAAGACATACAATTTCTATTTGATGTTAATGTTTTTACATGGTATGGGGGTCTTACAAGAAAGGAAATGAAAACCCCAAAGAGGCAATCAGACCTGGAGGCTTATATACCATGTTAACAAAGGGCCATAAACTTGTGGAGAAGTGACAAAAGAAAAGGGTTTTGAGCTTCTAGAGGAAGTAAATTGTGGGATGATAAAAATATGGGGGAAATTAATGCAAGTTAAGGGTTCTTTAATAGGGCTCATTATGGAGATTCCTATTGCTGCTGTCACTATAATGATAAGAGTCTAGCATCATCTCCAGTGATTAAGGGTAGTTCTACAACTCCTGTTGAGAGAAGGGAGGGAGAACACCTTCACAAGGGGAAATTTATGCCATGCTTTTAGCCAAATGGGGAAGATAGCTTTTTTCTGAGTCTATTATTTTTCAGTTGCCTTCAGCTCAAAATAATCCTTATGCCAAAGTGGAATATTTTGGGGCATCTTATTCTGGTCCCTTTCACCCCATAGCAGCAACCCTTAATCAATAGGAAGCTAGAAGGTAGCAGACAAATGCCCTAGCCTCTCTCTTAGGAGACATTGTGTAAGGTTGTTCATTGAAACCAATGGAATCTGGCTCCCACTGCCTTCAGCAATGACTTATATAAAGCACGCTTAGAATGGTTCTCACTTTCCTCTCTTGTTTACCAAGTTTCCTGATCTCACCTTCCATGTAAATTATTGCCCTTAAATCCTTTTATAGCCTCTGTTCTTGTGGAAACCCAAATCAAGACATTGGTTTGATTCTACTCCTACCTGATCCTCATATTTCTACAACAGTTCTGAACCATTGCTTTCATACATCACTTGCTACCCTTCACAAAAATCCGTCAATTAAGATTGCCTGATTTAAAAAGCAAAAAGAAATAGAAGATACCAAATCAAATTTAAATTTCAGATAACCAACAGATAATTTATTAGTATAAATATGTCCCCAAAATGGGATATGGTTATCTGAAATTCAAATTTAACTCAACATCCTGTATTTTATTTGGCAATCCTACAAATTGCACTCTATCTTTTAAAAGCCATATAAACTCACATCTTTTCATTTATGAGACTCCACAGTTTGGCCCTAATTCTACCAATATAACCTTTTACCAGTTCTTCCAAATGCAAGCTCTCTCTTTCAACTGGAATTTAAGATCAAGAGGACTTAATCATCATCATTATCATCATCACCATTACTGTAATTCCTTCACTCCTCTTTAGTGTTACATTGTTTTCAAAGTACTTGCCTATACATTGTCTAGTTAGTTTCTCTCAACACCTCTGTGATACAGTTTGAACAGAATTTTAATTTCAGATTTAGAATTTGTGAAAACTGAACAAGAGATATGGACTTGCCCAAAGTCAATGAGTTGGTATTAGAGAAGGGAGCTCAAATCCAGGATATCAGTCTCTAATCAAGTATTCATTCCATGATATCAGGTCAGTTCTTATTCATATTCTTTCATTTTATAGATTAAGAAACTGCAGCATCTAGAAATTAATTGAATAAAGCACAGGACAGTCCTAGTTCTCCACTATTTGTTTGATGGTCAGCAAGTCATTTACTATTGGTGAGACTTTCTTTTCTCATCGATAGTATGGTGCTTTCAGAGTAGAAAACCTGTTTTCTAACTATCTATAGTTTTCCCAGTTTCACCCAGCTAAATAATCTAGAATCCACAGCCCACTCACAGCTCGTCAAAAATAGTGTCTCTTAGATAGCTCTGTCCTTCTTCAAATATTTTTCTTACCACATCTTATAGTTCTTAAGGTTCAGCTTTTCATAAGAACTGAAGTATTTAATATTATTTGTTCTTATGAAAAAGTGTTCTGTTCTCTGCACTTAAATTTAAGAGTGGGGAATTTGAGTTTTCTGTACTCTATGGAAACGGCATTAAATTAAGTTGCTGTTGGTTCTTGATTAACTTAGGGTTTTTTCCCTGCTTTTTCTCCTGGTAGAAAAATTGATTCTCTATCCAGGGTTAAGCAAAAAAGAAATATTTGAAAATCAAAAATTCATTACAAGTTATGCTTATTGATCTTGTTTTTTAAATAACATTTTAAATAAGTTAACACCAAAGAATAGGACCTATTTTCCTTACCCCTAGCTAACTAAATGAAAGTTTTCTTAGAACCTTAAAAGCAAACCCTTGTAATAGCAAAGGGAAGGAAATCCTATAACATAGTTTTGTTTCCACCATGAATTTAGCTGTTGCCATAAACTTTGTTGTATCTTCCTAACTTCCTGTTTGAGGGATGTTTAGAAAAAGTTTGAAGAGTACTGGGTTTGGATCCAGACATATATTGGTTCAATTATAGCACTGCCACCTGGCTGTGTGACCTTGAGCAAGTTACTAAACCCCTAGGAACCTTAATTTCCTCTTCCTCATGAGGTTGTATTGAGGGTCAAATGACATGGTATGACAGTCTTCAGTGAAAAGAGAGAATGTGTGTGCTGTGCCCACTAGATGCTTCATTAGTGTGTACTCATTGGTAACTAATGTTATTTCAATTATGTAGTAAGCCTTCTATCAAAGAGGCAAGTGCAGGGCTTTCTCTGCTTATTTTGGGGGTGGATCAATCTTTGCTTGTTGTTGGATGCCTCCTACCCCTTGTACTTGGAAAGCATAGCCTTTAGTGAGCCAGTTACTTCATATCTGCAACCAGATTTAACTTATCATATACAAAAATGCAACTTGCACAAAAGAAAATCTTTTTCCATTTTCAGTTTTCTCTGTTCTTTGCTTGCAGGTTCCATGGGCCTGGAGAGCTTTTGCTCACTGACAAGTACTACTGGGCTGCCTATTAAAGGGATCCTTGTTATAATTCTCCCAGACATTTGGGGTTCCCTTCCTTAATGAACCTTTCTTTTTTCACCAGGGCATTACCTTTTTTTCTTTCTTCTTTCCCCCAAAGATCAAATAACCAAGGCAAAAAAATCCTCTTTATTATAAGTAAGAATGCCAGTTCTGCCAGGAATATAAAATCATATCCTTGTTTCACTGAATTTATTTTTCTCAGGTTCATTTTATAACCAAGCACCTCACAGTGTTCCTCAACCCCTTTGGCAACTTTCTACTCTAGACAAAAATCTATTCCTCCATACAAGAACCAGAGTCATTCTTAGCAAATAGAGACATCTAACCAACACCATAAGCTAAATAGCTCATTTTCCCTCTGGACCCAAACCTATAGGTCACAAGTATGGAATTACAAGATGAAAGGGACTCTAAATTTCTAAAACTTTGGTTTGGTAGTCCTTGATAGAATCTATTTTATAATCTTTTTACTAAACAATTGTCCAACCCCTATCTGAACATTACTGATTCCCTTCTCTGGTTACTCATAAGAGACGTTTGATTAATATTGCTGATTGCTGTTTGATAAGTGGATGAACAAAGAAGTTGCCCAAGAGTGGCTTCTTCTTGAAGTCACCAAGTGACTTGAAATGTTCTTTGTTGATACTTAGAGAATACTATCTCCCTGTTGATTCCCTTATACACAGGCACGTACAGTCACGCAAAGGGGAGCCTCCTAGACTACCATGAGCAAAAACAAATCTTTTGAGGAATGTCTTCACATTTTCTTAAAAGAACACTATAAGAAGTAAAAAATGAATTGAAACTTATCTCTGTTCAGTCTTACAGGCAGCTATACCTAAAAGAAAAAATATGAGGCTATAAATCCTCTAGGTCATTAAAAAATGAGAAAAAATGTGAACAAACCTCTCTTTGAAAGTCAATCCTGTTACCTCTGATTGAGAAAATGAGCCTTCTGTAAGAAAGTGAAAGTGAATATATTTTTTTTTTTGGCCAAAGGCCTTCCCACATCTTGTCAAAATCTAGTTCATTTTTTTAGAGAAAGCAAGCAGCAGTGGCCCAGACTTTTTTTCCCCCCTTCCTGATGAATCGGCCTTACGTGCCTATGAATAATCAATTTCTACCAGGGCATTTCCAGATCTGTAACAAAGACAATGTAGTTAAAGATGTACAATGATTTTTTTATTAATCATTCTTCAGTCATGGGATAAATTAAAATGTAAATGTCAATTCATTATAGATAGGCCAAGGTTATTGCTAAGATGGTTTCAGAAGGACATTGGAGAAAGCAGACCCTCCCTCATACAATGGTTTTTGAATTTTTTTTTTAAAGATTTATTTATTTATTTGACAGAGAGAGATTACAAGTAGGCAGAGAGGCAGGCAGAGAGAGAGAGGAGGAAGCAGGCTCCCTGCTGAGCAGAGAGCCCGATGCGGGACTCGATCCCAGGACCCTGAGATCATGACCTGAGCCTAAGGCAGCGGCTTAACCCACTGAGCCACCCAGGTGCCCTTGAATTTTTTTTTTAATCTGAGAAATTGTATGTGGAATCCCAGTATTTTAAACAGTTAAAAGAGTGTTTTCTGGGGTTAAACTGAGAGGGGGAAGAGTTAGTGAGACAGGCAATACTTGAATAGGGATAGAGGTGACTTTGTGGCCTCTCTTTTCCTATCCCCCACTCATCCCCAAGCCCCTCAACAATGTAGAGCATCTTGAGATGACATTTAGGATTCCTTAGGACATAATTTTTAAAATAATGGCAGGCTGAAAAACAAATGGACTATAGCAATTGATTAAGCCTTATTCTAACTCTGCTCCAGATTATTAGCTGTTTGAATCTGCACATTAACAGAACTCTGAAGTTTTTCACATCTGCAGAATGGAGATGGTGCCACAGCTGGAGTAAATGAGATAGTGCATATAGAGAGTCATGCCTGACATATAATAGTTGCTCAGTGAATAGCAGCTACTATAATTATCTAAGGGAAACACTGAAGTCTTTATTTAGTTTTGCTCTGATGAAGAAGCTCTGTGCTGGAGGTTTCTGAAGAATCACATTGCTCAAACCCATGGTTTATTTGAGTGTGATAATGACCAAAAAGCCAACTTCTCCATCTTTTATTACTTCTATCATATACTTTCAGGATCCCAATTTTAACAACCCAAACTATGAGAGTATTGGGGGGCTTTTCCCTCTGCTGTCTTGGGAATTTACCTGAAGATGAAGGAAGATGGAATAAATAAGAATACAATTTGAGGCAAAATGTGGATGCTGGTAAGAGGACACTTTTATTGCCAGGAGTTACCTCAGGGGCAAGAGTTCCTATGTGCTAAAGCAAGAGCATCTCCCAGAAACAGCAGGTGTCACAACTTCTGAGCTTGGAAGGGACTTAGAAATCAATTAGTTCGAACTCCTCATTTTACTGGGCAGTAAACAGGGATTGGGAGGAGGGAAGGAGGAAGGATATGAAGATGGCTTCTGAAATGTAAATTCTTCTGACAAGGCATATTTATTGAGTCATTAATCCCCTATTGATGAACTACTGTGGTGTTTCCAATTTAGGGTGAAGAAGGATCCATTATCTGGTTTGGACAAGGAATTGCCAGGGTGTGGCAGTGAGGGTTCTTGACATAGAAGCCCAGTCTCAGGCCTTCAGGCTAGGGGAGCTGATAATGAAAAGGTCCTCTAGGAAAGGAGTTCCTATAAAGTGATTTTTGCCATCTTTGTACACTCAGTATGTAACCAAACTCAAAGGGTTTACTGATTGGGGTGCATCAAACTGAACACAACCCAAGGAAGTGTTGAGAGCAAAGAACTTATTACTTGTTATAAGTAAGGAGACAGGGAGATAGCTCTCAAAGCACTGTCTCCACATGAGGTTGATACAGGAAACTTTTATTTGGTTTATTAGGTGGGAAGGCAGGGAGCTTGTATAAGCACTGTAGTTCAGTTGCACCTGCCTAGACTATCAACTTCCTAGTGCATACCTCATATGTTCAAAAAATGGGGGGAAACTCCACCACAAGAGGAGATCTTAGTATTGTAATGAACTAAAGGTGACTTTAGGACAACTCAGGAAGGATTTTACACAGGTCCTCAGCGCTAATCCAGCTCAAGCTGGCTCACATAAGGGCTATCAGGTGGAAAAGCTAGTTGGACCATCAACTTGGTTGGGAACTGTTGGTTCTTCAAAACAAAACACATTCCTTCCCTGCTTTTGTTCCTTTCCCTCCTCCCTTTTACTGATAGCTTTCAGCTCTCTTATTTGACTAACTTCCCATCACATGCTAGCCAACAAGTGGAGCTCACTGGGTTAAATATGCTGAGGACCTCCACAAACTTGGTAAAGAATTGATTGAAGCTCCTGTCTTCTTCTTCCTCCTCCTTCTCCTCACCCTCCTCCTCCTCCCCACCCTCTTCCTCCTCCTCCTCTTCTTTTTCTCTAAGATTTTATTTATTTATTTGACAGAGAGAGAGACTGTGAGAGAGGGAACTCAAGCAGGGGGAGTGGGAGTGGGAAAAGCAGGCTTCCTACGGAGGAGGGAGCCCCACGTGGGACTTGATCCCAAGACCCCAAGACCCTAGGACCATGACCTGAGCCAAAGGCAGACACTTAACAACTGAGCCACCTAGGCACCCCAGAGCTCCTGTTTTCATTCATCTCTTTCCCCTGAATCTGTCTAAATACTTCCTCTAGCTTTTAAGGGGCAGAAGGTAGCTGGACCTCATCAAAGCCATACCTCTGTCATCTCCTGAGGATGGAGGGATTGGGAAATACTTGTAAAAAGAAGGTAAAGAAGTTAAAAGTTAAACAAGATTCAGGAAGTTTTGGATATGGCTCCAAAATGCATGTTCACTTTTCCTTTCTTCATGCATTTTCCTGCACCCTCCCTCACAAAACAGGGCAGGGGTGAGATGGGTCAGGAACATGGGATATAGAGTCTCACTCTTTCATCAGGGAGTGGTGGTGCAGTTTAGGAAAGAGTAGATTGTCACTGCAGAAGATTTGTCTGTTTCCTGAGAAATTGACCTGGTGACAAGACTGACACCTACTTCAAGAAGGAAAGACTTTCCCACTTTGGAAGCCCCCAGCAAAATTTGAAGCTCAGGGGAGGTTCAAAGCTGCATTCTGGTGCTATCCAATAAGACTTTCTGGGATAATAGAAATGTCCTGTTCTGTGCTTCCTAATACTGTAGCTACTATATTGAATACTTGAACTGGGAGTAGTAGGACTGAGTAAATAAATTTTTTATTTTATTTACCCTTAATTGGTTTAAAATTTAAAATATCCACATGTTGCTAGAGGCCACTCTGTTGGACAGCACAGGTTGGACACCCCACCCTTACTCATTTTGTGCTTTCAGTGGTCACACCTAAGGTTTTATTAGCTATTAAGACAACATGATTGATTCCAGTGGTGCTGTATTATGCCCTTTTGAATCATTCTTTAAAGGAAGTTAAAATTGTTTAAGGAGGTTTATTCATTTTACAAATGGATGGTATTCCATACACCACTTAAGATTCCTTCAAAACTGGGGCGCCTGCGTGGCTCAGTGGGTTAAAGCCTCTGCCTTCGGCTCAGGTCATGATCCAAGGGTCCTGGGATCGAGCCCCACATTGCATCGGGCTCTCTGCTCAGCAGGGAGCGGGCTTCCCTTCCTCTCTTCCTCTGCCTGCCTCTCTGCCTACTTGTGATCTTTGTCACAAATTTTAAAAATCTTTAATAAAAAAAAAAAGATTCCTTCAAAACTGCAAGTTCAAAACTAGTAAGATACTGATGTGCTGAGTTTTAGGGCAAGGTGTTTAACCTCGCTGGACTTTTGATTCCTCAACTGTAAAATAAGAAAATTATGCCAAATGAATCTGAGGTACTTTACTAGCTTTTAAAAGATGTGATTTGAAATGACTGCCATGATGGTGAAAAAATTATATATGTTCAAAGAAAGTTATGGAGGTGGTTGATATTTCTGATAAGGCTGTAACAATTTTTAATAATAAGCATGAATCCAATATAATCACAGGAAGCAATAGTAAGACATTATAGTAAAGTATGAGATAAATCTGCAGAATCTAGCTATGAGGCAGAAAGTCTGAGAAGGAGGATTTCCTCAGACTGCTCACTATTCTCACTATCCATATACAAAAAGACTAATTCCATTTTTCAATTGTAATGAAGCTCATATGTTTAACTTTACAGTCCACTGTAAACACTAAAAGATGTACTACTTTGAATTTGTTCACATAGCCCTTCAATAACTTTTAGAAACCACTGCAAAGCAAGAGTTGACCATCAAAGAAATCATTCCCCCAGCAAACATGAGGAAGTTGCTTTGACCTCAGCCCTGGTGAAAAGACACATTGGCTGCATTTCAAGGGCACAATTTTCACATCAATGAACATCACCCAATATCAATCCAGATACATTATGAAGCCAAATCATTAGACAACTGGAGCTGAAACTCTCTGGGGGGAAATATTGCTTTTGCAAAGGGCCCCCCAAAGTGATAAATGAAACATTTCTATCACAAAAAATTCAGGTGCACCAAAGACCAGCTGCAAACATTGGCCACACCAGCTGGTGATGTGCACCAGCACATCAGCTGCAAACATTGGCCACACTAGGAAAGAACAAATTCTGGCAACCTGTGCTTAATACATTGCTTATGAAGAGGATTCTACAATCTGGGTGGAAACATTCTGAGAAAATCCTGCCCACAACCTGAACCTGGAACTAACCAGAAATCCAGCAGTTCTAAATAATATTAATAATATATAACAATTAATGATTATATAGCACTTACTATTGATGAAAGATAGTTGGAAGAATGGCAGGCAGAGACAAGTGACACACCCCCACACTCACTCTCACACCCCGCCCTTAGAGGAAACCATCCTTAAAAGGATTTTACACCACCCTGGGAGGAGCCCTCCCACCCTTTTCCCACATGATAGATAACAAATACCTGATTGGATCAACAGGCACAGGGAAGGTTAATCAGAATTTTTTTTAAAGATCTTGTTTATTTATTTGACCGAGAAAGAGGGGCTTGATCCCAGGACTTTTCTGGGATCATGACCTGAGCCAAAGGCAGATGTTTAACTGACTGAGCTGCCCAGGCACCCCAGGGTTAATCAGATTAAAAAACCCACCAACAAGCCCATAAAAACCCCTAGACTTAGAAACTCCAGTGGCAGACCTCTTGGGTCCCTTCCCTGTTGGAGCTTTGTACTATCACTTTGTTGTCTCACTCATTAAACTTTGATTTGCTGCCCACCACTCTTCCATCTGGTTTACCTCTTTGTTCTTTGAAGCAGTGGGACCAAGAACCTTGGGCACCAAAGGAGGAGAAACCCTGTAACACTATGACCAGACACTGATCTTAGTGTTTGGAAGTTAAGTGTTGGAGTAAGCCTGAGTCTTCATGAAAGGCATGAAAATTTGGTCCATTCATACTCAGCACAGAGTACTTAACCAACAGTGTGAGTGAACTGCCTAATAAAAATACTTAAAACTTCTGAATAGATGGAATGCTACAGCAACAAAATCCGTTTAAAATATTTTATAAACTATAATGGAAATTACCAAGGGATCAAAAAGCTATCAACATGAATGTTGAGTTTTCCTTCTCTTATCTGGAGAAAATAGGCTCAGATAATTGGGGGAAAGTATGATGGTATCTGTCATTGTTCATAGGGATCCCAGTGCAGGCAAGTAAAAAAGACAGCATTCCTTGATGCATTTCAAACTGGTGAGCCCCTCCCATAGGAATTTCACACCTCAGTACCCCATGATATCTTAGAATAGATTGACTTGCTTGCTGTTCTGACTTCTCTTTTTTCAATTGTTCTTGTTCTTTCTAACCTTATTAAAAAATGTCACAAAAAGAAAACCTGTCACCAATGACCTGCATCTTCTCTCTCAACAGGCCCTCTTCTAGAAGACATTTCTTTAAATTCTCATCTTGTTTTCTCCTAACACTTTTGCCTTGCTTAGTGCCTCTCTTGATCTATAATCAAAAACACATTTCTTGGATTATATAAAAGTTATGGTGCAAAATCTATTATATAAGCTTCCTTAGAATTAAGAAATTAAGGCTTATTATGTGGCAAATAGGGATTTGAATTTACTAATAGATAACCTTGATGAATTATTTAATCCTTTTTACGTTACTGTTCCCTATTTTCAGTGAAAGTAGATAGTAAAATCAGCCTCACATACAATGGTACCCCTCCGTTCAAAAAAATGCTAAATATTCAGGAATCCTGTGAGTTGATTATCAAACACAGCCATTATTAAAAATTAAGTTATGTAAACTCATATTAAAACAAAAATAAAAATACCCCAAATTCATCACTTCCTAAATATCTTGTTACATTTCATTATTGTCTGTGTTCTTGAGATTATTTTTGTCTACTGTATCAGCATGGTGGAAATACTATATAATAGTGGCTACTGCACATCTTTTCTAGGGCCCCCTTATCACTCCCCCACCTTTGCCAAGTTTAGTGAAGTCAGATTGATAGCTGGAAATCAACCAAGGTCGAAGTATTATATTGTGGAAATAAGCAAACACTACAAATCAGGGATTTGGGGATAGTTGTTAAGCATTTATCTGCACATCACTGCTCATGTATATGATATAAGAATTAATATGAAATAGTATGTAAACTGCTTAAGTGTGTGGCTTACAATATGTACTCAGTAAATGGTAGTTATTCTCATTAGAATTGTTAGTTATTTCCATTCAATCAATAGGTGAATTGGTTCTTTATTATCTAATTCAGTGCACTAAAAGATTTCTTACAGCATATAAAAATGTAATACCATGTTATGTTTCCATGACATAGATCTCAACTTGCTTAACATAATAGCCTTGTTATTAACAGTTATTTACAGTACTAACTTTGAATAGTGAAACACATTTTATGGAGCTGTATTTTTTTTTTCTAGTTCTAATATAATCCACTCATTCGCCAGAAAAGGAAACAGGATCATCAAAACCTAGTGTTTTGCCCAAGGTCCCACAGACATCTAGTAGTAAAATGGTAGTAATATATGTTTTTTGAATATATGTATCTTAAAAACTCTTTTGACACCTTTTATAACTGAATGAATTGTTTAAGTTTGTGAATCAATGATAGTTAACATTTTTTTTAAAGATTTTATTTATTTATTTGACAGAGAGAAATCACAAGTAGATGGAGAAGCAGGCAGAGAGAGAGAGAGAGGGAAGCAGGCTCTGCCGAGCAGAGAGCCCGATGCGGGACCCGATCCCAGGACCCTGAGATCATGACCTGAGCCGAAGGCAGCGGTTTAAACCACTGAGCCACCCAGGCGCCCCAATGATAGTTAACATTTTTGGTATTTACTATGTCCTTGGGAAAAATGGAGACAACATACATAATAGAAAGTGAACAATAGAAAATTATTACTTTCATAATGAAAAAATGGTCAAATGCTGACAATGTTAATGTAGTTCCATTAATATCTTGATTAACCTAAGCAAAAATTCAAATTAATATGATCTTCTCTTTCCCACTCCTGTCTTGCAAACATTACTTGATTAGGATAAATTTAATCACATACATATGAGCTACAGATGTTTAAATGAGAATTTCTGGAATTATTTGGCTATAAGAATTTTATGGTTTGTATGCTAAAGAATGATACTGTGCTACTGTTGTACCTTAAAACATTGTGAAACAAAAGAATTGTTCCCAGGCTTTAAGACGAAGAACAGACAAATAGTTGGTATGTGTTTTTGTGGGTTTTGTGTCATTTCTGGTTTGGGTTTAATACCAAAGAATGGCTAAATTATATGTATTTAGCCCAGTCTTTAAAAAATACTCACCACATAAGCATTAGAAAACCCTAAATTGCTTTAAAAAATGGTCAGGCCAAAATAGAAGAAAATCTGTGGTTTTGTGCCCAATGTACAATTATACAATTACAGAATTTTATGCTTGCAGTTGGATTTACAAAACCTCCTTAATGTACTAAAGTGTGGTCTAATTGCTTACTAATAAAAGGGGGAAAATGCTCTCTAATTAGGTAAATACCTTTTATAGCAATCTTAGTAAACACACTGTTTGCCAGGGCGTAGCACGGAGTTGGGAATATGTGCTCAATACCTCTTTTCACCCTGTTGTTTCTGGTGGAGCTGGGTCAGCCTGGAATGCAGGGCCCTTGCCCAGAGCTGCTCAACATTCCCAACTAACAGCTCTAATCAGCAACTCCTTTAGTCAACAGCATTTAAGAGATGAAAGGAGGCAATGGTTTCAAATTTTTTCCCCAGATAACTGGAGTCAAACAGTAATTGACTCTTGTTTGTTTTTCTTATATGCCCTCTGGGAATAACCTCAGGGTCAAAGTAGTTCTCAGAGTCCCTAAATATTCCCCCCAAACAGAAACTAGTGTATTTTTATTTTCATTTCTGCAGATCTTACTTGGTTTTTGTTGCTGTTTCTTTTGTTTTGTTGTTTTACTTTGGGTTAAGGGCTCTTACTGTGAAAAGTTTAGGAAAGCAGCTGTCCTGTCTTTAGTAGATTGAATTGCAGAACACTGCAAAGTGCAGGCAAGGTAGCCAGAAGGCCTGAGTTCTAGTGGAGGATCTGTTACTAATTCATTATGAAATCTTGACCAATATTACTTTAATTCAGAGTACCTTAGTGTTCTCATCTGTGAAATAAGATGCTGGTCTGGACAATGTTCTCTTAAATTCTCAATAGCTCTGTATTAACTGTAAAGCTGTGATTCTAAGGAAGAAAATCTTGTCCCAGAGTCACCCTGTATCCAGGCCCTTCTGATACTTTCACAGAGCACCAGTCGCTTTCTTTTTCCCACCTTGGGCACACCCGTATTGCTTTACTTATCATGCATAACTAAGTCTCTTACCAGGGATATGAGAAACTTCAAGCCAGAAACTATAACTTAGTCAACTCTGATGGGAAGGTAGAAGAGCAGCATAAAACCACAGGTATGTTTGTGGAAGGAGGGATGAGGCTGATAGACTCGCAGTTGCTGTTTGACAAGAGTAACAAAGGCATGAGCAAAATAGCGATAAGGAAAGGAATGCACATGTATACTGGGCTTAAGAGAAGAACTGTATTGGGTCTGTTGGGGTATGAGATAAATTGTGGGAACAGAGTATCAAGAGGAAAGCAACTCAGCAGAAGTCAGAGAATTCAGAGATTAGAGACTTGTTTCTTAAGAGAAGAGTTCCTTAAAACACAGTAACAACAAAACCTAAAAAATAAAAAAAAAATTAAAACCTGCAATTTTTCTTATTATAAAAAGAATCTATGCTTACTATAGAAAATTTGGTAAATAAAATGAGGTGAATTTGTTTCTGTAGTTAAGATAATATTTTATATCTTGAATTTTCACTTAAAAAAGGCATAAAATAAATCCTATTTCATGAATGCATCATAATTTACTTAATGATTCCCTTACTTTTGCCTATCTATAATTTATCCGTATTATATTTCCATGATGAATATTATTATGTAATAAATTTTAAATTATTATGTAATAAATTTCCCCCATATATTTGGATAATTTTCTGAAAAGGGATTTCTGAAAGAAGCATTGCTAGGAACAAAGACATAAGTATTTAAGGAATAAAATTGTAAACAAATATATAAACATTCACATGTATTACTAAGTTGCTTCCTAAAAAAGTGATATCAATTTCCACTCTCACCAGAAGGGACCATATGTATGGAAATAAGAGCTAAGTTTGGAATGATCTATCATATGTAAGTGAATTATTTTGGCCCCTATTGTAGATGGGTCTCCTGTGAGTGGGTAGCTGGACTGAATGACTCAAAAGGTCCCTGCCATCTACAAGAGTCACTGATTAAAACTTTACTGAGCTTCTGTCAGAGAACTGGCTTTCCAAAAATCAACTCCCCAACAAGTTGAGATCTCAGCTCACTCTAGGCTCATTCTAGCTGGTGAGGATAGGGTCCCTGTCCTTAAAGAGCTATTAGTCAAGCTGATAGACAAATATTAAATTAGGTAATTTCAATATAATGGTAAATGATAATACCTGGGACATTTCCAGGATATTATAGGATCTCAGAAGAGTGGCTCTTAAGCAAAGAAAGGTGGGAAAACATTGTAGACAAAGGAAATAACATTATCAAAGAAATGACGTACAAAGCATGGATTGTATGTATTGTGTGCTTCTGTCTACAAGCCATTAAGTTTTATTAAAGGATAAAATGTGAAGTAGGAGATGGTGTATGCTTGCAGAATAGTCGGAGGCTAGTCATGGCAGTTTCTATATGCCACATGAAGCTTAAACATTATAAGAAATGGGGAAATAGTTGAGATATTAGAGAAAAAGGATGGCAATCAGATGTTATGATAAAATTTCTGACTGTGGTGGAAAAATGGACAAATTTTTAATGCGGCAAGACTAAAAGAAAGGAATTCTGTTGGGAAGTTCTCATAGTATCCAACTAAGAAATGGTAAAAACTTAAATTGGGCTGTTGCAGTATGAAAGGATGGAGGAGGAAGGAAAGTTCAAAATTATGCTGGATGTCCATTTGTCAGCTGATAATTTATTGAATTTGAAGACAAATTGGAAGAAAATAACTGCATAGAAAACAAAATTATTAGAGTTGCCAAGAAGTAGTGCTTAACAGGTTACCTGTAGAAGAGAGGTCCAAGGGAACATAATAGGGGAATGTCTATTGATTTTGGCAACATGGGTATCACTGGTGGCTTTTGAATAAGTCATTTCAGAAGAGTAGTGATGAAGCAGTAGGGTAAGGAGTGAGTTGAAGGTGGGTAAATGTAGATAGTGAGTGCATGGTGATCTTTCAATAGGCTTGGTTCAGAAGAAACAGAGAAAACTAATACAGTTATGAGAGAGGGAGTCTAGGATCAGCAGAAATTTTTTAAGTTGGTAGGATCCCAAGCTTCTTTATAGGCAGGAGAGAAAGAGCCACCAGAGAGGGAGAAATCAAAGGTATAAAACCAAAAAATATATATATAAATGATTAAACAAGACATTGAAGTAAATAGAAAGAAAGTAAAATCAAGAGTAGATGTGTGGACACTGACTTTGCATGGAAAGAGAGTTTCATCACTTAAAACTGGATGGGAAGAGGGAAATATGGATGTGAAAGTAAGGAAGTCTGTCAGTGGGGTCCAAAAGATAAAGTTGTTTTTTCCTAAAGGATGCAGTGTTCCAGAGAGAGAACAGTATATGCAAAGTCTTTGAGTGTGAGATGGAGAGACTGTGATAGGTCTGAATAACTTCAGTGGGACTGGAACATAAATTAAATGGGGGAGGGAAAAGGAAGGGTTAAAAATAAGGCCAAGGTTGTAGCTGGGTGTCCCTTGTAAGCCATATTAATGGATTTAGGCTTTATTGAGAGGATAGAAAAAAGTTTGTAAATGTTTGAGAATGGCATGATCAAGATTGTATTTGGAAGCTTCACTCTGACTGCAAAGTGAAGAATGAGTAGGAGAAGGTAGGAAGAGGTAGGAAAGGTAAGGAGAGATAAGACCTAAGACAAGGAAAACAATATGGAGGTTGCTAGAGTAGTCCTAGTGATGGATGATAGTGGCTGGATAATGCATTGCCTGAGAGGTAGAGAGGAGTGGATGGATATGATTTATTGGGAAGTAAAAATGAACAGAGTTAGTTGATGGATGGGATGTGGAGGTCAAGGGAGAAAAAAGTCAACGATAACTTCCAAGGTTTCTATCTTAAGCAACTAAGGAATGGTAGCACTGTTTATTTGAGACTGGGAACTCCAAGAGAAGAGTAGATTTAGGGGTCTATTGATGAGTTCAATTATGGACTTATTGAGCTTGAGGTGCCTATGAGATTGAATATACTAATTCATTTATTCATTCACTCAAGAAATATTTACTGAGTGTATACTACATGTCAGGTCCTGTGCTATATTCCAGAAATAGAGTAATGAATACAGTGTAGTTTAAATTCAAGTAGATTATATTGATATTTGAATGAAGCTAAGCAGAGAGTTTAATGCTAAGATATAGGGTTAGGAATCACCAGAGCATGAAACCACTCAGGGAGTCTCTAGAATATATCAGTATGTGGGGAGGTAGGTTGAAGAAAATGTATCAGGAAGAAAGCTGAGAAGTAGTGGCCAGAGGTAGGAAAGAAATCAGGAGATGTGGTATCACAGAAGCCAAGAAATAAGACTGATTCAAGGGTAGAGTGGTGAATGTTCCTCACATGTCAGAGAAGAAATTTATTGTCCTTTGTATTTAGTGACAAAGTAGATATTGGTGAGTTTTATGGGAGTAATATTAGATTGGTATGGACACAAATGAATTGCAGTGAGTTTATGAAAGATGAGGAAAGGAGATGTAAATGGGCTTTGTGGATAACTTTTTAAATTTTAATTATAAAAGGGAAAAGGAGTGCCTAAGTGGCTCAGTGGGTTAAGCCTCTGCCTTCGGCTCAGGTCATGATCCCAGGGTCCTGGGATCGAGCCCTGCATTGGGCTCTCTGCTCAGCTGGGAGCATGCTTCCCCCTCTTTCCCTGCCTGCTGCTCTTCCTACTTGTGATCTCTCTCTGTGTGTCAAATGAATAAATAAAATCTTCAAAAAAAATTAAAAATAAAAGGTAAAAGAAACATTGATAGCAGCTGAAGAGGAATGTGCATACCCAGAGTTAAGTAAACTGCAATGTTGAGGACAGAGTCCTTCAGACAGCCAAGCCTGTCCAAAACATTTGAGCCCAACTACAGTGAGTTGGGGTTTAACTACAAAATTAAAGGGAAGAGTCTACAAAGATTACCCTCACTTCTGACACCAACCGTAAGTTTTGGATTTTTCCCAAATCAAACTCAGTTTCAATAATTCTCTAGAAAGACTCATAAAACTCACTGAAACCTATTATACTCGTGGTTATGGTTTATTACAGGGAAAGGACACAAATTATAGCCAAAGTTTGAGGGGATTCAAAATGTGAAGCTTCCGTTGTCTTCTGGATGTTTTACCCTCCCAAGATTAATGTGTAAAAATATGCACAAAGTATTGCCCACCTGAGAAGCTGTGGTGTCCAGAGTTTTTACTGGGTTCTATTATGTAGATACAGTTGATTGGGTAGTTTTCCATGTAACTGAATTCTGTTTTTAGCTCCTCCCTTCCTGGAGATTGGGCTGAAATCACATGGTCCTAGAAACCTACCTCAAATAGCAAAGATACTCTTAGCTCTTGGGAAATTCCAAGGGTTAAGAGATTACCTCGAGGGAACCAAGGATAAAGGTCATAAGGAAAGGCCCAATTGTTTACTATACAATGAAGTTGATTGAAGGTTTTGTTTATTTAGTCTTGTTTGGATTAACTAAGCTTGGGCATGTTCAAAAGCTAAGTGGCAATGGAGAGCTTCAAGACTGGAGATAGAGAGGAGAGTTAAGAGAGAAAGATTCTTGAAAAGGTCAGGTAACAGGAGAAGAGTCCAGACAACAGAGGAATGAAGGCATTAGCCTCCCCCAACATAACAGCAAGGAAAAATGAAAAGATGAGAATTGATATGATTATAGGACATATAAGAAAGTCTTTACTAATGGCCTCTAAT